>NW_027361707.1:57010000-57377500 GCF_039654945.1 Dendrobates tinctorius | reverse complement strand
TGGAAGAGCTCAGAAGGGAAGGAATGCTATTTTGGAATGCTGACTTTGATGGGAGTCATGTTGCATTTGCAGAGCCCGTGATGTGCCTAAACAGTGAAAAGCCCCCAAAAGTGACCCCATTTTGGAAACTAGACCCCCGAAGGAGCTTATCTAGATGTGTGGTGAGCACTTTGAACCCCCAAGTTCTTCACAGAAATTTATAATGCAGAGCCATGAATGTTTTTTAGACAGCTATTTTTTATTTTCCCAAGGGTAACAGGAGATATTGGACGACAAAAGTTGTTCTGCAATTTGTCCTGAGTATGCTGATACCCCATATGTGGGGGGAACCACTGTTTGGGCACATGGGAGAGCTTGGAAGGGAAGGAGCACCATTTTGGAATGCAGACTTTGATGGAATGGTCTGCGGGTGTCATGTCACGTTTGGCGAGCTCCTGATGTGCCTAAACAGTGGAAACCCCCCACAAGTGACCCCATTTTGGAAACTAGACCCCAGAAGGAGCTAATCTAGATGTGTGGTGGTGAGCACTTTGAACCCCCAAGTGCTTCACAGAAGTTTATAACGCAGAGCCATGAAAATAAAAAATCTTTTTTTTTCCACGAAAGTGATTTTTTAGCCCCCAATTTTTTTATTTTCCCAAGGGTAACAGGAGAAATTATACCCCCAAAGTTGGTAAATAGTGGTAACCCCTCAATTCTTGCTCAAACCCTTACCCCAACACACCCCTATGCCTAATCTCAACCCTAATCCTAATCCCAACCCTAACCCTAATGCTAAACCCTAACACTAATTCTAACCATAGCCCTAAATCTAACCCTATTTCTAACCCTAACCCTAATTCTAACCCTATCCCTAATGGAAAATTGAAAATAAATATATTTTCTGTATTTTATTATATGTACATACTAAGGAGGTGATAAACAAGGTTTTTTTTTATTTTTTTTTATTTTGATCACTGTGATAGTTTGTCACAGTGATCAAAATGAATGAATGGAATCTGCTAGCTGGCAGACTCGCGGCAGTCGCACTGCGCATGCTCCCGCCATTTTCTTCTTGGACCAAGATGGCGGCACCCGCCGAAGGCGACAAGAGGGACCCAGAACCACCAGTAGGGGACCCAGGAGCACCAGGAGGTACTGGGGGGGATCAGAGACCCTATTTCTCTCTCCTCTGATGTGCGATCACATCAGAGTTGAGAGAAATTAAATGGAAAATCGCGCCTTTTTTTGCAATCACAATTATAGGGTTAATAATGGCGATCGCAAAAGCGGGGTCGGTAAATACTGACCCGAACCATGTTCTCTGGGGTCTCGGCTACCCCCGGCAGCCGAGATCCTGGAGAAAATCCGACGCTGGGGGGCGCTATTCACTTTCTCCACAGCGCCGTGAATTAATGGCGCTGTGGTTTATGTACCCTTAACTACCGCTGTTAAAAGGTGTATCGGCGGTTGTTAATGGGTTAATAAAATAACTAGTCATTGCAGAAATACATGAAGGAATTTATCAAGAAATTTGCACCTGTTTCTAGTGTGGAAAAGACTCAAATTTTGGGCAATGTCCATTTTGCCCAAAATTTCAAACTTTTCCTATTTTTTACATCTTGAAACATTGTTTAACCCCTTCATGACTCTTTTCATTTTTTTCTTTTTCGTTTTTTCTTTCCCATCTTCCAAGAGCTATAAGTTTTTTTTTATTTTTATCATCCACATAATCGTATGAGTGCTTTTACTTTTACAGGAACAGTTGTTCTTTTAATTACATTTTTCATTTTGTCATGAGCTGCACTGAAAAGTGGAAAAAAATCCAAGTGTTTTGAAATTGCAAAGTACAATTACACAATCATTTTATGAAATATTTATTTACCATGTGTGATTTGCCCTACTAATCAGTTAGCAGAACACAGACTACCATGTTTGGCAGTCTGCACTACTGTATAGTCATAAATGAAACCAAAACATAGAGCCCCAAAAAATCTATCCATGTCTAATTCTCCTGCTGCACTATATAGAATCAGAAAAGGTCAGCCGACATTGGAAACTTTGTTTCCACTGAGCAAATTGACCTCTATGCTCCTCCTCATCAGAGACTAGATTTGTCATTTATCATACAGTCACCTTTGACTTGGCATGCAGCCAGATATACTATATTTCTCTATCGAAAAAAAACATGAGATGCATAACTTTATATTTAGATCCAGTTTTTCTCCACTGTCATTCCCTCTGAAAATCTAACTGCATTGTCCTTGAATAGACAAGAGGAGAAGAAATCTAAGGAGAATATAAACATGAAAATAATATTTTACTTTTCTATATTTTTCGGCTTGCAAGCAATAACTAAAACTTTGATAATGTCTGGAAAGTTGAACATAGTGTTACTAGAAATCTTTTTGTATAAGGCATCATGCATCTTAGGTTCAGTTGCCTCTTTAAAATCTATGCTAAAGGAGTAAAAACTAAAGATCTGAAGAAATTACTCTTTAAAGAATCTAAAAATTTCCATTAAAGAAGGCCTATCACTAACTTCAAAAATTGAGTTACATAACTTGCAAATACCCCATCATTCTGCCACTCTTTTCCATTTTGTGGTACACCACTCAATTGCAGGGGTACTCACATTTGTTGGTTTTTGGAGCGCAATTAGGGATGAGCGAGTATACTCGTTAGGATTTGGTACTCACTGAGTAATGCGGTACTCGCGGTACTTGAAACATAGCGAGTTTTTCACTACTCACCTCGTAATATTCGGCACAGCCCGCACTGTCCTGCACAGCCTGGTACAGTCTCCACACAGTCCCCATACAGCCCAGCACAGTCCCACACAGCCCAGCACAGTCCGGCACAGCCCAGCACAGTCCTGCACAGCCTGGTACAGTCTCCACACAGTCCCCGTACAGCCCAGCACAGTCCTGCACAGCCTGACACAGTCCCTGCACAGCCCAGCACAGTCCCACACAGCCTGGCACAGTCCCCGCACAGCCCAGCACAGTCCAGCACAGTCCCCGCACTGTCCCCGCACAGCCCAGCACAGTCCCGCACAGCCCAGCACAGTCCTGCACAGTCCCTGCACAGTCCAGCACAGTCCCACATAGCCAAGCACAGTCCCCGCACAGCCCAGCACAGTCCCGCACAGCCTGGCACAGTCCCCGCACAGCCCAGCACAATCCTGCACAATCCCCGCACAGTCCCCGCGCAGCCAAGCACAGTCCCACACAGCCCAGCACAGTCCCGCACAGTCCCTGCACAGTCCAGCACAGTCCCACATAGCCCAGCACAGTCCCCGCACAGCCCAGCACAGTCCCGCACAGCCCAGCACAGTCCTGCACAGTCCCCGCACAGCCTGGCACAGTCCCCGCACAGTCCGCGCACAGCCTCGCACAGTCCTTACACAGTCCCCGCACAGCCTGGCACAGTCGCCGCACAGCCTGGCACAGTCCCCGCACAGCCCAGCACAGTCCTGCACAGTGCAGCACAGTCCCGCACAGCCCAGCACAGTCCCTGCATAGTCCCCGCACAGCCCAGCACAGTCCCGCACAGCCCAGCACAGTCCCGCACAGCCCAGCACAGTCCCTGCACAGTCCAGCACAGTCCCACATAGCCCAGCACAGTCCCCGCACAGCCCAGCACAGTCCCGCACAGTCCGCTCAGCCTGGCACAGTCTTCACACAGTCCCCGCACAGCCTGGCACAGTCCCCGCATAGTCCCGGCACAGGCAAGCACAGTCCCGCACAGTCCGCTCAGCCTGGCACAGTCCTCACACAGTCCCCGCACAGCCTCACATAGTCCCCGCACAGCCCAGCACAGTCCTGCATAGCCCAGCACTGTCCCCACACAGCCCAGCAAAGTCCCGCACAGCCTAGCACAGGCAAGCACAACCCAGCACAGTCCCACACAGCCCATTACTCGCATTTCCCATAGACTTACATTGGACTCGTTACGAGTACCCAAGTATTAGGAGGTACTCGTAACGAGTACAGCGAGTCCGAGTATTTCACTACTCGCTCATCCCTAAGTGCAATATGTGATTTTTTTCAGACTATATAGGCTTTTCTTCAGAGCCTTCTTGTGGGGAGTGCATGTTCACAAATTCTACCCATTTGCTGCCAATAATGGCTTGACAGCAGATCTAACAGTCTACTAAGCTGTGATTTATAGTATCAATGAGGAAGGGTGGAAGACACATGCTCCTAAAGTTGACTCTGAAGAAAAGCCTTGTTGGTCTGTAAACAGAAAATTCACATGATGCACTCCTGAAGCAACAAATGTGAATATTTATGCAATGGAATGATACAGCACAAAAATGAAGACATAATGTAGAATGAGGGATCTCAGAGATTTTTGCAAGATAGTTAACTCAATTGATTTGAGCAAGTGACAGGTCCTCTTTAACTACTTCTTGACTCCCCATAGATGTTAAAAGTGTGAGCGTTCTCTGCAGTAATGTTCTAAAATGTCACTGAATAATAGAACTGCTGCATGAGATCATCTGTACTCCCAAGCGAGAAGCTAGAGATTGCTTTTTTACCACCTCTGCCTTCTCTATTGATGCATACATGGCACTGAGCAAGTGCTGTGTAAGCAAAACAGGAAGCACTAACAACGCATCCACTTTTGGACCCAGTGGTCCTGTGACTGCTGGGTGAAGAGACAAAGTAAGAGCTCATGGATAAAAGGAAACCCAGTCATCAGTATTGCTATGCAGTCAGGAAGCTAAATTTTTACTGCAATTGGGGCTAATATACCAGCCTCAGTAACAGAGGAAATAAGATTAAGAAAAGTATTTAACCCCTTAATATCCAATGACGGACACAGTCCGTCATCAGACATCTCCCCTGCTTTGAAGAGGGCTCCGGCGCTGAGCCCGCATCAAAGCCGGGACATGTCAGCTGTTATGAACAGCTGACATGTGCCCGCAATAGGCGCGAGCGGAATCGCAGTCCCGCAAGAAATAAGCCCTCACATGGCCATATAGACAGAAAATTAAAAAAGTTATGGCTCTGGAAAGAAGGGGAGGAAAAAATGAAAATGCAAAACCAAAAATACCCCTGGTCGTTAAGGGGTTAAATTTTGAAATATCCCCCAAATCCCACAAATGTCTGTTTATGACCTTTTTAGGAGAAATATATAAAATAATTAAAAATTAAATAAATAAATAAACAGTTAATAAATAAATAATTAAGAAAAAAGCTGCGGCGCATCCAAATTACTTTTACTTGTCCAGGCCCCATTGATAGCAAAAATGAATCCAATATATAAAAATAATTATTAAAGGAAGGAGATAAAATTGTAAAATTAATTCAGTAGTTCTTTGTTGTAATAAATAATGTGAAAAGCAGACATGTATAACCTGTATTTTTTGACCAATATCGCCTGATATTGGCAAAAAAACAATAAAAAACAGTATGAAAGTAGCGTAAAAATTAGGCCTCATGTTTCACAAAAAAATGTACAAATGAGAAAAAAAAAATACAAGTCTTTAAACAGCTTGTACAAAGAAAATCTGAAAATGTGCCTCCATAGGTAGGGGGGTAAGTGAACTGGTCTTGAACAGGTGAAATATAATTTTGAGGATTAAAACCCTTCCTCAGGTTATGTTGTTGGAGCATTCGGGTGCATATACTGTATTTATTATGATTCTGCTCTCATCTCACCCGTTCTTGTGTTGCTATAGAATCCTCTAAAACATAAGTCAAGTGATTATTACATTAATCTCATGCACCACTGACAATTTACTCCTGGCATTTTCTTTGCACATAAAAAGTCAATTTTAGGTTCGGCTTAAATGAGCAACGTGTATTTTATTTGTAGTTGTCTGTCTCATCATAACAAGAGAGTTTATGATATCACGGGGATATGACACCACCTCACTCTATAGAGATCGTTTTACTTTTCATCCCTCTCGGCAAAATTAATTGTTAGCAAACAAATATGTCCCACAGCTCGCTGAGATTGATTGCATTTGTTTATATTAACTGGGAAGACTGGCGTGCTTGAACATTTTTATCTCCTGCAATAAAGCATACGCAATCACTTTACATACAGAAAACAGATTTCACACCAGTGGAAGCTACGGAGAACAGAATTCCAGTTATGTTGTAATTTTAATTTGGACACGTGCCATCATCTAAAAGCAAACTAACAATATAGGTATAAATCCTGACTTAACCCTCACATACTTTAATAAAGTATAAAGCTTACATTAGTTACATAGTCCACACAGTCAATCTGCGCTTAAATATAAGCTAAGATTTCAGCCTCCTGAGAACAAATCATTTTAAAAGACCCAATATACGGTATGCAGTGTCTGATCAGTAGGATATAAAAAGTAATGTGACTATGTGGCCCTGGGCATTGTTTTATTGCCAAGTAGAAAAACATTCCACAGTCAAGAGGTTTTTACATTTTTCAAAATGTGCATAAATGGAAAAATATAGATTTGGATAGAGAGGTGAAATATTATTATTATAATTATTATTATTATTATTATTATTATTATTGTTATTATTGTTAATTTTGGCATTTTGTTGATTTTCAATTCTTTCTAATAAATTGTTTTGTTTTCTAAAAATAAAGAAATGATAACTATATTAATAGTAACAACAATATCACAATTATTAATGCAAAGTTGACATCTTTTAGCATTTTGTTGATTTTTGCCTCACTTTTGATAAATTGATTTATTTTCTTATTCTCTAATTTATTCACAGATATATTATTTTTTTAGGGTATTTTTATATATCATTTGCAGCTGTTTTGATGCATTTTTTAGTATTGGTGCTACTTCACACTTATTTTACACATTTTGTGATTTTTATTGTTTTATTGTTTAACAGAGCCGACCATGACTCATGGAATCTGTGATGTAACTAGGCCCCACTTCGAAGACATATTGATACATGAAGGATAGGAATCCTCATTCTGAGACTTTAGAATGTTTCCTGATAATGCTTTTAGTGATGAACTTCAGTATGTGTTTGGATAAGTTGCCACACTTTATAGTGATGAGCAAATTGTTCCTTAGAGGGAACCTGTCACTAGGAAAAATGCTATTAACTTGAGGCTATGGAGTTAATCTTCATGTTAATAGCGTTATTAACCTGCCCAGTGTATGCACTTAGCCAAACGCTGCTGGAAGAAAATTAACATTATTCTCCCTACCAGCATTGGGTCTCAGTTATGGTGACTTAAACCGACTGCATTGGGGACGGCTCTCAGTCATTGCTAGGGGCACTGTTATAGCCGCGGCTCCTGATTCTCAGAGCGGTGACTGGACCCACGCCAACACAGCCCACATGTCTTAACCCCTTCATGACCCAGCCTATTTTGACCTTAATGACCTGGCCATTTTTGGCAATATTCACCAGTGTCCCTTTATGAGGTAATAACTCAGGAATGCTTCAACGGATCCTAGCGATTCTGAGACTGTTTTTTCGTGACATATTGGGCTTCATGTTAGTGGTAAACGTAGGTCGATAATGTTTGCATTTATTTGTGAAAAAAATGGAAATTTGGCAAAAATTTTCAAAAAATTTCGCAATTTTCACATTTTAAATTTTTATTCCGTTAAATCAGAGAGTTATGTGACAGAAAATAGTTAATAAATAACATTTCCCACATGTCTACTTTGCATCAGCACAATTTTGCAAACAAAATTTTTTTTTTGTTGGGAAGTTATAAGGGTTAAAAGTTGACCAGCAATTTCTCATTTTTACAACAAAATTTACAAAACCATTTTTTTAAGGACCATCTCACATTTGAAGTCACTTTGAGGGGTCTATATGGCAGAAAATTAAAAAACTACATTCAAGAAGATTATTAACCCTTCAGGTGCTTCACAGCAACTAAAGCAATGTACATTTTAATTTTTCCAACAAAAATTTTGTTTTAGCATCAATTTTTTCATTTTCTCATGGGCAACAGGATAAAATGGATCCTAAAATTTGTTGGGCAATTTCTTCTGAGTACACCAATACCTGATATGTGGTCATAAACCACTGTTTGGGCGCACGGCAGGGCACGGAAGGGAAGGAGCACCATTTGACTTTTTGAATGGAAAATATGCTGGAATATTTAGCGGTTGCCATGTCGAGTTTGGAGAGTCCTTGTGTGCCTAAACATTGGAGCTCCCCCACAAGTGACCCCATTTTGGAAACTAGACCCTCCAAGGAACTTATCTAGATGCATAGTGATCACTTTGAACCGCCAGGTGCTTCACAAATTGATCCGTAATAAAAAAAGGACTTTTTTTCACAAAAATTTTCTTTTAGCCTCAGTTTTTTCATTTTCACATGGGCAATGGGATAAAATGGATCCTAAAATTTGTTGGGCAATTTCTCCTGAGTGCACCAATACCTCATATGTGATCATAAACCACTGTTTGGGCACACGGCAGGGTCCCAAAAGGAAGGAGCACCATTTGACTTTTTGAATGGAAAATTAGCTCCAATCGTTAGTGGACACCATGTCATGTTTGGAGAGCCCCTGTGTACCTAAACATTGGAGCTCCCCCACAAGTGACCCCATTTTGGAAGCTAGGCCACCCAAGGAACTTATCTAGATGTGTGGTGAGCACTTTGAACCCCCAAGTGCTTCATAGAAGTTTATGACGCAGAGCAGTGAAAATAAAAAAATATTTTTTTTCCTCAAATATGATTTTTTAGCCCGCTATTTTTTATTTTCACAAGGCTAACAGGAGAAATTGGACCACAAAAGTTGTTGTATAATTTGTCCTGAGTACACCGATACCCCATATATCAGGGGAAACCATTGTTTGGGCTCAGAAGGGAAGGAGCGCGATTTTGGAATGCAGACTGATGGAATGTTCTGCGGGCATCATGTTGTGTTTGCAGAGCACCTGATGTGCCTAAACAGTAGAAACCCCCCACAAGTGACCCCATTTTTGAAACTAGACCCCCCAAGGAGCTTATCTAGATGTGTAGTGAGCACTTTGAACCCCCAAGTGCTTCACAGAAGTTTATAAACGCAGAGCCATGAAAATAAAAAATCATTTTTTTCCTCAAAAATGATTTTTAGGCCGCTATTTTTTATTTTCACAAGGATAACAGGATAAATTGGACCCCTAAAGTTGCTGTTCAGTTTGTCATGAGTACGCTGGCACCCCATATGTGGGGGGAACTACTGTTTGGGCGCACGGCAGGGCTCAGAAGGGAAGGAGCGCCATTTGACTTTTTGAATGGAAAATTAGCTCCAATCGTTAGCGGACACCATGTTGTGTTTGGAGAGGCCTTGTCTGCCTACACTTTGGAACTCCCCCACAAATCACCTCATTTTGGAAACTAGACCCCCTAAGGAAGTTATCTAGATGCATAGTGAGCACTTTGAACCCCCAGGTGCTTTACAGAAGTGTATAACGCAGAGCTGTTAAAATAAAAATATTTTTTTCCTCAAAAAATTATATTTTAGCCCGCTATTTTTTATTTTCACAATAGTAACAGGATAAATTGGACCCCAAAAGTTGTTGTCCAGTTTGTCCTGAATATGCTGGTACCCGATATGTGGGGAGGGACCACTGTTTGGGCACACGTCAGGGCTCGGAAGGGAAGTAGTGACGTTTTGAAATACCGACTTGATGGAATGGTCTGTGGGCGTCATGTTACATTTGCAGAGCCTCTGATGTGCCTAAACAGTGGAAACCCCCCACAAGTGACCCCATTTTGGAAGCTGGACCACCCAAGGAACTTATCTAGATATGTGGTGAGTACTTTGAACCCCCAAGTGCTTCACAGAACTTTATAACGCAGAACCGAGAAAATAAAAAATCTTTTTTTTTTTAGCCCGCAATTTTTTATTTTCACAAGGTTAACAGGATAAATTCGACCCCAAAAGTTGTTGTCCAGTTTGTCCTGAGTACGCTGGTACCCCATATGTGGGGGGGGACCACTGGTTGGGCACACATCGGGGCTCGGAAGGGAAGTAGTGACGTTTTGAAATACCGACTTGATGGAATGGTCTGCGGGCGTCATGTTACGTTTGCAGAGCCCCTGATGTGCCTAAACAGTGGAAACCCCCCACAAGTGACCCCATTTTGGAAACTAGACCCCCCAAGGAACTTATCTAGATGTGTGATGAGCACTTTGAACCCCCAAGTGCTTCACAGTAGTTTATAACTCAGAGCCGTAAAAATAAAAAAATCATTTTTTTTCACAAAAATCATTTTTTTAGCCCCCAATTTTTATTTTCCCAAGGGTAACAGGAGAAATTAGACCCCCAAAGTTGTTGTGCAATTTTTCCTGAGTACGCTGAAACCCCATATGTGGAGGTAAACCACTGTTTGGGCACACGTCGGGGCTCGGAATGGAGGGAGTGCTGTTTGACATTTTGAACGCAAAATTGGCTGGAATAAATCATGGCACCATGTCGCGTTCGGAGACCCCGTGATGTGCCTAAACAGTGGAAACCCCTCAATTCTAACTCCAACTCAAACCCCAACACACCCCTAACCCTAATAATAACCCTAACCACAGCCCTAACGCCAACACACTCCTAACCCTAATCCCAACTCTAACCCTAACCACAAGCCTAACCCTATTCCCAACCCACCCCTAACCCTAATTCCAGCCCTAACCCTAATTCCAGCCCTAACCCTAATTCCAACCCTAACCCTAATTCCACCCCTAACCCTAATTTTAACCCTAACCCTAATTTTAACCCTAACACTAATTTTAACCCTAACCCTAATTCCAACCCTAACCCTAAATCCAACCCTAACCTTAATTATAACCCTAACCCTATTTCTAACCCTAACCCTATCTATAACCCTAATTCCAACCCTGACCTTAGTTCGAACCCTAAATGGAAAAAAAATATATTTTTTATTTTATTATTTGCGCCTGGCTATAGGGGTGATAAAAGGGGGGTGTATTTACTTTTTTTTATTTTGATCACTGTAAGAGTATCACAGTGATCAAAATGAAAAATAAACAGGCAGCTGGCAAATTCATGTGCGCCGCCATCTTGGACAATGGCAGGCGCACTGCGCATGCGCCCGCCTTTTTGCAAGATGGCGGCGCCCATGATCCGGATGGCGGGACACCGGGAGCCACGGCGGGACACCGGGAGCACCATCGGAGGTACCAGGGGGATCAGAATTTGGGAGGGGGCGATAGGAAGGGGATGGGAAGCAGATGATGACGGCGACGACCGATCACCGCCGTCCATCAGTGGCGGGGGCCAATTGGCCCCGCCAGTCAGTGTGGAGGGGTCGGGTGTCGGTGTCCAGCCATGTCCGATGCTATTGCAGCATCGGCCGTGGCTGGATTGTAATATTTCACCAAATTTCATTGGTGAAATATTACAAATCGCTCTGATTGGCTGTTTCCCTTTTAACAGCCAATCAGAGGGATCGTAGGTACGTGGGGGCTAACACACCTACAGTGCCCATTTTAATGCCAAAAACATCAATTCTTATAACTGAAGATTGTCATCCTTAATTTCCTTCCTAATAATAGTTATGCATTGAAAACTGGGGGTTATTTGGCTAAAGTTGTGGCGGGGTTGGGCTGGCTCCAGGTTTTTGTGTGCCCTGGGCCAAAGAATGTCCGTGTGCCCCTTTAACACATATCACAACTCATGATGCTCCGATACGTCACAGAAATATAGGTATAGTACAATGACACATACTTCACTGCTTACATGACATGACTGATCTATTTTAAATTGTACAATAGCTCAAAAACAGGACACTATATTACTCCATACAGTGTTATGGCCAACACATTGTGCGCCATACAGAATAATGAGCCCCATACTGTATATTTCTCCATACCAAATAATTAGTCACATACAGTCATGGCCAAAAGTATTGACACCCCTGCAATTCTGTCAGATAATATTCAGTTTCTTCCTGAAAATGATTGCAAACACAAATTCTTTGGTATTATTATCTTCATTTAATTTGTCTTAAATGAAAAAACACAAAATAGAATGAAGCAAAAAGCAAAACATTGATCATTTCACACAAAACTCCAAAAATGGGCCGGACAAAAGTATTGGCACCCTCAGCCTAACACTTGATTGCACAACCTTTAGCCAAAATAACTGCGACCAACCGCTTCCGGTAACCATCAATGAGTTTCTTACAATGCTCTGCTGGAATTTTAGACCATTCTTCTTTGGCAAACTACTCCAGGTCCCTGATATTTGAAGGGTGCCTTCTCCAAACTGCCATTTTTAGATCTCTCCACAAGTGTTCTATGGGATTCAGGTCTGGACTCATTGCTGGCCACCTTAGAAGTCTCCAGTGCTTCCTCTCAAACCATTTTCTAGTGCTTTTTGAAGTGTGTTTTGGGTTATTGTCCTGCTGGAAGACCCATGACCTCTGAGGTAGACCCAGCTTTCTCACACTGGGCTCTAAATTATGCTGCAAAATTTGTTGATAGTCTTCTGACTTCATAATGCCATGCACACGGTCAAGCAGTCCAGTGCCAGAGGCAGCAAAGCAACCCCAAAACATCAGGGAACCTCCGCCATGTTTGACTGTAGGGACCGTGTACTTTTCTTTGAATGCCTCTTTTTTCTCCTGTAAACTCTATGTTGATGCTTTTGCCCTAAAAGCTCTACTTTTGTCTCATCTGACCAGAGAACATTCTTCCAAAATGTTTTAGGCTTTCTCAGGTAAGTTTTGGCAAACTCCAGCCTGGCTTTTTTATGTCTCGGGGTAAGAAGTGGAGTCTTCCTGGGTCTCCTACCATACAGTCCCTTTTCATTCAGATGCCGACGGATAGTACGGGTTGACACCGTTGTACCCTCGGACTGCAGGGCAGCTTGAACTTGTTTGGATGTTAGTGGAGGTTCTTTATCCAACATCCGCACAATCTTGCGTTGAAATCTCTTGTCAATTTTTCTTTTCCGGCCACATCTAGGGAGGTTAGCCACAGTGCCATGGGCTTTAAACTTCTTGATGACACTGCGCACGGTAGACACAGGAACATTCAAGTCTTTGGAGATGGACTTGTAGCCTTGAGATTGCTCATGCTTCCTCACAATTTGGTTTCTCAAGTCCTCAGACAGTTCTTTGGTCTTCTTTCTTTTCTCCATGCTCAATGTGGTACACACAAGGACACAGGACAGAGGTTGAGTCAACTTTAATCCATGTTAACTGGCTGCAAGTGTGATTTAGTTATTGCCAACACCTGTTAGGTGCCACAGGTAAGTTACAGGTGCTGTTAATTACACAAATTAGAGAAGCATCACATGATTTTTCGAACAGTGCCAATACTTTTGTCCACCCTCTTTTTTAAGTTTGGTGTGGAATTATATCCAATTTGGCTTTAGGACAATTCTTTTTGTGTTTTTTCATTTAAGACAAATTAAATGAAGAGAATATTTCCAAAGAATTTGTGTTTGCAATCATTTTCAGGAAGAAACTGAGTATTATCTGACAGAATTGCAGGGGTGTCAATACTTTTGGCCATGACTGTGTAATGTTCCATACAGTATCTGATGAGCTCCACATAACGCTCCATATATAATGGGCCCCATTTGTAATGCTCCAGTATATAATGTGCCCCTTAGATGCTGCTCCAGTGTCTTATCTGCCCCATTTACATTGCTCCAGTTCATGATGGGACCTATTTTTAATTAACCCAGGCATGGTATGTGAAAAGAGCTCCATGGAGTAATCTGAGGTGTGTGCTTCCACATCCTTCACTGTTGGTGTGGGTGAAGAACACAAGGAAAGGGGTTGCTCCTGACCAGAAGCCTGCAGTTACGACTCAGTGCTTGCATTTTTTACAACTTCTGAAGAGGAGGCGATAGAGCTGGAGGCTGTTTCAGCAATGTAAGCCACAAACAGTTCCTGATACTCCGGCTTTTAAAGCAGTCTACCTACTCCCAGAAAAAGGAGCCTTACAGGCCTTCCAGAGTGTTAGGAACGGCAGAACGCACTAAATAATAATGTAAATAAAGTGCGATCGCCGCTCGGGGTCCACCGTGCAGTAGGTGAAATAACCGCTGCTAGGTGGTGGCAGGAGCAATATGGCGGAATTGCACACAGGGTTAAACTCCACCCAGGTGTGCAGAGCAATCTCAGTTAAACTCACGGAGATGCCGAAAGTACAAACACAAATAACTGAGCCTGTTGTAGTCACAGAACTCAGTAAAAAACGCACACACGATATACGGTCACAGGAGTAGCCCAAGACGATGGCACTATGTCCGTCTAGACCTACCGTGTGCGCGGTGTTGCAACTGCAAATGCAAAGGAGGCTGCTACTGCAGCTCGGCGTGGACACTGCCGCCAAGCGACAAAGGTAAGGCGCAAGCGCAATGTCGGACACTAGCAGCAGTGCGAGTTGAAGCAGAGGAGCACTGGCCAATGGGAGATCGTCCCATGAGCATGCCCAGTCAGAGGACAGAAGGACTTAGCCTCAGGAGAGATTTGCTGCAAGGCAATCTCCTCTGCAGTGGCAAAATAGGAGGAGAGTGCAGAATGTGAGGATCTGGATCCCCGCTGAACAAACGCAGGAATCCGACTCCTAACACAGAGCTACACCATAACGCTGGCTCAACACCTCCTGCCTTAGCTGCTATTGTGTTTTTGGCACTACCAGCAGATTCACCACCACCATCAGTACCAGGTGGCCCTCCATGCCCACATCTGCATCCTCTTCCACCATACTTCCTCATGTTTTTGAAAATGGACCCAAAATACCAGCAGATATATGGTACTGTATCAGAAGCGTACAGCTCTATACAGTCTAGGGATAACACTAAATCTCTGTATATATTTCATGAGTCATACAGAGATGCTCACAGTCTCAGTATGGATTACCCAATAAAATAACAATTTGAAAAAGGGTACAGTATCACCAGATAAAAGGTATATATAGTATAGTGTAAACATTCTGATTCTCTGTATACATTTCTGGAGGCAGACACAAATGCTCTCAGGCACAGTATGGATTACACAAGAATATGAAAAGCTGTAAATGGGTTATGTAACACAAGCGTACAGCTGTATACAGTGTTGGGGTAATCTTAAAGTTCCAAATATATTGCTGGAGTAACAGACAGACGTTTACAGGCTCATAATAGATTACACCAGAATCTAAATAGCTAAAAAGGTTACTGTATCAGAAGTGTTCTGCTGTATACAGTGTTGGCCAAATTGAAAATATCGGTATATATTTCCATAGTCACCCTCAGACGCTCACTCAGTTTGGTTTTGACCACAATAAAAAATGTAAAAAAGTTCCTGGATAACAGGATAGCAAGTATATATTTTTTAGGGGTCAATTGAAATCTCCGTATAAATAGTCCCATAGTCACTCTCAGACGCTTACACAGTATAGATTGGACCGTAATGCTAAATGTCGAACAAAGGTACTGTATAACAAGATACAAGCTGTATCGAGTATAGTGTAAAAATGTGTTTCTCTGATTCACCGTATATATATATAACGCGTAACCCACACATGCTCACTCACTATGGATGATGTAGGGAACGTGGACTGACAGACAAACCACCCTGTAGTGAGAAGCAGAGGTGTAGCGCATTGTAGGTGTGAAACTGCTAAGATAAAGAGAAAGGGTGCAGTGTTTTAGCTTGCCCATTGGAGGGCAGTGGAGAGTGTAGGAGTGGGAGTGAATAACTGCCATTGGTCAGAGAAACTGTTAGGTGATGGTGGGAGGAGTTACAGAACTGGAAGTATAAAAGGCTGAGGGAAGGTTCTGGAAGAATTAGTCAGCGAAGGGAGCACAGTAAAGAGGAAGTTCTGCTGAGGAAATAGAGACAGTGGGAAGGCTCCAGAGAGGATTGAGAGTTGCGGTCACGGGGGGGGCCAGAGGACGGTAGCCTCAGACGAAGACGGCCTGGGGCTATCATACGACAGTGTGCTCAGACTGGTGCAGCGCTGTGATGGTTGGGCCTAGGCCAGCCACAGTGGAAAAGCCACAGAGGATACCACGATTATAGTTTCAAAGGAAGTGAAGGCACCGGGGCCTGTGTACAGAGAAATGTGAAACGGCTGGGGTGAATTGCTGTTGTTGACAGAATGATGGGCACTAAAAACGGACCTGTTCAATACAAACTCTGTCTCAGTCTCGTGTTTGTCTGCGGTAAGAAGAGGGTCCCCCCCACAGTTGGTTATCCTACAGATGATACCTTAATAGAAATTTTTGAAACAAGGTACTCTATCAGCACATACCAGGTGTGTCCAGTCGAGGGTTACATTTCAGTCTATACTTCCGGAGTCAGACACAGACACTCACAGGCTCACTATGTATTACACCAGAATTAAAAAAGTAGAAAAAGGGAAATGTATTCATAGCATACATCAGTATACAGTGTTGTGGTACTTTAAAATCTTCGTATACATTTCAAACTCAGTAAGCCAGGCAAGAAGCTACGCTACAGGAAACTACATGGATACAAGTATAGACGCAAAGTTGAGTGTTATAAGAAATTTTGGAATTACTCATCGCGGGGAAACCACCCAGTATATGTTGCAGAGGCGATGCAGACCCTCAGTTACTGTGTCTGTGAAGAAAGCAAAAAAGGTTCTTTGTGAAGAAAGGATTGCTTTATCGCAGTAGCATGGATCACATCACCGTTACTCATCTCCATCAAATTGTGATCACAGGGAGAGATGTACCCATGGTCCTCATTGCCTATCATGATGTGTCTGGTCATTTTGGAGTGCAAAAGACAGAAGCCACGGGCCATAGGCGATTCTATTGGATTGGCATGAGAGGAGACATTGAAAAATGGTGACACGTCTGTGACTATCACAACTGTGAAAGGTGAACATAAACCACCACTGCATCCGCTTGTAAGTTGACGTCCATTTCAAAAGGTAGCCATTGATCAACTGAAGGTAGAGGCCAGCAGGACAGGCCATAGCTACATCTTAACCATCATTAATCAATACACCAAATTTCGAGTGGCCGTCCCTGTGAAAGACTTGACTGCCAGACAACACAGCGGTGGAGCAGGGAGAGGAAAGTATTGCAACTTGCAAGTGCTGTGGTCATGATCAAGCGGGGGGGGCACAATCGTGGTCGACGGTACTGGCACAGGGACCCTCATAGTACGCTGGTGTGTCTGATGGTGAGTGGGCCCTCCCACCGTCTGAGGCACTGTATTGTACTATGAGGGGCCCTGTGCCATTGCCGGCGGCTATCAGTGGTCCCATCCACCTGTTCAGAGCAACGGCACTTGCTGGGGTGTGCCAGGTCTTGACCCCAGCTGTTGGGGGAGGGGTGGGCAGCCCAGTTAGGGAGGTTTAAAAATTGGCATATGTAGATGTGTTGGCTGGACATTCAGCTGCTGCAAAGGGCATAATTGGGGAAGTCCGAGGAAGAGGAAGAGGAAGAAGAGGTGTGCCTAATGGTGTCAGTGGTCTTACAGTGGGGGTAGCGATGGAGCGTTGTTGGCTACCTTCAGTCGGAGCAGGTGCACGTGTGCTACCTGAGGTTTTGTAGTGCGTCCACGCTTGCAGGTGCATGTTGATTAAATGTCTAAGCATGCAACTGGTATTCAAATTTCAGAGTTGTTTATCTCGGCTAAAGGTCCTTCCGCACTACTTACAGGTAACCTTTGCCTCATCAGTAGGATTTTGGACAAAGAAGTGCCACACTGCACTCTTCCTACTATGGTAAACATTTTCTGGCCTTGCACGCTGTGCTAAGTTGACCGCATGGTCAAGCTGTCCTGCAACTCTTTTAGTTTTTGTTCCACGTTTTTAGGACAGCTACGGGCATGCTAGATAACTGCTTCTGCGATTTCAATGCCTGCTGTGGATCCTTCTCCTTATCTGAACTATTGCCAGCGCCACCCTCCTCCCCCAATGGATGCCAATCCGGGTCCAGAAATGGGTCATCCATCACCTCCTCTTCAAAGCCATCTGCACCTTCCTCTTTACCTTCCTCTGTGTCACCGTGTAAGGTGGTATGGTATGCGGGAAGGGGCACCTGTGTTTCATCAGGGTCTGATTCTGGCTCAATAGACTGCGAGGGCAATGTAGTGCTGTGGGTCAATGTACCAGCAGAATCATCTAGAAGTGGCTGTGCATCAGTGCACTCCATGTAAGATTTATCTTGGACTGGGGAATTCAGGATTTGACTGGATAACCCAGGCATGGTATGTGAAAAGAGCTCCATAGAGTAATCTGCAGTGTGGGCTGCCGCAACAGTAACTTTTGGTGGGGTGAAGGACACAAGTGAAGGGGTTTTTTTATGTCCAGAACCCTGCACTGACGACTCCGTGCTTGCAGGTTTCGAACGTTCAGAAGAGGAGGCAATAGAGCTGGTGGCTGTTTCAACAATGTACGCCAAATCCTGTTCCTGATGCTCCGGCTTTAAAAGCGGTTTTCCTACTCCAAGAAAAGGCAACCTTACAGGCTTTCTTGGGCCAGAGGATGACGCAGGCTCAACACCTCCTGCCTTAGCTGCTATTGTGCTTTTGCCAGAACCAGCCAATGCACCACCATGATCAGTACCAGCCGTGCCCCCCTGCCCACGACTCTGGCCTGTTCCACCATACTTCCTCATGTTTTGGAAAATGTAACCAAATTACCAGCAGAGAGATGGCACTGTATGAGGAGCATCCAGCTGTGTAAGGTGTATTAAACAAATTAAATCAACGTATATATTATTTTATTCACAGGCGCTCTCACAGTATGTATTGGACCGTAATCCAACAAGCAGATATACGGAACTGTTTGAAAAACGGACATGACTCTAAGGTGCAGGTGTGGAAAAATGGACAAACGTCTTTGTTTTTTTTCCAGAGTCACACACAGGTAGCTTCTATTTGTCCGTGCTAGCAGGCGTTACACGGTAATGTGTGAGGCGCGTACACTGCTGTACAGTGTATGTAAAATTGTCAAGCTCTGTGTATTTGTATACGGACTGACACACGCTGTCTCTGTCTATTTTTGACCGTAATCAAACAGCAGATATGCGAAACTGTTTGAAAAACGGACACGACTCTAAGGTGTAGATGTGGAAAAACAGACAAACTCCTCGTTTTTTTTTCCAGAGTCACACACAGGTAGCTTCTATTTGTCCGTGCTAGAAGGCGGTACACGGTAGTGTGTGAGGAGCGTACACCGCTGTACGGTGTGTATGTAAAATTGTCAAGCTCCGTGTATTTGTATACAGACTGACACACTGTCTCTGTCTAGTTTTCCCCGTAATCAAACAGCAGATATATGAAACTGTTTGAAAAACGGACACAACTCTAAGGTGTAGGTCTGGAAAAACAGACAAACTCCTCTGCTTTTTCTTCCAGAGTAACACCCAGATAGCTTCTATTTGTCCGTGATACCAGCTGGAATACATGGTAGTTTGTGAGGAGCGTACACCGCCTGACGGTGTCTGTATGGAAAATTGTCAAGCTCCGTGTATTTGTATACGGACTGACACACGCTGTCTCTGTCTAGTTTTGACTAGAGTTGAGCGACTTTAGTCGGATCAGGTTTCATGAAACAAAATTCGTTTCAGATGAAACTGGTCCGACTAGGGCAAAAAAAGTTGGAGTTTCGTCCGAAACCCGACCCCAATGCAAGTCAATGGGGAATAAAAGTCAGCATTGAGTGGATGAATGTCATCCGCTCAATGCCGACTTTTGTTTCCCATTGACTTGCATTGGGGTCTGGTTTCGGACGAAACTCCGACATTTTTTGACCTAGTCGGACCAGTTTCATCTGAAACGAATTTTGTTTCATGAAACCCGATCCGACTAAAGTCGCTCAACTCTAGTTTTGACTGTAATCAAACAGCAGATATACGAAACTGTTTCAAAAATGGACACAACTCTAAGGTGTAGGTCTGGAAAAACAGACAAACTCCTCAGCTTTTTCTTCCAGAGTCACACCCAGATAGCTTCTATTTGTCCGTGATACCAGCCGGAATACACGGTAGTGTGTGAGAAGCGTACACCCTAGACGATGTGTGAAAAATTAACGCTTAGTAACTCACCCGGAAGAAATAAAAAAATTTGGAGTGCATTGAAAAAAGCAGTTTGAACAGTAGTGTGCACACAGCAATGCAGCTAGCAGGTAGCCTTAAAAGGCAGCCTAATCACCACCAGCGCTGTTGCACACAACAAAAATCCTCCCCTTTCACTGCACACTAACTGTACAGTGAAAAGTGCTATCAGCAGAAGCAGTTTTTTTTTCTTCTTCCCTGCCTAACGCTCTCCTTGTTCAGAATCAGCAGCAGCACCTCTCCCTGTTATAAGATCGGCAGAAGTAAGATGGCGGTAAGCGTTCACAACCTTTTATACCCCCTGTGACGCCACACAAAGCCAGCCAATCACTTCAATGCCCTTATCTAAGATGGTGCTGGCCGCTGCCTATGCCATCGTGCTGCCCACAGTGTGCGTCCTCCATCATTTGCTGAAAAAAGGTGCTGGAAGCATCACTTGAAACGCGACTTTGGCACTCGGGTCGCCGACATCATGGCCGACCTCACTCTATGGTCGGGTTTCGTTTCACGAAACCCGACTTTGGCGAAAGTCGGCGATTTTTTAAATTGACCGACCTGTTTCGCTCATCTAACTGATATAGAGTATGGGTGCCACATCACATTTGGATATGCCTAAACAGCAGAAACCCCAGACAAATGACCCCATCACATAATTTCATAACATTAGGTTGTCATATTGAAATTTTAGTTTTTTTTACAAGAATGTTGCTTTAGCCCCAATTTTTTCACTTTTGCAAGAGGTAACATAAAAAGTGATGCCACTAATGTCGTCAAAACATTCTGTTTGTACAAACAGCAGGACTCGCAAGGGGAGAAGCATCATTTATTATTTGTAATTTTGGTTGGAATAGTTTGCAGACACTAAGTCTCATTGGCAGAGCTACTGATGTAGAATCATAGATTAATAGAATCATAGAATGTTAGAGTTGGAAGTGACCTCAAGGGTCATCGTGTCCACCCCCCTGCTCATTGCAAGATTAACTAAACCATCTCAGACAGATGTCTGTCCAGCCTCTGTTTGAAGACTTCCATTGAAGGAGAACTCACCACCTGTCATGGCAGAGTGTAACACTCACTGATCACCCTCACTGTCGAAAACTTTTTTTTTATATCTAATCTGTATCTTTTCCCTTTCAGTTTCATTCCATTGCTTCTCGTGTTTCCATGTGCAAATGAGAATAACAATGATCACTGTGACATCCCTTCAGATATTTGTAAACAGCTATTAAGTATCCCCTTAGCCTTCTTTTTTGCAAGCTAAACATTCCCAGATCCTTTCACCACTTTGCAGTCCACTCACTATCCTGGTAGCTCTTCTCTGAACTTGCTCCAGTTTTTAAATGTCTTTTTTAAAATGTAGCAAAACAGCAGAAACTCTCACAAGTGACATCACTGTGGAAACAGGACCAATTATGGAATTCATCTAGAGGTGTGTTGAGCTTTTTGAAACAATGAGTGCTTTATACAACTTTTTAAAATGTGAATGAGAAAATGAAAATTAAGTTTTTCCAGCTAAAATGTTGTTTTAGCCCAAAACATGTAATTTTCACAGTGGATAATAGAAAAAAAACAGACCCCATAATTTGTTACACAATTTCTCTGGAACACGATAATACCCAATATGCATCCAAAAACTGCTGTTTGGGTACACGGCAGGTATCAGAAGGGAAAAAGTGCTATTTAATTTTTGATAGTAAATTTGTCTGGAATTAATTGTGATTTTTTTTTCACTTCCTGTAAATTTGTCAGTTACACAAGGGTTAATAGGTTAAACTGATTGTCATCAGAAATTACTATTAGGCCACATGTCAAGGTGGAGAAGGCAGGAGTGCTATTTGGCTCTTGAAGCACAGATTTTGCTAGAATAGATTTAGGGCAATATTTGAAGAACCCAAAAGTGCCAAAACAACAGAAAGACACCAAAAGTGACCCCATTTTAGAAATTGCACCTCTCAATAAATTAATCAAGCTCAACTCACCCACCTCTCGTGTCTCCCTTTTTCCTCACAGATTGTAAGCTTGCGAGCAGGGCCCTCTTTCCTCTTGGTGTCTGTTATGATCTATGTGTTTATTGTTATGCTGTAATTTCGATTGTCTTTACAAATCCCCTCTGAAATGTAAAGTGCTGCGGAATATGTCGGCGCTATAGAAATAAAATTATAATTATTAACTCAAACTCAAATAGGCTTTATTGGCAGGACCAAAATACATTTAGTGTTGCCAAAGCAAGAAAAATAGATGTGACAGAGGAGGGCATTGGGGATTATGGAAATGAGGTGTTTGGGGCACAATTTGGGAAATAATAGTCCATTTGGGGTTTTAAATTTCTCTCAGCTTATGATATATGGTGACGTATTGGGCAGCTATCTCCACTGTTGATTCCTTTTCCTGCAGTAGGATGCAGAGTTTCCTCTCCTCATCCATGGATGGGAAGTCCGGGTTGTGAATGGAAAGTCTCTGGAAGTGGGAGGCCGTCACTGCTGAGTATTTGTTGCAGTGAAGCAGAAAGTGTGCCTCGTCTTCCAGTGCCCCCTGCTGGCAGTGCTGGCACACTCTGCTCTCCCGTGGCTTGTATGTCTGTCAGTGCCATCCTGCTTCCACCCCTAGACTGCGGGCACTCAGTCTGTATAGACCAGGGTCTGCCTGTTTTTGGGGTGATGTAACCTCTCCCGATATGGGTCCAGAGTATAGTCTCTCCGCAGTGACTGGCAGATAGTTTCTGGGAGTTCTCTAATTCACTCTTCCAACCCTCTATATATTGCATCTTGTGGCTCTCTGAGATCTTCTTTATTTTGGCTTTTGTCAGGGTGTGTTGCTGACTTTGATGAGACTGGATTCATGGCTTGCTCTGGGCTTTGGCTCAATAGGGCTTTATGATGGTAGGAGCTGGGGTTACTGCTCTGTATGTGCACCTGGTGTGATAGCTTCTCTTGTTCATAGTTATTTATAAGGTAATCGGCCCAACTCTGCCCGACAGGCTATGTTTGAGGTGCTGCGATGTACTTGGAGGAGATATTTGCAGAACTCCAGGTGGAAGACTTCAATTGGGCTGGAATCCCACTTTGTGTGATCTGTGTAAGTCACTGGGCCTCAAACCTTGCTACCATACAGCAGTATAGGAGTGATGACGCTATCGAATATCCTAAGTCAAACTCTCACCGGTGGTTTGAGGTTGTACAGTTGTCTTCTGATGGCATAGAAGGTTCTGCACGTTTTCTTTGCTGGGCCTCTGCTGCTTGCATGAGGCTCCCATTTTGGCATAGCTCCAGTCCGAGGTAGGTATAGCTGTTGGTCTAAATAGAAACAGAACTTGTGAAAGCCACACTTGAAATCTTATCTTCTTAATTGAAAAACTTGTTACCTTCCTGACATGTTTTATAATTTTTTATAATTTTAAAGTGTTAGTCTGAGGCCTAAAAAATTCCCAAAGGCTAGACCTTGTTAGGGCATAACTTAAAAGGAAGATGTCATTAGGAAAATGACCCATTGTTAAAATCAGATATTTGTCTTACATGTGTTTTTTAAATATTTTTTTGTTTGGTCTTTTTGGCAATGTTTTCCTTTGTATTTCAGGGTCATTATTTAAAAACAAAATTAGTATTCTTGCAATTTTCACACTGGCAAAAGGGGTTATTTTTAGGTTCATAATTTCCTTTCATAAAGAATTTAAAGCATTTTCTTAAACAATAGAAGATTTAAAGAAAAAATGTAATATGGAAAGAAAAAACACGGAAAAACCTGATTTAAATGATAGTTAATTTTCTGATAGCACCTTCCCTTTAAGTATGTCCTAATAGATGCCCTTGCATTTTACACACACAGACTTTAATGAATTTACTAATTTATTGTTATGATTACTGTCAGATAATTTACATCTCATTTGTGCTGACTTTACTGAAACTGCACAAACACTTAAAATAGAAATAATTGTTTATTTTTATTTTACCGTGTCTAAAAATAGCTTCAAAACCCTCCTTTTACTATTACTACTGTTCAGTTCAGCTAAAGTAAATTATTAAACAGTACAAGGTCAGATGGAAGCTTAAATCTGCAAAGCTTCAGTATTTACGGAACGCGGAACGAGGGAACTTTAATTACTGCACACAATGATAATAGTTAATGGGATTTTGCAACATCTTTTTTTTGTTAAAGGTGAATTCACTCTTTGTTAAGGTCAAAATCAATTTTTAATAAAATCTTCCTTGCATTTCTTCTGGAGTCTTACAAAAGAGTGACCTTTATAGAAAACATCTTGAATAAGAATACAGCTAGAATCATAAATTTGCGCTTACAGACGTTTCTCTTGTAAATTTTGTGCAGATACACCCAGAGTTCTTTATTAAATTGCCTAAACTCATTTTCGTAAAGAAACTATGCCATGTCTGGAATGTAGGATGGATTATTGAATTTAAAATACTTTATTTTAACGAACTTCATTTCAACACTTGGAACTTCTGACCCGCTATTGATTAAGTCAAAGATGAAGGCTTCCCATGTAAAGTACTTTATGAGACTGCTTCCCTTTGTCAATATTTCAAAAATGGTAAACCCTAACAAATCACAATTACTAAATTTTAATATAGATGCAATTATTAAAATACACCTAGACCTTTCCTTTTAAGTAGAAATATTCGATATTTACGAGTCAGCTTGACACATACCTTTTCTTCTGTCGTTGAGTCAAACCTTTTAATAATGTTTAAGTCAATTGAAGAAGATTTGAAACATTTTGGAAACATAGAGCCTACATGTTTAGGCAGACTGACTCTTTATAAAATGCTAGTACTCCCAAAGATTCTTGATATATTCAGAAATATTCCTATTGTCATTCCTATAAAGAGGTTTATAAAATTTCAGACATAAGTTCTGAAAATCATTTGGGGAAATAAAAAGCCAGGGTAGCCAGGTCCATCTTATTCACATGAAGATGATTTGGAGGACTAGCACTTCCAAATTTAATTAGCTACTATTACTCAGCCATTTTAAAAGTTAGTAATAATTGGATCATTGAATCCTCTCAAATTAGTTGGCCAACTGTAGAATTTAATTTGCCAGTTCCTCAAATACTTTACATAATTCTCCTTGTGAAAGCCACAACAGGCGAAACGGGCTTTGGAGCTGGAGATTCATTGGGCCATTTGCCACTGGTATTTATAATCCTATTTACATTTGTTATGCACCTTACCTCAGATATATTTTCTAACTACTATTGCACTTTATATTAACTATCAATAGAATTATATATGATTGTTTTTATGTATTATGGCCCTTGTATCTATCATGTAAACGCTACATTCTTTATGGTATTATATTTTGTCTATTGTTGCTGGACTCTTTTTCCCCGTTTTTAATGTAATAATAAAGTATTTTAAAAATTTCCGTTATTTGGATTTTTGTCTTGGTTAATTCACTTTATCTGAGAAGGTTTTAAAATTTATTAAGGGCCCATGTTCTTCAACCTTCCCTTCCTATAAATTCACACTCTAGGATTGCAGCTACTACCCAAGGCGCACAGGTAGTGCATCCATCTTTCTTCCATTGTTAGTGCTTCAGTTTTTCAATCCAAATATTTCCCTTTTGTTGTGGTGTAGAAGAGGTAATTCTCCAATAAGAAATCTATATGATGAAGAAGATGCACTAATCCCCTCTCAAGACCTCAGATCACAATTTCTACTTTCTGTCCATGATTTTTTTTTAAAAATGATTACAGATCAGACATTTTTTTAATTCTAATATTTCAAAAATGTACAACGGAGATGAGCAGAAAAAAATTAAATTATCTTTGTATGTGAAACAACCATGTTTTCATATGTTAGTTGCTTTTCTCACAGACCCCACATGCTAAGTGTAATGTGTCTAAACAAGCTGTTGGGATTAAACGCATTTGATACCCAGTAAGTGAACAGATTCATTGAAGCAAGTAAATTCTTCTCTATAATATCACAAAGAGTTAATTAAGGGTTCTTTTTTGTTATTTGCTCTGTATGGAAATAAACGATGGTGCTCAACTTTTTCCTGCCTATTGCTATGCAGTTAGTTTTGAAGATAAGGGATTTTACCCTGGAAAAACATCTATTAATTATCCACAAGATAGGATGTAAATTTTGAATAGTTGGAGTGGATCTCTGGAACAGATGTATGGAGTTTATCATTCGTCCTTAGTGCACAGTCAGGAGGAGTAGTGTGAATATACCAGTAGTTGTGCATGCATCTTGCATTTTCTATTTATTTTTCATTTTATTCTTTTTGTTCAGTTTCTTTGGATTTGACAGAGGCAGTTGAGCTTAGGAACCCCATTCTAGGGTTCAATGGGAGTCCCAGTGATGTGACGTCAACCATTCCTTCAAATATCCACTGTGTAAAAAAAATCTTTACTTGACAGCAATTCCTGGAGGAAAAGTGTTCAATTGATCATTGATCTTTGGGCACAGTCAACACCAAAGATGATCCTATTTAAAACTTTATGGAGCCCACCTTTAGTTTTGCAGGAGAAACACATAAGGCTTACAGTGTGATGTATCAAAAGATTTTTAGAAATTACACTTTGAAAGGTCGGCGCCGGTAAACTGATTAAAATGATACTGAAATTGTTAGGAATGGCAGAACGCACTAAATAAAAATAAATAATAAAGTGCATTCGCCGCTCGGGGTCCACCATGCAGTAGGTGTTACACTGCTGCTAGGTATTGTCAGAGGAGCAATATGGCGGTATGATGCGCACGGGTTCAACTTCACCCGGAGTGCACAGAGCGGGCTCTGTTCACACACAGAGGTGCTGCAACAAAAACATACAAAATGCTGAACCTGTTTGTGACACAGGCCTCAGGTAAATGCACACACAGTATCATGTCACAGGAGCAGGACCCAAGACAGAGGAGCTGCATCCCTCCCGACCTACCGTGTGTGCGGCGGCGCTTCTGCGAGCGCCAAGAAGGGCTGCAACTGCAGCGCGGCATAGGACACTGCCGCTCGACGACAAAGCCAGAAAGCAAGCGCAATGTCTGACGCTAGCATAGTGGTGCGGTGTGCACAGTGGCTTAAGGCTTGCCACTGACTGGTGCTGACTGCTAAACTAATTCCCTATCCACATTCGTAATATCAGAGGGAAGGGTTTTATAATGAGTCAGTCACCAGAAACATACATCCGTCACGATTCACACATAGCAAGTATAGTCTATACTAGCACATGGCCGAACGGTCATGCGCGCTTTTTATAGCCATGCGGAACCTTCCAGATCTCCAAGATGGACCAATGAGATCTGGAGCAGGACCTGGGCACATGACTCCCGATCTCCAATGGAAGATCGTCTCGTGAGCATGCCCAGTAGGAGCACAGAGGAACTTAGTCTCTGGAGCGGTCTGCTGCAAAGTAATCTTCTCTGCAGTAGATAGACAGGAGGAGACCACAGAATGTGAAGCTCTGGATTCCGGCAGAGCAGACGCAGAAACCTGACACCTAACAGAAATCTGTCTTGTGGTTGTTCTTTAATCTTTATTTTCAGTTTTGAGTTAATGATATGCTCGTGCTACGGGGCAGGGCTGAAGGGGGTCTTCATGTGGTGCTCTGATTAGGTACTGATTAGATTTTCACCAGTATTGCTTCTGACAGGCCACTAATCCTTCAGTGACGTGCTTCCTATTTTACATAATGAACATTATTTATATTAAAAAAAAAGAAAACACCTTCTGCAGGGAGGCAGCGGCGACGAGGCCTGAGCTGCAGCATGACCGCAACTATAATGCGTATTTAATTATTTTTTTTATGGTATACATAAAATAAAAAAAATCAGCCTGAAAACGGCGCCATCTTAGTGGAGGCAATTTTTTTTCTCCTGCAAGATGGAGCCACTGGCGCCTAATCAGTAGCAGCTATCAACGATTCTATAGGTGCTCCTGCACAGGCACGAAGAGTGCCATCCTGCTAGAGAGAAAAAAAATTGCCTCCGCTGCCTGCGCAGCAGCATCTATCGCATCACTGACAGCTGCTACTACGCAGGCATACATAAATTTAAAAAAAGTCAGTCTGTAAATGGCATCATTAGACACTGAAATTCCCTTCACAATGGGATAAGTAATTAGTCAAAAAACAACTAAAATCTAACAACACCCACACAAGACCCCACCAGGCTGACTAGAGTAAGAAATAGGGGAATCAAGGAGTATATTGGACTAAAAAGTAACAAATTTTATTAGCAAAAATTCATTAAATAACAGCAGAGTAACACCACTATTGCAGGAAAACACAGGGATCCAAAAAAACAAGAAGCACCGCAGGAGCACCTCAATCAATACAAGTGTACATGTAAGAGCAGAGGTTAAGCAATTTAATGCTCGCCCCAACACTCCAAAGTGAAAACCGTTGCTGCACCAGCTCAGTACATACGACTAACCTCTAGTAGGAGGTTTAAGAGCCCAGCCTAGCAGGTGTATAAAGTAAACAATGCATAACGTGCGTCTAGTGCATACAGGGAAGTGTCCACAAGGTGCCAATATTCAGCGAGTGCTTACATTAATAGTTCTGTGACCGGATCCCCTGGCCTGCCGCCCCTTCAAGATGGCACCTCTGGCGATTACACAGTAGCATCTATTGATGATATGATAGATGCTGCTGCACAGGTTTCGGCGGCACCATCTTGGAGGAGACAGTTTTTTTCTTTCTAGCAAGATGGCACTGCCAGCACCTGCACAATAGCAGCTATTGGATCTCTGATATCTGCTACTGCGCAGGTGCTGTTGATGCCATTTTCAGACTGACTTTTTTTTTTAAAATTTATGAATACCATCAAAAATATAATTAAAGAAACATTATACAGTGGGGAAAAAAAGTATTTAGTCAGTCAGCAATAGTGCAAGTTCCACCACTTAAAAAGATGAGAGGCGTCTGTAATTTACATCATAGGTAGACCTCAACTATGGGAGACAAACTGAGAAAAAAAAATCCAGAAAATCACATTGTCTGTTTTTTTTCATTTTATTTGCATATTATGGTGGAAAATAAGTATTTGGTCAGAAACAAGCAATCAAGATTTCTGGCTCTCACAGACCTGTAACTTCTTCTTTAAGAGTCTCCTCTTTCCTCCACTCATTACCTGTAGTAATGGCACCTGTTTAAACTTGTTATCAGTATAAAAAGACACCTGTGCACACCCTCAAACAGTCTGACTCCAAACTCCACTATGGTGAAGACCAAAGAGCTGTCAAAGGACACCAGAAACAAAATTGTAGCCCTGCACCAGGCTGGGAAGACTGAATCTGCAATAGCCAACCAGCTTGGAGTGAAGAAATCAACTGTGGGAGCAATAATTAGAAAATGGAAGACATACAAGACCACTGATAATCTCCCTCGATCTGGTGCTCCACGCAAAATCCCACCCCGTGGGGTCAGAATGATCACAAGAACGGTGAGCAAAAATCCCAGAACCACGCTGGGGGACCTAGTGAATGAACTGCAGAGAGCTGGGACCAATGTAACAAGGCCTACCATAAGTAACACACTACGCCACCATGGACTCAGATCCTGCAGTGCCAGACGTGTCCCACTGCTTAAGCCTGTACATGTCCGGGCCCGTCTGAAGTTTGCTAGAGAGCATTTGGATGATCCAGAGGAGTTTTGGGAGAATGTCCTATGGTCTGATGAAACCAAACTGGAACTGTTTGGTAGAAACACAACTTGTCGTGTTTGGAGGAAAAAGAATACTGAGTCGCATCCATCAAACACCATACCTACTGTAAAGCATGGTGGTGGAAACATCATGCTTTGGGGCTGTTTCTCTGCAAAGGGGCCAGGACGACTGATCCGGGTACATGAAAGAATGAATGGGGCCATGTATCGTGAGATTTTGAGTGCAAACCTCCTTCCATCAGCAAGGGCATTGAAGATGAAACGTGGCTGGGTCTTTCAACATGACAATGATCCAAAGCACACCGCCAGGGCAACGAAGGAGTGGCTTCGTAAGAAGCATTTCAAGGTCCTGGAGTGGCCTAGCCAGTCTCCAGATCTCAACCCTATAGAAAACCTTTGGAGGGAGTTGAAAGTCCGTGTTGCCAAGCGAAAAGCCAAAAACATCACTGCTCTAGAGGAGATCTGCATGGAGGAATGGGCCAACATACCAACAACAGTGTGTGGCAACCTTGTGAAGACTTACAGAAAACGTTTGACCTCTGTCATTGCCAACAAAGGATATATCACAAAGTATTGAGATGAAATTTTGTTTCTGACCAAATACTTATTTTCCACCATAATATGCAAATAAAATGAAAAAAAAACAGACAATGTGATTTTCTGGATTTTTTTTTCCAAGTTTGTCTCCCATAGTTGAGGTCTACCTATGATGTAAATTACAGACGCCTCTCATCTTTTTAAGTGGTGGAACTTGCACTATTGCTGACTGACTAAATACTTTTTTCCCCACTGTATATGCAGTCATGATCACAGTAGGTTCAGCCGCTAGCGCGTGCCTGCAGAAGGTGATTTAAAAGAAATATATATATATAATATTCAATATGTAAACTAGAGGGCAGATCACAGAGGGACAGAACGCCACATGAAGACCCCCCACAGCCTCATCCTGGAGCACAAGCATATCATTAGCTCAAAACTGAAAATAAAGATTAAACAAGAACCACAAGACGGATTCCATCAACCAAGGTATCATTTTAATCAGTATAATGGCGCCGACCTGACACTGTCTGTAGGTTACTGAGCAAAATCCTGCTGACAGGTTTCCTTTAAAATATACACTTAGCTCTGCTTTAAAAATTGATTACATACCTGCTAGAGATGATGACATTTAAAATTTGAATTCATTGACAAATTCGTATTTCACTTTCAAATTTTCATGAAATATATTTGCCACTAAGCCCAATATTACAAGGCCTCTAGTTGCCATGAAAATAGATGTATAACACTCAGAGGTATCTAAGAAATGTATTGATCTCGTTTTGAGCACTTAAATGCAAGCACAGCCATAAAAACCAGTTCATAACCAGGCCATTTTCCCACTTCTGGCCAGGCACATTTTCAAGTTATATTATACATGCACTATTAAGGGCTTGAAAAAATTTTTTCCAGTGGATTTTAAAATTATATTTGTCTCTGTTTTTCAGAAAAATGTGGATTCATTTTTAAAACATTTTTATAGTCTGCTTTTTTACTTAGTGAAAAATGTAAACCAAAAATAAAAAAAATGCACTTTCACTTTTTTTTATAAATGCAAATGACTTCTAACATGAGTTTAAATGGTATTCCTGCTTCCATAGAATTTTTTTAATACCGTATTTTGTGCTCCTTTAGAAGAAATGGGCTGTAAGACGCACCCCAAATTTTGGGATGCAAAATAGGAAATATTTTTTAATTAAATGATGCTGTTAGTCTGTTTTAAATGTAGCTTACCCTGGAAGGCCGGCAGTGGCGGGTCACAGGAGGTAGTGTTGCTGCTCCAGTAGGCAGGGTAGCTGCTTCAGGATGCTGGCAGCAGGAGGGGGGCGATGCTGCTGTGCCTACAAGTAGTAGTGAAATAATTATCCCTTTTGGGGATTCACAACAGGTTTCTTATTCTGAAAATGAGTAAACATTTAAAAAGGCTTCTAATCAAGCCATTTAAAAATGTTTCTTTTTTTATGGAACAGGAACAGACTAGCTGTTTCAAAGGGAAGAATAAACGGCTTGTCAGCCATCTTGTTTGCCTTCTTTCCATGTTGACTGTCATCAACTGTGGCAAATTTGGACATTTGGGAGAGCAATTTCCTTATAATTGGATAAATGAATGCACGTTTTTGAGCAAACAAAAGGAGAACTGAAGATGCAACTGAGACAGAGTAGGTAGTCTCAGGAAACCGGAAGATAATGGTGGTGCTGATGACAATGACAGGTCACTACTTGTGGGTTACCAGAAAGGTGATTACGAAGGGGAGGATAGCTAAAGCCTTTCTCCTTTTGCTGGTGAGTATGCTTTCTCCATACAAACGAGTGATGCCATTTGATGATCTAACACAGTAGCACTTGCATTGAGCAGGGCCACTGCCACTAGAGGGGTACTGCCCGGAAGTATACTTATCGCCTACTTGGCCCTACGGGGCAAACAGCAGCTAATCCTCACAGTGCACAGTGCGTGAGCAGTAGTGTTTCCCAAGTCTGCAGTCACACATTAACAAATAATTTGGCAGAGCTCAGATCTTTTTCTATTTTTCTATTAGCACCATAGACTCTGAACAAAGCAGCAGGGTGAAAACACAACCTACTGCTTTGTTCAAGGGCATACATTTGCCCTAACTACTGTTATGATCCACATACGTGACACTATGTTTCAACTTGAAAATACAGTATGCTTAATAATACTCACATAAAAAGGCAAGTTACCTACAAAAAATGCCAGCATACACTATACTGGATGAATTTGGCTTTCTTCTTGGACTAGCATACCTTTCTAAGAAATGGAGTTCCTGAAAAATATTCCAGTTTCCCACCTGTAAGATGTTTTATTTAATGGAAGTTGATTAATACAAAGCACAACCATAAAATATAGTCAGTAAATAATCTGGTGCTCTCAATGGTCTTATTGCTTTTTCATTACAATTTTTTCTTACATAAACTTTACACTTGCTTCCACTTGCCTACTGCCTTGAGCCAAAGTCCTTGTGGAAATAACCTAAAGGAAACATCATGATTCTATCATCTGCAATGTATGCAATGAATAACTGTCCACAGACAGGCAAAACACATCATTGATCTTCAATATCAGTGTTCTGTTCTTGGAATCCATATAGTTTCTTGTCACATTGGGCAAACTGGTGAATTAGATTGTTGTGCTGTAATAAAAGTATGGCTTCTGGCTACAGTATTATTAGGAAACGTATTATGCTGTTGATTGTGTTAGGAACAATATTATTACAGTTTGCCCGTACGGGATAATGATTTACATACAATCCTTAAAGCATATGGGTTTTCTTAAACATATAAAACCTGTATCTTATGGAGAAAGAGGCAGCAGAAGGGTTAAGTATCACATAGCTAGAGGCATCTTATTCACTGTGCATTGCAATGTAGAACAGTAAGAGTCATTAATTTGCTGTCGTATATATTGTGACACTGGCTGCAAAAATAAATAAGTGCTTTGGAGTTCTTTGGTGCGCAGATAAAGGAATTTCATTTCTTGCTTTCATGTCAGCATTGCATGAATGAACAGAACAGATTTTGATAATAAAGGAGTGCTGTCATGTTAACCTTGCTTGACTGGGTCAGGTTCACGAGGTGCCAAAGATTGCTACATTTCAAGCTGAGAGGTAATACCTTGTTAGACATATAAACAAATGCTAAAGATATTGCTTTGGCCCTTCATCAATGTACCTTTAAGAAAATAAGAAGAATATTAAGACACCATACTTTGTTAAGATGTGTGTTAGATATGTAATGTGTTTTACATTCATAGCACCAGTATATGCACCAGCTGCTAAGGTTCTATTTATGGCTTCTACAGTACTTTGACAAACTACCTAACAATGTCAGTTGCTAAACCTTTTGCCATTTCCATAAACCATCTGTGAGAATGGACGAATTGAACATACTTGGAGATAAATGCTTGTATAGCAATAAATGTACATATATATATATATATATATATATATATATATATATATATATATATATATACACAGTGGGGAAAAAAGTATTTAGTCAGTCAGCAATAGTGCAAGTTCCACCACTTAAAAAGATGAGAGGCGTCTGTAATTTACATCATAGGTAGACCTCAACTATGGGAGACAAACTGAGAAAAAAAAATCCAGAAAATCACATTGTCAGTTTTTTTTTCATTTTATTTGCATATTATGGTGGAAAATAAGTATTTGGTCAGAAACAAAATTTCATCTCAATACTTTGTGATATATCCTTTGTTGGCAATGACAGAGGTCAAACGTTTTCTGTAAGTCTTCACAAGGTTGCCACACACTGTTGTTGGTATGTTGGCCCATTCCTCCATGCAGATCTCCTCTAGAGCAGTGATGTTTTTGGCTTTTCGCTTGGCAACACGGACTTTCAACTCCCTCCAAAGGTTTTCTATAGGGTTGAGATCTGGAGACTGGCTAGGCCACTCCAGGACCTTGAAATGCTTCTTACGAAGCCACTCCTTCGTTGCCCTGGCGGTGTGCTTTGGATCATTGTCATGTTGAAAGACCCAGCCACGTTTCATCTTCAATGCCCTTGCTGATGGAAGGAGGTTTGCACTCAAAATCTCACGATACATGGCCCCATTCATTCTTTCATGTACCCGGATCAGTCGTCCTGGCCCCTTTGCAGAGAAACAGCCCCAAAGCATGATGTTTCCACCACCATGCTTTACAGTAGGTATGGTGTTTGATGGATGCAACTCAGTATTCTTTTTCCTCCAAACACGACAAGTTGTGTTTCTACCAAACAGTTCCAGTTTGGTTTCATCAGACCATAGGACATTCTCCCAAAACTCCTCTGGATCATCCAAATGCTCTCCAGCAAACTTCAGACGGGCCTGGACATGTACAGGCTTAAGCAGTGGGACACGTCTGGCACTGCAGGATCTGAGTCCATGGTGGCGTAGTGTGTTACTTATGGTAGGCCTTGTTACATTGGTCCCAGCTCTCTGCAGTTCATTCACTAGGTCCCCCCGCGTGGTTCTGGGATTTTTGCTCACCGTTCTTGTGATCATTCTGACCCCACGGGGTGGGAATTTGCGTGGAGCACCAGATCGAGGGAGATTATCAGTGGTCTTGTATGTCTTCCATTTTCTAATTATTGCTCCCACAGTTGATTTCTTCACTCCAAGCTGGTTGGCTATTGCAGATTCAGTCTTCCCAGCCTGGTGCAGGGCTACAATTTTGTTTCTGGTGTCCTTTGACAGCTCTTTGGTCTTCACCATAGTGGAGTTTGGAGTCAGACTGTTTGAGGGTGTGCACAGGTGTCTTTTTATACTGATAACAAGTTTAAACAGGTGCCATTACTACAGGTAATGAGTGGAGGAAAGAGGAGACTCTTAAAGAAGAAGTTACAGGTCTGTGAGAGCCAGAAATCTTGATTGCTTGTTTCTGACCAAATACTTATTTTCCACCATAATATGCAAATAAAATGAAAAAAAAACAGACAATGTGATTTTCTGGATTTTTTTTTCTCAGTTTGTCTCCCATAGTTGAGGTCTACCTATGATGTAAATTACAGACGCCTCTCATCTTTTTAAGTGGTGGAACTTGCACTATTGCTGACTGACTAAATACTTTTTTTCCCCACTGTATATATATACATAAATGCACAGTATATATACATATTATATATATATATATGTATATATATATACAGTTTATATATATATACTAGCTGAAAAGCCCGGCGCTGCTCGGGCATAGTAACTAACTGTGGTTAGTTATAGCAAATTATAATTATCCTCCATCCCATAGGCCCGTGCCCATATACCCATCATACATATCCACGATCCCATAGGCCCGTGCCCATATACCCATCATACATATCCTCCATCCCATAGGCCCGTGCCCATATACCCATCATACATATTCTCCATCCCATAGTCCCACACCCATATACCCATCATACATATTCTCCATCCCATAGTCCCATGCCCATATACCCATCATACATATTCGCCATCCCATAGTCGAGTGCCCATATACTCATCACAAATCCTTCATCTCATAGTCCCATGCCCATATACCCATCATACATATCCTCCATCCCATAGTCCCCTGCCCATATACCCATCATAAATATCCTCCATACCATAGTCCCGTGCCCATATACCCATCATACATATCCTCCATCCCATAGTCCAGTGCCCATATACCCATCACATATCCTCCATCCCATAGTCCCGTGCCCATATACATATCCTCCATCCCATAGTCCCATACCCATATAACCATCATACATATCCTCCATCCCATAGTCCCATGCCCATATACCCATCATACATATCCACCATCCCATAGTCCAGTGCCCATATACCCATCACACATCCTCCATCCCATAGTCAACCATTATGACATCATAATGAGCAGCGGGGCTTGCAATCTATGATGACATCAGCGTCGCCATGGCAACCATTATGACATCATAATGAGGGGCCGGGCTTGATACGCACACACTGTTTCCCCTTTATGCAAATAGGGGCATTATGACATCATAATGAGGGGCGGGGCTTGACACGCACACACTTTTTCCCCAGTATGTAGATAGGGGCAAAATTGTTTGGTAAATTGGAACGCGCGGGGTTAAAATTTCACCTCACAACATAGCTTAGGATGCTCTTGGGGTCCAGACATGTGACTGTGCCAAATTTTGTGGCTGTAGCTGCGACGGTGCGGATGCCTATCCCGGACATACACACACACACACATACATACATGCATACATACAGTACACACTTTGAGCTTTATATATTAGACTAGCTGAAGAGCCCGGCGCTGCCCAGGCATAGTAACTAACTGTGGTTAGTTATAGCAAATTATAATTATCCTCCATCCCATAGTCCCGTGCCCATATACCCATCATACATATCCACGATCCCATAGGCCCGTGCCCATATACCCATCATACATATCCTCCATCCATTAGTCGAGTGCCCATATACCCATCACACATCCTCCATCCCATAGTCCCATACCCATATACTCATCATACATATTTCCCATCCCATAGTCCCATGTCCATATACCCATCAAACATATTCGCCATCCCATAGTCCCACGCCCATATACCCATCATACACATTCTCCATCCCATAGCCCAATGCCCATATACCCATCATACATATTCGCCATCTCATAGTCGAGTGCCCATATACCCATCACACATCCTTCATCTCATAGTCCCATGCCCATATACCCGTCATACATATCCTCCATCCCATAGTCCCGTGCCCATATACCCATCATACATATCCACCATCTCATAGTCACGTGCCCATATACCCGTCATACATATCCTCCATCCCATAGTCCAATGCCCATATACCCATCACACATCCTCCATCCCATAGTCCCGTGCCCATAAACATATCCGCCATCCCATAGTCCCGTGCCCATATACCCGTCAAACATATCCTCCATCCCATAGTCAAGTGCCCATATACCCATCACACATCCTCCATCCCATAATCCCATGCCCATATACATATCCGCCATCCCATAGTTCCATGCCCATATACCCGTCATGCATATCCTCCATCCCATAGTCCAGTGCCCATATACCCATCACACATCCTCCATCCCATAGTCAACCATTATGACATCATATTGAGCGGTGGCGGGGCTTGCGACCTATGATGACATCAGCGTCGCCATGGCAACCGTTGTGACATCATAATGAGGGGCGGGGCTTGATACGCACACACTGCTTCCCCAGTATGCAAATAGGGTCATTATGACATCACAATGAGGGGCGGGGCTTGACACGCACACACTTTTTCCCCCAGTATGTAGATAGGGGCAAAATTGTTTGGTGAATTGGAACACGCGGGGTTAAAATTTCACCTCATAACATAGCTTAGGACGCTATGGGGGTCCAGACGTGTGACTGTGACAAATTTTGTGGCTGTAGCTGCGACGGTGCGGATGCCTATCCCAGACATACACACACACATACACACACACATACACACATACATACACACATACATACACACTTTGAGCTTTATTTATTAGATAAAGAACTTTACTTTGGGTGTTTTTCTATTTAATAAAAAAACAATATGACTTGGCTTGGTGTCACCTGACAATACGAAGGTGACATTAACCCCACAAATATTTACCCCACTTGCCACCGCCACAAAGCAAGTGGGATGAGTTTGGAAAAGCACCAGAATTAGTGCATCTAATAGATGCATCTTTTCTGGTGTGGCTGGCAGCTGCTAATTGTAGGCTGGGAGGCCAATATCTATGGCCCCTTACCAGCCTAAGAATACCAGCCTCCAGCTGTTTACTTTAGGTTGGTTGACAGTCAAAAATGAGGGGACTCCATGCCTCTGTTTTTGATAACCAGTCATGATAAATCTGACAGCTGAGGCTTGCAGCTCATAGCTGTCAGTTTTGCCTGCTCTGTTTATAAAAAATAGAACCAACCCCACCAAATTCTTTTTAAATTTATTTATAGTGTAGGTGCTGGCTGATGAATGCTTTCATCAAGTGTGCCTGCTCTTGCTATTATCAATGACAGTAGGCGTAGGCAGATGGGAGTAGTACTCTCATCAGCCGAAGCCTCTGTGACTAACTGACAGTGTGGGAACCACAGATCTTTGAATGCCAGTAATAATCTTGCCATTGTCAATCAGAGACAGTGTTTGTTGCGCTGTCATGCAGATGACAGATCGGCAAACAATGGATGTTCAAATTCATCTGAATGTAGTCCGGGTTTGGGTACTGTTTTGGTACTCAAACCAAACTTTCTTAAATGTTCAGTCAAACCCACAGGACATGAACATCCAGGGGTGTGACCATCACTAGTAATGAGAAATTATGCCAGAATTGCGGTTTTTCGACCTCAACAGCAAAAATATGTAATAAGAAAAGAGGAGGGAGGTCAAAACATCGTATCTATCTCAAAATAATATCAATATCAAACATTCGTTCAGGATGCAAAAATATCCTTACAATGCTCCATACCCCAAAAATGTAAAATGTTATGACTCTCGTAAAATGGCATTAAAAGCAAATTTTATTTTACAACTTTCTGAAATTTTTTTTCACCACTTGAATAAATCAAAAACTATGACTATAAATAGTAACAAAAAAAGGCAATAAGCTCACCTGTCTGGTGCACTGCAAAAAGTCCTATGTGTTAATATATATGCAGATCCACATAGAAGACAGCACTTGTAGTATTCCATGAAGCAAGGACTGGAGCAAGTTCAGAGATGAACTACCAGGATGGTGAGCGAACTACAAAGTATGTCCTTGGAGGAAAAATTAAATGATTTGGGAATGCTTATTTTGTAAAAAAGAAGGATAATAATAATAATAATAATAATAATTTTTATTTATATAGCGCCAACATATTCCGCAGCACTTTACAATTAAGCGGGGACATGTACAGACAATAAATTCAATACAAGTTAAGACAATTCAAACAATGACATTAGGAGTGAGGTCCCTGAGGATAAGAGGAGCCTTAATATCTGTCTACAAATACAGTATCTGAAGTGGTGTCACAGTGTAGAGGGACCATTCTTATTCTCATTTGCACATGGAAACACGAGAAGCAATGTAATTAAATTGAAAGGGAGAATATACAGATTAGATGTTAGAAAAAAACTTTTTGACAGTGAGGGTGATCAATGAGTGAAATAGGCTACCATGAGAGATGGTGGTTCACCTTCAATGGAAGTCTTAAAACAGATGCTGGATAGAAATCTGTTTAGTGAATCCTGCGCTGCATTGAGCATGGTATTGGACACGATAACCCTTGAGGTCCCTTCCAATTTTAACATTCCATGATTCTATAAAAAATTGTGGAAGATACAGAGAGATTTTTTTCTAATTTTAGCAATTTGTGTATCTATTATTTTCAATTGGGTTCAGATTCTGTTGGAAGTTCGAGTACTGTTCTGCTACCTGAACCAAACTTTCCAAAAAGTTTGGGTCCGGTACCAGAACCCAAACTTCCACCAGTTGGCCCATCCCTACTTAAAACCAAACATTCACATTTTTTGAACTCCAGCACATGTACAAATGCAACCCTAATGGGGACATACTTGCCAATATTACTATCTGGTCTTAAACTGTTTTAAGATGGGGAGGAAACCAGCAAATGTTACTTCTATGTCAAATGCGATAGCCGCCTGATGCCATCAATAATAACTATTCTTCAGTAGGGGAAATAGTACACAATTAGAAAAAATAATAGCTTAGCCTCTGATGAAGACATGTTATAAAATGTAGTAGTAAGGAAAACTGGAAAAAAGGAAAAGTGCACAATAGGATTTTAAATGTTAAAACAATACAGAAACCAACATGGATCTGCTCACCTGGTGGTGCTGCAACACAGCAACAAGTATCAACCAGATATATCAGCTGCTACAGGACACGAGTCCAAAGGACTTGCAGAAAGAACATATCTAGGTGAAGTGTCACTGGATGTGCTGCTGATAATTATATCCAACAAATATTTTCCTTGAAAACTTTATTTTAGCAGGTTTACAAAGTCAACGGGTTTAGAGGTCAATGCAGGACCTCTTCATCTGGATAAAACCTAGAATAGGTTTTTGTCCTGATGAAGAGGTCCCGCATTGACCTCAAAACGCGTTGACTTTTGTAAACCTGCTAAGATAAAGTTTTCAAGGAAATTATAAAATGTAGTATGTCCTTGTTTTTAACACATTAGTATGAAGTGTACATTAAATGGTCAACATATTTAGAAGAACCAGTACTTCCACTCAGCCATCCTGACTCTGCTCTACACTTATGAGAGACACGCATCCAAAAACATGCTATGCACATTAGTTTCTGGGTTGGAATTTATTCCTGGTCAGGCTGCAAAAGGTTGGAAATTGACTTGAAGAGGTTCTCCACTGTTTTATCATTGATAACTAGAGTTGAGCGAAACGGGTCGAAAAAATTCAAAAGTCGCCGACTTTTGGCAAAGTCGGGTTTCATGAAACGAAACACGACCCTAGGATGAGGTCGGCCATGAGGTCGGCGACTTACGCGCCAAAGTCGCGTTTCAAAAGTTTGTTTTGCGCTCTTTTTCAGCCAATCAGGATCCACGGACACTGTGGGCAACGTGATGACATAGGCACGGGTCACCACCATCTTTCAGAAGGGCATGCAAGTGATTGGCTTGCTTTGGTGGGCGTCACAGGGGGTATAAAAGGGCGTGCACGCCGACCGCCATGTTACTCATGCTGATCTCAGAATAGGGAGAGCTGCTGCTGCTGCTGATTTTGTAGGGAGAGCGTTAGGCAGGGAAGAAGACACCAAAAACTGCTTCTGCTGCTAGCGATTTTGCCTGTACAACACACCAGTCACTGTGCAGTGCAAGGGGAGGCTATATAGTGGTGTATCAGTGGTGTTGGTTGTTGGGCTGCCTTCTAAGGCTTCCTGACATTCCTGCATTGCTGTTTACCCACTGCTCAGCAAACTGCTTTTTTAAAAGCAATCACAATTTTTTTTTTGTCCTGCTGAGAAGAAGAAAAAAAACCTGCTTCTGCTGCTAGCGATTTTGCCTGTACAACAGACCAGTCACTGTGCAGTGCAAGGGGAGGCTATATAGTGGTGTATCAGTGGTGTTGGTTGTTGGGCTGCCTTCTAAGGCTTCCTGACATTCCTGCATTGCTGTTTACCCACTGCTCCGCAAACTGCTTTTTTAAAAGCAATCACAATTTTTTTTTTGTCCTGCTGAGAAGAAGAAAAAAAACCTGCTTCTGCTGCTAGCGATTTTGCCTGTACAATACACCAGTCACTGTGCAGTTCAAGGGGAGGATATATAGTGGTGTATCAGTGGTGTTGGTTGTTGGGCTGCCTTCTAAGGCTTCCTGACATTCCTGCATTGCTGTTTACCCACTGCTCCGCAAACTGCTTTTTTAAAAGCAATCCCAATTTTTTTTTTTGTCCTGCTGAGAAGAAGAAAAAAAAACTGCTTCTGCTGCTAGCGATTTTGCCTGTACAACACACCGGTCACTGTGCAGTGCAAGGGGAGGCTATATAGTGGTGTATCAGTGGTGTTGGTTGTTGGGCTGCCTTCTAAGGCTTCCTGACATTCCTGCATTGCTGTTTACCCACTGCTCCGCAAACTGCTTTTTTAAAAGCAATCCCAATTTTTTTTTTTGTCCTGCTGAGGTACTGAGCGTGCATTTTTTCACACCATACAGCGGTGTACGCTCCTCACACAGTACCGTGTAACGGCTGTTATCACAGCCACAGTGAAGCTATCAGTGAGTCACTCTGTGAGAATAAGTCGAGGACATGTTCCGTTCTTACAGACCTGCACTCTAGGCAGATTCCAATTCTGACCAATTCTACATACACCTTGTAGTTTGTGATACACTAGCCAATTTCTGCCTGTGACATAGCGCTCAGATATTCAGTGGGCCTCACACAATCCATAAGTGTCCAGTGTCCACAAGTGTGTGCAGAAATTAAAAATCTCCCTTATCCTCTAGTCACTTTGGTCACAGCTCTGCCATCGAGCCTGTGACAGAGCGCTCAGATACTAGTCAGTGGGCCTCACACAATCCATAAGTGTCCAGTGTCCACAAGTGTGTGCAGAAATTAAAAATATCCCTTATCCTCTAGTCACTTTGGTCACAGCTCTGCCATCGAGCCTGTGACAGAGCGCTCAGATGCTCAGTGGGCCTCACACAATCCATAAGTGTCCAGTGTCCACAAGTGTGTGCAGAAATTAAAATTCACCCTTATCCTCTAGTCACTTTGGTCACAGCTCTGCCATCGAGCCTGTGACAGAGCGCTCAGATACTCAGTGGGCCTCACACAATCCATAATTGTCCAGTGTCCACAAGTGTGTGCAGAAATTAAAAATCTCCCTTATCCTCTAGTGACTTTGGTCACAGCTCTGCCATCGAGCCTGTGACAGAGCACTCAGATACTAGTCAGTGGGCCTCACACAATCCATAAGTGTCCAGTGTCAACAAGTGTGTGCAGAAATTCAAAATCTCCCTTATCCTCTAGTCACTTTGGTCACAGCTCTGCCATCGAGCCTGTGACAGAGCGCTCAGATACTAGTCAGTGGGCCTCACACAATCCATAAGTGTCCAGTGTCCACAAGTGTGTGCAGAAATTAAAAATCTCCCTTATCCTCAAGTCACTTTGGTCACAGCTCTGCCATCGAGCCTGTGACAGAGCGCTCAGATACTCAGTGGGCCTCACACAATCCATAAGTGTCCAGTGTCCACAAGTGTGTGCAGAAATTAAAAATCTCACTTATCCTCTAGTCACTTTGGTCACAGCTCTGCCATCGAGCCTGTGACTGAGCGCTCAGATACTCAGTGGGCCTCACACAATCCATAAGTGTCCAGTGTCCACAAGTGTGTGCAGAAATTCAAAATCTCCCTTATCCTCTAGTCACTTTGGTCACAGCTCTGCCATCGAGCCTGTGACAGAGCGCTCAGATACTCAGTGGGCCTCACACAATCCATAAGTGTCCAGTGTCCACAAGTGTGTGCAGAAATTCAAAATCTCCCTTATCCTCTAGTCACTTTGGTCACAGCTCTGCCATCGAGCCTGTGACAGAGCGCTCAGATACTAGTCAGTGGGCCTCACACAATCCATAAGAGTTCAGTGTCCACAAGTGTGTGCAGAAATTCAAAATCTCCCTTATCCTCTAGTCACTTTGGTCACAGCTCTGCCATCGAGCCTGTGACAGAGCGCTCAGATACTAGTCAGTGGGCCTCACACAATCCATAAGTGTCCAGTGTCCACAAGTGTGTGCAGAAATTCAAAATCTCCCTTATCCTCTAGTCACTTTGGTCACAGCTCTGCCATCGAGCCTGTGACAGAGCGCTCAGATACTAGTCAGTGGGCCTCACACAATCCATAAGTGTCCAGTGTCCACAAGTGTGTGCAGAAATTAAAAATCTCCCTTATCCTCTAGTCACTTTGGTCACAGCTCTGCCATCGAGCCTGTGACAGAGTGCTCAGATACTAGTCAGTGGGCCTCACACAATCCATAAGTGTCCAGTGTCCACAAGTGTGTGCAGAAATTAAAAATCTCCCTTATCCTCTAGTCACTTTGGTCACAGCTCTGCCATCGAGCCTGTGACAGAGCGCTCAGATACTCAGTGGGCCTCACACAATCCATAATTGTCCAGTGTCCACAAGTGTGTGCAGAAATTAAAAATCTCCCTTATCCTCTAGTCACTTTGGTCACAGCTCTGCCATCAAGCCTGTGACTGAGCGCTCAGATACTAGTCAGTGGGCCTCACACAATCCATAAGTGTCCAGTGTCCACAAGTGTGTGCAGAAATTAAAAATCTCCCGTATCCTCTAGTCACTTTGGTCACAGCTCTGCCATCGAGCCTGTGACAGAGCGCTCAGATACTCAGTGGGCCTCACACAATCCAAAAGTGTCCAGTGTCCACAAGTGTCTGCAGAAATTCAAAATCTCCCCTGTCCTATAGACACCTTGTACCTTGTTTTACATTACTATATAGTTTGTTGGATTTTGTCTACATTTCTACCAAAAATGAGGAAGGCTGGTGGAAGAGGCCGTGGAATTGGGCGGGGGTTGGCAGCTGGTAATGATGGTGTTGGTGGTGGATCTGATGGTAGTGGCAAGAGCAAAATAGGACCGAATGCAGGAGGTGTTGAGCCTGCGTCATCGTCTGGCTACATAAGGCCTCGAACGCTTAGTTTTCTAGGAGTTGGCAAACCGCTTTTAAAGCCAGAGCATCAGGAAAAAGTTTTGTCTTACATTGCTGACTCAGCCTCCAGCTCTATCGCCTCCTCTTCTTCAGTTGTAAAAAGTAAAAGCACTGAGTCGTCATTGGAGGCTCATGTTCATGAACCACACCTTTCCTTGTGTCCTTCACCACAACCAAGATTGAAGGATGACGCAGGCCATACTACTGATTACTCCATGGAGCTGTTTTCACATACCATGCCTGGATTATCAAGTCAAATGGTGAATTACCCAGGCCAAGATGAATCTGACATGGAGTGCACTGATGCACAGCCGCTGATGGATGATTCTGCTGGTACATTCACTCAGAGCACTACATTGTCCTCGCAGTGTACAGAGCCAGATTCTGACCCTGATGAGACTCAGGTGCCCCTTCCCGCACACTATACCACCATACACGGTGACACAGAGGAAGGTGCACATGACATAGAAGAGGAGGTGATGGATGACCCAGTTGTTGACCCAGATTGGCATCCATTGGGGGAAGAGGGTGCTGCTTCCAATAGCTCAGATGAGGAGCATCCACAGCAGACATCGACATCGCAACAGCTGTTATCTGGCAGGCCCGGAGCACTCCAAAGACAGGTTCCAAACATCAAAAGAGTTGCTGGACAGCTTGTCCAGAGGGTCAAAAGATCACAGCGTGCTAGGCCGCAAAATGTCTGTCAAAGTAGGAAGAGTGCAGTGTGGCACTTTTTTGAACAAAATCCTCATGATCAGGCCAAGGTTATCTGTAAGAAGTGCGCAAAGACCTTTAGCCGAGGGAAAAATCTGAAAAATTTGAATACCAGTTGCATGCTTAGACATTTAACCAGCATGCACTTGCAAGCGTGGACACAACACCAAACCTCAAGTGCCACATGTGCAACTGATCACAACGAAGGTAGTCAGCAACGCTACATTGTTTCCCCCACTGTAAGCCCACCGGTTAGCACAGCAGCAAATGTTGAGGTGTCGGTGCAATGCCACAGCAGTCAGGGAATCCCACTGTTATATCAACGAAAGACTGATTCTAGGCCATCAGAAAGAACAACAACTCCATCACCATCATCAACCCTCTCTCAGTCCGCCCTGTCCACCGCTACTTCCACCATATGCAGCTCTCAAGTCCAGCTCACCCTCCCAGACACTATGAGTAGGTCAAGAAAGTACTCAGTCTCTCATCCGCGTACACTGGGTTTGAACGCCCACATTGCCAAACTAATCTCGTTTGAGATGATGCCCTTTCGGTTGGTGGAAAGCGCAGCTTTCTGCGAACTCATGGCCTATGCAGTACCACGCTATGACCTACCCAGTCGCCACTTCTTCTCTCGCAAAGCCATCCCAGCCCTCCACCATCATGTGAAAGACCGCATTGTCCATGCACTCAAGCAGTCAGTGAGCGGAAAGGTGCACCTCACAACTGATGCATGGTCCAGTCGGCATGGCCAGGGCAGTTACGTGTCCATCACTGCGCACTGGGTTAATGTGGTGGATGCAGGGTCCACAGGGGACAGCGGTGGTGGGACAGTGCTGCCTAGCCCACGGTATAGGAAACAGTTGGCTGTAGGCGTTCGACCCTCCTCCTCCTCCTCCAGAAGCGAAAGCTCATCCACAGAGTGCAGTCGTACGAGCACTCCATCTGCAGCTGCCACTGTTGCACACGATGTGTCCCCCTATCGAGCAGCTAGCGGAAAGCGTCAGCAGGCTGTGTTGCAGATGATGTGTTTGGGCGACAGACACACCGCCGAGGTACTGGCCGAGTACTTGAAGCGACAAACTGAGTCATGGCTGGGCAGTGTACATCTTGAGGCAGGCAAGGTAGTTAGTGTAGTTAGTGATAACGGCCGTAATTTTGTGGCAGCCATAGCCCTTTCAAAACTCAGCCACATACCTTGCTTGGCTCACACCTTGAAACTGGTGGTGCAGTGCTTCCTCAAAAATTATCCGGAGTTAACAGCCCTGCTCCAGAAGGTGCGAAGACTGTGCGCGCACATCCGCCGGTCGCCTATACACTCCGTTCGTATGCAGAAGCTGCAGCGATTGCTCCACCTTCCCAACCACCGCCTCATTATCGACATTGCAACAAGGTGGAACTCCACCCTGCACATGGTGGAGCGGCTGTGCGAGCAGAGGCAGGCCATAATGCATTTCTGGGAGGATACACGGCCAGGCACTTTGAGAGCAGACATGGAGTTGACAGGTGTGCAGTGGTCGAAGCTGAAAGACCTCTGTAAAGTCCTTCAGTGTTTTGAGGAATGCACACGGCTGGTAAGCGCAGACGACGCCATCCTAAGCATGAGCATCCCACTTATGCGTCTGCTCATGCAAACTTTGACGCACCTTAAGGAGCAGGCGTCTGCAGCCAATGTTGATGAGGAGGAAGAGGAGGAGGGAATCCTTGATGACATTCAGCCATTGTCTGCTCAGGGACCTCTCATGGACGAGGTGGAGGAAGAAGAGGAGGAGGAGGAGGATGATGATGGGGATGATTACTTAGGGGAGGAGGATGTATCTCGTGGGGCAAGTGAAAATGTTGGCGTGGCAAGGTCTGGTACAGGGTTTGTGCATGACGGGAGGGATGTGGATTTGCCAGAAAGTGCTCCTCCAACCAGCACTCACCGTGCATCATTGACACCGGGAACATTGGCCCACATTTCAGATTATGCCTTGCCAATCCTAAAAAGGGACCCCCGCATTGCCAAAATGATGAACGATGACGACTACTGGTTGGCCAGCATCCTGGATCCACGCTATAAAGGCAAATTACAAAACATCATGCCACAGGAGAACCTTGACCTAATATTGGCTAATAAACAAGCAACTCTGGTAAATCGGTTGCTTGAGGCATTCCCAGCACACAGCAGCGGTGATGGTTCTCACACGAGCCGTACGGGCCGGGGGCAGCTTGGCAGAGGTGTTCGTGGTGCACACAGCAGAATTGGCGTTGGAGACAGGGGTTTCATGACAATGTTGTGGACTGATTTTTCAAATACCGCTCACACAACTGGTAATACTGCATCGATGGAAAGTGACAGGAGACAGCAGTTGTCAACTATGGTTACAAACTACTTTTCCTCCCATATCGATGTTCTCCCACACAGGTCATTCCCCTTTGACTATTGGGCCGCTAAACTGGACACCTGGCCTGAATTGGCCCAATATGCCTTACAGGAGCTCGCTTGCCCAGCTGCAAGTGTGCTATCGGAAAGAGTCTTCAGTGCAGCTGGATCAATCCTGACAGAAAAAAGGACCCGTCTGTCAACCCAAAATGTGGATGATCTATCCTTCATTAAAATGAACCATGCATGGGTTTCCAATGATTTTGTCTCACCTTCCCCTGATGACACATAGGGTGACAGAAAAATGGCTTGCTTTGGTCCACCTCTTCCTGGGACTTCACCTATTTCGCCTTTTTCATCAGCTGAATGTCCAACATCAACATATGCCACTTTCTAAAACTCCCTAACTGTGCTGCCTCCCCCCCCATGGCCGGGGTCACCACCTAGCGCACGACACCGTGCGAGTGTCGTTGCCCTGGACAGGTGGGTAGGCCGACTCTTGGGCGCGGGCACTGGCACAGGGTCCCTCATAGTGCAATCAAGTGTCTCTGACGGTGGTGGTGCACACCCGCCGTCAGACACACCGCTGTACTATGAGGGGCCCAGTGCCAGTACCGACGCCCACGAGTGGGCCCCCCTTGCTTGGGCAGGGCCCCAGCATTTGCAATCTTTACCTCTCCCTGCTCCTCCGCTGTGTAATCTGGGCCGTCAAATCCATACTGTGCCTGACACCGTCTGAGCCTGCCTCCTGATATATAGACATATATTTTGAATGTGTACGCTATCCATACATGTTATCCGGGGATACGGTACCCTTTCTAACCTTTGTGCAATCACGTGCAATCCATACTGGGCCTAACACCGTCTGAGCCTGCCTCCTGATGTATAGACATATATTTTGAATGTGTACGCTATCCATACATGTTATCTGGGGATACGGTACCCTTTCTAACCTTTGTGCAATCACGTGCAATCCATACTGGGCCTAACACCGTCTGAGCCTGCCTCCTGATGTATAGACATATATTTTGAATGTGTACGCTATCCATACATGTTATCCGGGGATACGGTACCCGTTCTAACCTTTGTGCAATCACGTGCAATCCATACTGGGCCTAACACCGTCTGAGCTTGCCTCCTGATGTATAGACATATATTTTGAATGTGTACGCTATCCATACATGTTATCCGGGGATACGGTACCCTTTCTAACCTTTGTGCAATCACGTGCAATCCATACTGGGCCTAACACCGTCTGAGCCTGCCTCCTGATGTATAGACATATATTTTGAATGTGTACGCTATCCATACATGTTATCCCGGGATACGGTACCCTTTCTACCCTTTGTGCAGTCACGTGCAATCCATACTGGGCCTAACACCGTCTGAGCCTGCCTCCTGATGTATAGACATATATTTTGAATGTGTACGCTATCCATACATGTTATCCGGGGATACGGTACCCTTTCTAACCTTTGTGCAATCACGTGCAATCCATACTGGGCCTAACACCGTCTGAGCCTGCCTCCTGATGTATAGACATGTATTTTGAATGTGTACGCTATCCATACATGTTATCCAGGGAAACGGTACCCTTTCTAACCTTTGTGCATTCACGTGCAATCCATACTGGGCCTGACACCGTCTGAGCCTGCCTCCTGATGTATAGACATATATTTTGAATGTGTACGCTATCCATACATGTTATCCGGGGATACGGTACCCTTTCTAACCTTTGTGCAATCACGTGCAATCCATACTGGGCCTAACACCGTCTGAGCCTGCCTCCTGATGTATAGACATATATTTTGAATGTGTACGCTATCCATACATGTTATCCGGGGATACGGTACCCTTTCTAACCTTTGTGCAATCACGTGCAATCCATACTGGTCCTGTCACCGTCTGAGCCTGCCTCCTGATGTATAGACATATATTTTGAATGTGTGCTCTATCCATACATGTTATACGGGGATACGGTACCCTTTCTAACCTTTGTGCAATCACGTGCAATCCATACTGGGCCTAACACCGTCTGAGCCTGCCTCCTGATGTATAGACATATATTTTGAATGTGTACGCTATCCATACATGTTATCCGGGGATACGGTACCCTTTCTAACCTTTGTGCAATCATGTGCAATCCATACTGGGCCTAACACCGTCTGAGACTGCCTCCTGATGTATAGACATATATTTTGAATGTGTACGCTATCCATACATGTTATCCGGGGATACGGTACCCGTTCTAACCTTTGTGCAATCACGTGCAATCCATACTGGGCCTAACACCGTCTGAGCCTGCCTCCTGATGTATAGACATATATTTTGAATGTGTACGCTATCCATACATGTTATCCGGGGATACGGTACCCCTTCTAACCTTTGTGCAATCACGTGCAATCCATACTGGGCCTAACACCGTCTGAGCCTGCCTCCTGATGTATAGACATATATTTTGAATGTGTACGCTATCCATACATGTTATCCGGGGATACGGTACCCTTTCTAATCTTTGTGCAATCACGTGCAATCCATACTGGTCCTAACACCGTCTGAGCCTGCCTCCTGATGTATAGACATATATTTTGAATGTGTACGCTATCCATACATGTTATCCAGGGATACGGTACCCTTTCTAACCTTTGTGCAATCACGTGCAATCCATACTGGGCCTGACACCGTCTGAGCCTGCCTCCTGATGTATAGACATATATTTTGAATGTGTACGCTATCCATACATGTTATCCGGGGATACGGTACCCTTTCTAACCTTTGTGCAATCACGTGCAATCCATACTGGGCCTAACACCGTCTGAGCCTGCCTCCTTCTGTATAGACATATATTTTGAATGTGTACGCTATGCATACATGTTATCCGGGGATACGGTACCCTTTCTAAACTTTGTGCAATCACGTGCAATCCATACTGGGCCTGACACCGTCTGAGCCTGCCTCCTGATGTATAGACATATATTTTGAATGTGTACGCTATCCATACATGTTATCCGGGGATACGGTACCCTTTCTAACCTTTGTGCAATCACGTGCAATCCATACTGGGCCTAACACCGTCTGAGCCTGCCTCCTGATGTATAGACATATATTTTGAATGTGTACGCTATCCATACATGTTATCCGGGGATACGGTACCCTTTCTAACCTTTGTGCAATCACGTGCAATCCATACTGGGCCTAACACCGTCTGAGCCTGCCTCCTTCTGTATAGACATATATTTTGAATGTGTACGCTATCCATACATGTTATCCGGGGATACGGTACCCTTTCTAACCTTTGTGCAATCACGTGCAATCCATACTGGGCCTGACACCGTCTGAGCCTGCCTCCTGATGTATAGACATATATTTTGAATGTGTACGCTATCCATACATGTTATCTGGGGATACGGTACCCTTTCTAACCTTTGTGCAATCACGTGCAATCCATACTGGGCCTAACACCGTCTGAGCCTGCCTCCTGATGTATAGACATATATTTTGAATGTGTACGCTATCCATACATGTTATCCGGGGATACGGTACCCGTTCTAACCTTTGTGCAATCACGTGCAATCCATACTGGGCCTAACACCGTCTGAGCTTGCCTCCTGATGTATAGACATATATTTTGAATGTGTACGCTATCCATACATGTTATCCGGGGATACGGTACCCTTTCTAACCTTTGTGCAATCACGTGCAATCCATACTGGGCCTAACACCGTCTGAGCCTGCCTCCTGATGTATAGACATATATTTTGAATGTGTACGCTATCCATACATGTTATCCGGGGATACGGTACCCTTTCTAACCTTTGTGCAATCACGTGCAATCCATACTGGGCCTAACACCGTCTGAGCCTGCCTCCTGATGTATAGACATATATTTTGAATGTGTACGCTATCCATACATGTTATCCGGGGATACGGTACCCTTTCTAACCTTTGTGCAATCACGTGCAATCCATACTGGGCCTAACACCGTCTGAGCCTGCCTCCTGATGTATAGACATGTATTTTGAATGTGTACGCTATCCATACATGTTATCCAGGGAAACGGTACCCTTTCTAACCTTTGTGCAATCACGTGCAATCCATACTGGGCCTGACACCGTCTGAGCCTGCCTCCTGATGTATAGACATATATTTTGAATGTGTACGCTATCCATACATGTTATCCGGGGATATGGTACCCTTTCTAACCTTTGTGCAATCACGTGCAATCCATACTGGGCCTAACACCGTCTGAGCCTGCCTCCTGATGTATAGACATATATTTTGAATGTGTACGCTATCCATACATGTTATCCGGGGATACGGTACCCTTTCTAACCTTTGTGCAATCACGTGCAATCCATACTGGTCCTGACACCGTCTGAGCCTGCCTCCTGATGTATAGACATATATTTTGAATGTGTGCGCTATCCATACATGTTATCCGGGGATACGGTACCCTTTCTAACCTTTGTGCAATCACGTGCAATCCATACTGGGCCTAACACCGTCTGAGCCTGCCTCCTGATGTATAGACATATATTTTGAATGTGTACGCTATCCATACATGTTATCCGGGGATACGGTACCCTTTCTAACCTTTGTGCAATCACGTGCAATCCATACTGGGCCTGACACCGTCTGAGCCTGCCTCCTGATGTATAGACATATATTTTGAATGTGTACGCTATCCATACTTGTTATCCGGGGATACGGTACCCTTTCTAACCTTTGTGCAATCATGTGCAATCCATACTGGGCCTAACACCGTCTGAGACTGCCTCCTGATGTATAGACATATATTTTGAATGTGTACGCTATCCATACATGTTATCCGGGGATACGGTACCCGTTCTAACCTTTGTGCAATCACGTGCAATCCATACTGGGCCTAACACCGTCTGAGCCTGCCTCCTGATGTATAGACATATATTTTGAATGTGTACGCTATCCATACATGTTATCCGGGGATACGGTACCCTTTCTAACCTTTGTGCAATCACGTGCAATCCATACTGGGCCTAACACCGTCTGAGCCTGCCTCCTGATGTATAGACATATATTTTGAATGTGTACGCTATCCATACATGTTATCCGGGGATACGGTACCCTTTCTAATCTTTGTGCAATCACGTGCAATCCATACTGGGCCTAACACCGTCTGAGCCTGCCTCCTGATGTATAGACATATATTTTGAATGTGTACGCTATCCATACATGTTATCCAGGGATACGGTACCCTTTCTAACCTTTGTGCAATCACGTGCAATCCATACTGGGCCTGACACCGTCTGAGCCTGCCTCCTGATGTATAGACATATATTTTGAATGTGTACGCTATCCATACATGTTATCCGGGGATACGGTACCCTTTCTAACCTTTGTGCAATCACGTGCAATCCATACTGGGCCTAACACCGTCTGAGCCTGCCTCCTTCTGTATAGACATATATTTTGAATGTGTACGCTATCCATACATGTTATCCGGGGATACGGTACCCTTTCTAAACTTTGTGCAATCACGTGCAATCCATACTGGGCCTGACACCGTCTGAGCCTGCCTCCTGATGTATAGACATATATTTTGAATGTGTACGCTATCCATACATGTTATCCGGGGATACGGTACCCTTTCTAACCTTTGTGCAATCACGTGCAATCCATACTGGGCCTAACACCGTCTGAGCCTGCCTCCTGATGTATAGACATATATTTTGAATGTGTACGCTATCCATACATGTTATCCGGGGATACGGTACCCTTTCTAACCTTTGTGCAATCACGTGCAATCCATACTGGGCCTAACACCGTCTGAGCCTGCCTCCTTCTGTATAGACATATATTTTGAATGTGTACGCTATCCATACATGTTATCCGGGGATACGGTACCCTTTCTAACCTTTGTGCAATCACGTGCAATCCATACTGGGCCTGACACCGTCTGAGCCTGCCTCCTGATGTATAGACATATATTTTGAATGTGTACGCTATCCATACATGTTATCCGGGGATACGTTACCCTTTCTAACCTTTGTGCAATCACGTGCAATCCATACTGGACCTAACACCATCTGAGCCTGCCTCCTGATGTATAGACATATATTTTGAATGTGTACGCTATCCATACATGTTATCCGGGGATACGGTACCCTTTCTAACCTTTGTGCAATCACGTGCAATCCATACTGTGCCTGACACCATATGAGCCTGCCTCCTGATGTATAGACATATATTTTGAATGTGTACGCTATCCATACATGTTATCTGGGGATACGGTACCCTTTCTAACCTTTGTGCAATCACGTGCAATCCATACTGGGCCTAACACCGTCTGAGCCTGCCTCCTGATGTATAGACATATATTTTTAATGTGTACGCTATCCATACATGTTATCCGGGGATACGGTACCCTTTCTAACCTTTGTGCAATCACGTGCAATCCATACTGGGCCTAACACCGTCTGAGCCTGCCTCCTGATGTATAGACATATATTTTGAATGTGTACGCTATCCATACATGTTATCCGGGGATACGGTACCCTTTCTAACCTTTGTGCAATCACGTGCAATCCATACTGGGCCTAACACCGTCTGAGCCTGCCTCCTGATGTATAGACATATATTTTGAATGTGTACGCTATCCATACATGTTATCCGGGGATACGGTACCCTTTCTAACCTTTGTGCAATCACGTGCAATCCATACTGGGCCTAACACCGTCTGAGCCTGCCTCCTGATGTATAGACATATATTTTGAATGTGTACGCTATCCATACATGTTATCCGGGGATACGGTACCCTTTCTAACCTTTGTGCAATCACGTGCAATCCATACTGGGCCTAACACCGTCTGAGCCTGCCTCCTGATGTATAGACATATATTTTGAATGTGTACGCTATCCATACATGTTATCCGTTGATACGGTACCCTTTCTAACCTTTGTGCAATCACGTGCAATCCATACTGGGCCTAACACCGTCTGAGCCTGCCTCCTGATGTATAGACACATATTTTGAATGTGTACGCTATCCATACATGTTATCCGGGGATACGGTACCCTTTCTAACCTTTGTGCAATCACGTGCAATCCATACTGGGCCTAACACCGTCTGAGCCTGCCTCCTGATGTATAGACATATAGTTTGAATGTGTACGCTATCCATACATGTTATCCGGGGATACGGTACCCTTTCTAACCTTTGTGCAATCACGTGCAATCCATTCTGGGCCTAACACCGTCTGAGCCTGCCTCCTGATGTATAGACATATATTTTGAATGTGTATGCTATCCATACATGTTATCTGGGAATACGGTACCCTTTCTCACCTTTGTGCAATCACGTGTAATCCATACTGGACGTGAGAACGGCTGGCGAGCTGTTAAGCAAGCTACAGCACCTGTGGTTTGCACACGTAAGTTTTTCATTTTTTCAGGAATGACGGTTAGGCCTAATTCCGGAACTGCGGTTGACCTGCACTTACTGGGAAATCATCGTTCGCGGGTAATAATTGTAATCAGTGATCCCCATCACTAACGTTGTTCAGCGGGTTATCTGCACCTGTAAGCGACAAACGCTGGCCTTTTCAGTGTAGCGCACATGCAGCCACGGACATGTAAGGGCATGACACACCATTTATTGGCCAATCTCATGTGGCAGAGCCTCACGTGTCCCTCTAGTAAGCCGGACTCGGACCGCGGGGCATGACGGAGTCTCGTTCGTTAACGGAATTAAGCTTGCAATGTGTGCATCTGTTCTGTAGCTGGCATGGTTGAGGTTTCCCAGGTGGAGTCGAATTTAACCGTAGGCTCCACTCCTGGTGATGCCCTTCTGGACATTCCTTTAAGGTTCAGCTTCGCAAACCATACTGCCCACGTAAAACAAACACTTTGCCTTCATGAACGCTGTTTGGAGGGTCATGACTCGTGGGAATAACGCCGCCCAATCAGTTAACCTACTAGAGAGATCCTTCGTTGCTCCCAAGCATGACATCACACTCCCTAGGAGGAAGGTAATGCCACTGTGGCGACCGTACTCCTGGGGGCGTCACAAGTGCACTGATGCCCAGCCACTGCTCGATGAATCTGCTGGTACATTGACCCAGACCACTACATTCCCCTCGCACGCTACACGGCCTGAATCTGACCCTGATGAAACTCAGGTTACCCTTCCCATATACAGTTCCATCTTACACGGTGACAAAGAGGAAGCTGCAGATGAAAGTGCAGGTTCGGCCCACCCGCCATCAGACACACCACCGTACTATCAGGGGCCCTGTGCCAGTGCCGTCGCCAATGAGTGGGCCCCCCCCTGCTTGCTCAGGATCACAGCACTTGCAAGGTTGAAATACTGTGCAGTGAGATGCAAGATGGGGACGACGAGGAGTCCAGACTAGTACAGGGATTCCCTAGCGAGGAGACTTATTTGATTGTTTTCAATGTTGGGACAGCAATTTTTGGGGAGCACTATACTCTGGAGAATGATAGATGGGGCCCACCATACACTGGAACATTCCAAAGGTGGACATCAGACACTGGAGCAGCATTTACAGGGCCCATTATACATTAGAGCATTAGAAATGGGTCCCATTATGTTTGGAGCATTATTTGGGCTCATAAGACAGTGGAGCTTCATCCATGGGGACCAACATATACTGTAGCATTATGTGGAGCTCATCATATACTGTTTCAAACATTATATGGGACCAATGATTCTGTATGGAGAAATAGATGGGCCTCGTCATGAGATGTAAAAAGTGAAGTATTTTTCATTGTACTATACCGCTATTTCTCTGCCGTATTGGAGCATGATCAGTTGTGGTATGTGTTAAAGGGGCGCTCTTTCGCCCAGGGCACATGAAAACCTGGAGCCAGCCCTCCCCCCCCACAACTTTAGCCAAATAACCCCCATTTTTCAGTGCGTAACTTGTATTATGAAGTTAATTAAGGTTGACAAGCTTAAGTAAGAAGAATTGATGCTTTTGGCATTCAAATGGGCACTGTAGGTGTGTTTCCTGTCCTCCTCTCACTGCCGACTTTTATTCCCCATTGACTTATATTGGGTTTCGTGTTTCGGGATGACCCCGACTTTTCCCTATAATCGGACGATCTTGCTCGACCCGACTTTTGGAAAAGTCGGGTTTCACGAAACGAAACTCGACCCTAAAAAACCAAAAGTCGCTCAACTCTATTGATAACCTATCCTCGGGATAGGTCATCAATGTCTGGTGTTATGATGAGTCACCGAAGGAGTAAAAAACAAAATACCAGCTAAGTCCAAAAAAACCAGAGAGGTTGGCAGCTATCAGATTGCAGACCCCTGAACCTATCCACAACAACTAGCAGTAGCCGTGGGGGGTTCCTACGGTGCCCTAGACCCCTCGATTACAGCCGGAGAGCTACATAGCCTAAAGACAGAAAGGGGGAAAAACTAAACTGCCCCAGAGCAGACCCCAAAGCAATAGGCAGCCCCCAACATATAATGATGGTGAAGCAAGATGAAAACACTAACACAGATAGAAAGATAGGTTGAGCAAATGATGGGGACCAAGCTAACTAAATAGGACAGGATAGGAAAGCTGCTGTCTGCCATCCGCAAAAACCCTATCAGTCTGGTCTGGAAATGACATCTGGCATCCTTGTCAATCAGCTATTCCAGCTGTCAGTGGCAGCGGCCAACTACTGGAAATATTCAATTGTGGAGTTGCTCTGTCTTCTGTTAGTGGCCAAGGCTGAGTACTGAGCATCCACCTCTTATTGATATGAGGGAAATGTGCAATACTCAGCCATTGTCACTATCAAAAGATGGAGCATCTCCAAAACTGAGCATTTCTGGACGAAGCCGACAAAGAACAGCTGATCGGCAGGGGTGCAAAGGATAGGTAATCTATAATAAAGTATTGACAACTATTTTAAGAGTAATCTCTACTATGCTTTACTCACAAGATATTTAATTTTGTTCTGTTAGCGTTAAGAATGTATCGCATGGTTTAGAATTCATGCACTTGGCGGAACTGGGTATAGGGAGCCTATACGGTGGCACATAGAAATCCTGCGAAAAAACTGCAAAGACATTGTTAGGAATATTACGGAACCTCTGTTATACAGCATTTGATAAAGACTGTCACTTTTTTTCTGTCGGATTCTTCAACCTTTTTGTGCCTACATATGAAATCAGAGACATGCAAAGTTTCAGAATGGCCTCAAACACTAATAACAGCTACCACAGAAAAGCTTTGTGAAGCTTGGAGCTTGAATGAGGGCATGATGCAGTCATGGGCATCAATTTTTTTCTCAGAAACCCTATTAATATTGTGCAAAATAATAATTATTTCATTTCAAGCAAATAGATATGAAATGTATAAAATCACTAAAATCTTTGTAGGGATATTGACTTTCCATGTCTGCACAGTATATACTGTAATAATAATAGCAAGTTAATTTCACATTTCAGCCATAGGGCTTTGGGACACTGCCAAGAGCAAAATAATTTTATGAGACAAACCCTTTCAATAATCACATTAAAAATGTATATGTAAGCAAAGGTAGCCCGAGGAATTAAATGATATGTTTACTTACCTTTTCAATATTATTACTGCCATTGCACAAAGCTCTTTTTATTAGCATTGTGTTTTCTATTTATTTATACCAGAGATCATTAATCTTTAATTAATTGTTTTGTTCTAATTAGGTCTCGCGTAATTAAAACTCCTATGTGCACAACCTGTACCTTTAACTTTCTTCAATCAATCATACGCTATAATGTCAGTAATCTCTGCTGAAATTTATAATTGCATGGATGAAATATGAGAATTATTTGTGTCAGCTAACTTTTTTAAATTCCGAAGGCTATTCCCCTAGAAATATTTATTCTAAAAAATAATTGCCTCCTGTATAGTTTGGCTTTGTTTTCTCACCCATAAAATAGTTGGAGTTTAGTATCCATACTAGCTGAAGAGCCCCACGTTGTTCGGGCATAGTAACTAACTGTGGTTATTTATAACAAATTGTGCCCATTTACTCATCACACATCCTGCATCCTATAGTACTGTGCCCATATACGCATCATACATATCCTTAATACCATAGTCCCGTGCCCATATACCCATCACACATATCCTCCATCCCATAGTCCTGTGCCCATTTACCCATCACACATCCTGCATCTTATAGTACTGTGCCCATATACCCATTATACATATCCTTAATACCATAGTCCCGTGCCCATATACCCATCACACATATCCTCCATCCCATAGTCCAGGGACCATAAACCCATCACACTTCCTCCATTCCATAGTCCCGTGACCATATACCCATCATACATATCCTCCATCCTATAGTCCGATGCCCACATACCCATTACAGATCCTTCATCACATAATTCCGTGCCCTGATCCATATCACTGATTGGGTGGATCAGGGAAATGCTGTAGATATAGTATATCTTGACTTCAGCAAAGCATTTGACAAAGTATCTCACTCAATTCTTACTGAAAAAAATGTATGGAATGGACAAGGCAACTGTTAGGTGGATTCATAACTGGCTTAGTGATTGGACCCAAAGAGTGGTTGTAAATAGCTGCACATCCAGGTGGAAGAATGTCTCAAGTGGGGTACCACAGGGCTCTGTCCTGGGCCCTGTATTGTTCAACATCTTTATCAATGATTTAGATGAAGGAATTTAGGGTGAACTGATTAAATTTGCTGATGACACAAAGCTACAAGGGATAGCTAATACTAGAGAAGAGAGAGAGAGGATTCAAAAGGATATAAATAAACTGGAGCAGTGGGCAGCAACTAACAGAATGGTTTTTAACAGGGAAAAATGCAAAGTACTATATCTGGGCAATAAAAATGAAAAAAGCATATACAGAATGGGAGGAATAGGGCTAAGCAACAGCACATGTGAAAAAGACTTGGGTATACTAATAGATCACAGACTGAATATGGGTCAACAGTGTGATGCAGCAGCAAATAAGGCAAATACAATTCTAGGATGTATTAACAGAAGCATACAGTCTAGATCACGTGAAGTCATTATTGCCCTCTATTCCTCTTTGGTCAGACCTCATCTGGAATACTGTGTCCAGTTTTGGGCGCCACATTTTAAAAAAGACATCAACAAGCTGGAGCAAGTTCAGAGAAGAGCGACCAGAATGGTGACCGGTCTGCAAACCGTGTCTTATGAGGAAAGGTTGCAGGATTTGGGAATGGTTAGCTTGCAGAAGAGAAGACTGAGAGGAGACTTAATAGCTGTCTGAAAATATCTCAAGGGCTGTCACATTGTAGAAGGATCATCTTTATTCTCATTTGCACAAAGAGAATAGAAGCAATGGGATGAAATTGAATGGGAGGAGACACAGATTAGATATTAGAAAAAACTTTTTGACAGAGTGATCAATGAGTGGAACAGGCTGCCATGAGAGGTGGTGAGTTCTCCTTCAATAGAAGTCTTCAAACAGAGGCTGGACAGACATCTGTCTGGGATGATTTAGCGAGTCTTGCTTTGAGCAGGGGGTTGGACCAGATGGCCCAGGAGGTCCCTTCCAACTCTACGATTCTATGATTCTATGATTCTATATACCCATTATGACATCATCTTCGCTATGGCAACCATTCTGACATCATCATCACCATGGCAACCTGTTATGACATCATTGTCACCATGGCAAACATTATGACATAACCGTCACCATTGCAACCTATTACGACATCATCGTCGTGATGGCAACAATTATGACATCATCATTGATGCACACACACACACTTGTTTATATATACAGTGGGGCAAAAAAGTATTTAGTCAGTCAGCAATAGTGCAAGTTCCACCACTTAAAAAGATGAGAGGCGTCTGTAATTTACATCATAGGTAAACCTCAACTATGGGAGACAAACTGAGAAAAAAAAATCCAGAAAATCACATTGTCTGTATTTTTTTCATTTTATTTGCATATTAAGGTGGAAAATAAGTATTTGGTCAGAAACAAGCAATCAAGATTTCTGGCTCTCACAGACCTGTAACTTCTTCTTTAAGAGTCTCCTCTTTCCTCCACTCATTACCTGTAGTAATGGCACCTGTTTAAACTTGTTATCAGTATAAAAAGACACCTGTGCACACCCTCAAACAGTCTGACTCCAAACTCCACTATGGTGAAGACCAAAGAGCTGTCAAAGGACACCAGAAACAAAATTGTAGCCCTGCACCAGGCTGGGAAGACTGAATCGGCGGGGTGCAACAGGCCCTGAAGAAACGATGCAGGTGGGGCACAACAGGCCCTGAAGAAACGATGACGGTGGGGCGCAACAGGCCCGGAAGAAACGATGACGGTGGGGCGCAACAGGCTCGGAAGAAACGATGACGGTGGGGTGCAACAGGCCCTGAAGAAACTATGACGGTGGGGTGCAACAGGCCCTGAAGAAACTATGACGGTGGGGCACAACAGGCCCTCAAGAAACTGTGCCGATGGGCGCAACAGGCGTCTCCTTGCAGCTCTCGTCTCACCGCGGGGTTATGACGCAGTCTCAAAATATAACCGTTCACCAACCTCTGCTCAGGGTCCCTTAGCAAACCGGACGGGGGCCTCTACTACCGCCTGCAGCAAGGTGGCGCCCCCTGGGGCCAGTGATGACAGGGCTGCAGCTGTGGGAGAAGGCAGGGGGGCAGTGTTCTGACCGCTGTAAAGGAATGGTCTGTCGTTGCAGCGGTCGCCTGAGGTAGCTTCCTTGTAACAACAGGGTGGGAAGCAGCGGGAGTGGCTGTATGGGACCATATGCGGGGAGCGGCCGCCGGTGCAAGTCTCTCACGTGTCACTAGTCGGTGAGTCTGCAGCTTTCCTTTCACAGGCCTCTGTCGGTCTCTCCACAACACACCGTCTGCTCCCTCGGTCCTCTCTGTCTCACACGGCTTCCTGTCTGTTGCCCTGCTCTCTGTCAACTGCCACTTCAGCGCGCCCCCTGCTCCTTTTAAGCTTGCCCCGCCCCCTGTTTCCCTGACAACTTCAGTCAAGTCTTTCCTTTTACTGTCCCCCCAGCATCGTTCCCTCAGGAACCCTGATGGCGGTCCCCTGGGTACCTGTCCTTTCACTGTCTGGGAGTCCTCCCCCACCCTGCAAGCTCGCCAGTCCTCGGGCGAGGGTCTTAGTCTATTGAGATCGGTCTGTAGAGGTTTCAATGTTCGTTGCCATATGAATTGATCTTGCTCATATCGTTCAGGGGCTGTTGACCGCTCGGAGCGTCTAAGTTCGACTGAGGTAGAGTCGTCTGGGGTGGTGGACATCAGTGGGCTGGTTGGTGCAGGTGGGCTAATTGTGTCAGATGATTCATTACTGAGTGGAGGGCCTCCGGGTCTTGGGAGACAATCTTCGTCGTCCGGGTCCTAACATAAGGAAGACGGTTCAGATGTCGACAGGATAGGCTCCGGTTGCTTCGGGTCGGAGGAAGTACATGGGCGTAACATATTACGATGCACAACACGAGTGGGCCGTGTTTCCTCCTCCTCGGGTCGTATTTCGTACATCGGTCCGTCAGGATGGATACGGCGTAAGACCCGATAAGGACTTTCTTCCCAATGCAGCTCCAGTTTGTTCTGGGGGCGTTGATCTAGTACAAGCACCTGGTCCCCGCTTTGGAGGTGAGGAGGCGGGGTTGCATTCTTCCCTGGGTGCTCCCAGTCTCGGAGCTTGGTGTGTACAATTCGGTGAAGAATTTGCAGCTGATGGCGATGATTTTGGACCCAAGACGACACTCCAGTTCAGGGCTCAGGTTCTTCGGGGTCTAACTCCACCTCCGTGATCCCTTTACCTTCTCGCCCGAACAACAGGGAATGTACCCTATTGTTATAGACCCAAACTAATTCGGAAACATATTCGGGCCAACGGGCCTTCTTGTCACTCTCCAGAGTGCGCAACATCTGAATCAATGTCCGATTAAATCATTCACAAGCCCCATTCCCTTGCGGGTGATTCGGTGTGGTCAATTCCATGGAGGTGATATAGTTCTTCCATGACTTTCCCCAAAAAACATGCTCCCTAATCAGAATGCATTCGTTGAGGACAGCTGTATACTTGTATAGAGTTTCTACAAATGGCGGAGGTAGCTGACTCTGCGGTCTGATCCCGAGTGGGGGTGACCACAATGAACTTGGTGAAATGATCTACCATAACGAGACAGTGTTCGTATCCCTGAAATGCAGGCCCAATGGTCAGATAATCCACCATCAGGAGCTCAAGGGGCACTGAGGTCACAATAGTCTGTGTTGCGGCTCGCTGCGCAGGTGGTTTGGCTAGTTCACACAAGCGGCAGGTCCGGCAAATTTCGTCCACAACAGCCGGCAAGCGCTGGTGGTAAGCTTTCTGTTGCAGCCTTTGCAAAGTTTTTTTGTTCCGAAATGGGCCCCTTTTTTGTGAGCCTCCCGAGCCAGTACGTGAAGTTGGGCTCCTGGCGTAACCACCTGCCAAACTGTCATTGAGGTTGTTTGTGATGTTATTTTACGATACAATAATCCCTTTCGGATAACGAACCTCTCCCATTGTCGCAGCATAAGCAACAGGTCTTGAGTCAAATTTTGCCGTTGTGAGTCAGGGGGTAATTGCCCAGCGGCGACCCATGTCCTGAGAAGGCCAACCTCCTCGTCTTCTTGTTGCTGTTGTATCCACTTATCCCGGGATTGTTCTAATATGCCCCTTGGGGTCTCAGAGGAAGATATTTTTTATTGTCGGTTGTGAGCACGGCAGCAGTGAGAGTGAACGGTATTTCCTCTCCTTCTAATTCTTCATCTCGATTCTGTCCTGGAGTTGTATATCGAATCCTGGAGAGGGTGTCTGCATGGACTTTCTCGGCCCCTCTTTTATAGATAATCTTATAATTGTACTTCGCCATCCGGGCCACCCATCGCTGTTCCAGAGCCCTCAATTTGGCATTTTCCAAATGAGCCAGCGGGTTGTCAGTTCGCACTACCACCTCGGAGCCCGCTAGGTACTCTGCAAATCTCTATGTTATAGCCCACACCACTGCGAGGAGCTCAAGCTTAAAAGAACTGTAATTGTCAGGGTTAAGCTCGGAGTCATGGAGTGAGTGACTTCCATATGTGATCACTCTCTCCCGGCCATCCTGATCCTGTGACAACACAGCCCCCAGCCTGTGAAGACTCCCATCAGTGTGCAGGATGAGCGGTTGGGAGAAATCCGCATAAGCCAACATTGGGGCATCCGAGAGCGCAGTCTTGAGGTCTCGGAAGGCCTTTTCCTGAGGGTGTTGCCACTGGATTTTTCGACCATTGGCCCCAGCGGGAGCCCCCTTCAGCAGGTCGTGCAGGGCTCGAGCTCGACATGCAAAATTCTTTATGAAGCGATGGTAATATCCGTCTAACCCCAGAAAAGCTCGCACATCTTTCACCGTCTCGGGGGTAGGCCATTCCTGGATAGCAGCAACTTTCTCCCGGTATGGCCTCACACCCTCTGCCGAAACGACATGACCCAGATACTCAATCTGAGAGCGAAATAGGTGGCATTTCTGAGGCTTCACCTTCAACCCGTACTTTTGCAACCGACTGAGTACCTGTCCCAACCGCTTCAGGTGGTCCTCAAAGGTGGCGGCATAGACGATGATGTCATCCAGATAGATCAACGTAGCCTCAAAATTGAGATCTCCCAGACACCGCTCCATCAATCGCTGGCATTGGCCAGCCCAAACGGCATCCGATTAAACTCAAACAGTCCCATGGGCAATATGAACGTAGTCTTGGCTCTATCTTCTTCTGACATGGGCACCTGCCAGTACCCACTGGCCAAATCCAGGGTTAAAAAATATGTTGCTTTTCCCAAGGCGGACAGGGATTCTTCTATGCAGGGCAGTGGATATGAGTCTTTAATAGTGCAAGCATTCAGTTTACGATAATCCACACAGAATCGTAGTGTACCATCTTTCTTCCGGACCAACACGATTGGGGCCGCCCAGGGGCTTTGTCTTTCCCGTATCACCCCTTTTTGCAGCATTTGGGCCAGCAAAGTTTTCACCTCTTGATAGAGTTGTGGCGGAATCTGTCGATATCGTTCCCGGATAGGGGGCGCTCCTGCTGTGGGGATTTTATGAGTGATGGCGGTGGTACACCCAAAATCGTCCTCATGACTAGCAAATACTTCATAGTACTGTCCCAGCAATGTTTTTATCTGTGAGAGTTGGGCTGCAGTTAATCCAGAAAGCTCAGCCCGCATCTGCTCCAAAATCTTTCAGGCCTTCTCTTGTGCCGAGACTTCGTGGGCCTGTAAGGTTCGTATTGTTACTTCCCAAGGATCCTCGGGGTGTACTTGTAATTGAACCGCAGGAGCTGGAAGCACTTCTTTTAAAGGCCTTACTAGTTTGGCCAGCACAGTCCGTGCTTTCAGAACGGTGTCTTGGTCTTCAAGGTTAATGCAACGCACCAGGACGGCTCCTTTTTGCACGGTAGCCAGGGAACGGGCCACCAGTATGCCAGGAGGTAAGCGCTCCGAGTGACACAGCTCCACCTGCACCTACACGCCCTCCATGGGTATTGGGGCTCAAATGGGCAGGGCCACCACAGTCTGTCTGGGTGGTAACACAAGCAGGGGAGTCGCTGGGGTGATGACCTTACCCAGAGCCTCGCCTTCCTGGCGGTCCTGGTGTACCCGTGCTCCCCGCACCAGCTGCTGGAATACTTGTCCCTGGGCTGTGCGAGAACCCCACTGCTTCAAAATCCTCTGTGTTGGGTCATTGAGCAGTAGGTTACCGAACTCTCATAGAGCATTCATGCCTAGGGTGGTGGGGTGTTGCTTATCAGCTTCTCCTTGAGTCAGTACCACCCCTCTGCGACCAAGGGATTTACCGCACAGCGTCACTTGCACCCACACCACCCCAGCAACTGGCACCGGCAGTTGGTTGGCAGCTACTAGTCTGATCACGGGCCCCCACTGAGGCCTTGCTGCTTCCGAGAAGTTCTGTTGAAAATACGTTGCGGGCATAGTGGTTACTTGTGACCCTGTGTCCACCAGGCACCGGACGGCCCGGCCCTCCACTTCTGCCCAAACCACCGGGCATTTTGCTACGAAATCTTCGGAACTTCCATCACCCCTAGTTGTGGTTTTCGGCTCCGAGTGGCGTCCCCCCAGCCCGGAGGCCTTTAGTTTAATGGCAGCCGGGTGGTTATCTCCCATGCCGCGGACACTCTCGGGCAAAGTGGCCTGGTTCTCCACACTCAAAACACCAGGCCTGTGTAGGTTGACCACCCCGCGGGGAGCGTGATCCCCAGAAGCCAGGGTTAAAGCCAGGTCGTCCAGTCCCGGTCTCGGTTCTTCTCTTTACTTTGGCCAACTCGCCCTTAATACTTTTCAGCTCTTGCTTCATCTCTTCCACCCACTGAGGCTCCTTGACTACATTCACGGAGGCCTCCACACCTCGGACTTTCCCCACGGGGAACGCCATCCCCTGCTCCTGCTCTCAAACACATGCTCTTGACTTCCCACCTCTGAAAAATCTATTCGGGGATTCATCCTGATCTGTTCCCGCAGTGCCTGCTTGACTAATGGATCTCACAAACCAATCACCAGTAGGTCACGTAGGGTAATGTCAACAGGTCGTGCCCCTACCCCGTCCTTTCTTTCTATAGCCGTATGCAATTCTTGGAGGACATTCATATACTCTGTGATCGTCTCCCCTTCTACTTGCATCCGACTAAACAAATGGGTTCTTAACTCTCCCACATCAGTAGGGTCCCCATGGGTCTGTTATACTATCTGTAACACTTTTTCAAAAGTGTTGCGGTGACCCAGAGGTTTCAACATCACTGACCTCCGCGCCTCCCCGTCCAGTGCCATGAGTGCCACCTCAGCCTCCAGATCAGGGGTCATTGGGTACATACGAAAGAGCTCCCGCATCCGCTCTGTCCAGCTCCATAACATAGTATTGGAGCCGGAAAATCTAGGCAGGTTGTTCAGCATGGCCCCCAATGATATGTTGGTACTGGGACCCTCATCATTTGTAGAGTTTACAGCTCTACCCTGATCTGGGGCACCACTGTCTGTGCTCGGAGACTGCATCCTGCGGAGTGTAGGGTTCTAGCAGGTTCGCAGCATGCAGGCCATGCATGACTAAACTGGGGGGTCCTTATCTCTTATAATAAACTTATCCTTCCAGGGGTCTGTCAGGATCACAGGCGTGGCTGCGTAGAGGTCGCTGATGCGGCTGCCTTGACGCCTCGATATTCCGGGATGGAGCTGGGCTCGACAGGCCCTTAAATAAATGATGCCGGCGGGGCGTAACAGACCCTGAAGAAACGATGACGGTGGGGCGCAACAGGCCCGGAAGAAACGATGACTGTGTGGTGCAACAGGCCCTGAAGAAACGATGATGGTGGGGCGCAACAGGCCCTGAAGAAACTATGACGGAGGGGCGCAACAGGCCCTGAAGAAACTATGACGGTGGGGCGCAACAGGCCCTCAAGAAACTGTGCCGATGAGCGCAACTGGCGTCTCCTTGCGCCTCTCATCTCACTGCGGGGTTATGACGCAGTCTCAAAATATAACCGTTCACCAACCTCTGCTCAGGGTCCCTTAGCAAACTGGACGGGGGCCTCTACTACCGCCTGTAGCGAGGTGGCGCTCCCTGGGGCCAGTGATGACAGAGCCGCAGCTGTGGGAGAAGGCAGGGGGGCAGTGTCCTGACCGCTGTAAAGGAATGGTCTGTAGTCGCAGCGGTCGCCTGAGGTAGCCGCCTTGTCACAACAGGGTGGGAAGCAGTGGGAGTGGCTGTATGGGACCGTATGCGGGGAGCGTCCACCGGTGCAAGTCTCTCACGTGTCACTAGTCGGTGAGCCCGCAACTTCACTCCCTGAGAAAGCAAACGTGTGAAACGCTCGTTGGAGTGCGAGGTCACAGCGTCTACATACACAGCATGAATCCAGGTTGGTTAAATTAACCCTTGTTCATCATGACTTAGATTTACCTTATATTATTATCATGATCTAGATTCACTTTTTATTAAAAATGACTATGCACTTTATGGATCTATTTATAATTAGAATATGGTGACACTTGGTATATTATTAGCATAGTATATTAGCAATAGTTTGCACATGAGCACTGGAACTTTATTATATATGGTTATATCAACTGTTTTTAAATTTTTGGAGATATTATATGGCCTGGTCATGGTTACTATATTTTGATAGTGTATGTTGACCTGTTTCCTCTAATATGCTTTTTTTTTAAAAAAAACTGTTTTTAAATAAATCTTTTGTTGGTGTCTCTAATCAATAAAAATTGTCTAATTGAACAACACTTTGGTAAAGTTTGGTTTTTAAGTAGTCTATTTTTGGTATATGATTCTAGTGTGTCTACTTAAATAAATTATGATTTAGAACCTTTAGGGTGAATATAACTGTTCTCCTTTGTTTGTAATAAGTATATTATTCCTTTCACAGGCCCCTGTTGGTCTCTCCACAACACACTGTCTGCTCCCTCGGTCCTCTCTGTCTCACATGGGTTCCTGTCTGTTGTCCTGCTCTCTGTCAACTGCCACTTCAGCGCGCCCCCTGCTCCTTTTAAGCTTACCCCGCCCCCTGTTTTCCTGACAACTTCAGTCAAGTCTTTCCTTTTACTGTCCCCCCAGCATCGTTCCCTCAGGAACCCTGAAGGTGGTCTCCTGGGTACCTGTCCTTTCACTGTCTGAGAGTCCTCCTCCCCACATGTGTACCACATTGAGCATGGAGAAAAGAAAGAAGACCAAAGAAGTGTCTGAGGACTTGAGAAACCAAATTGTGAGGAAGCATGAGCAATCTCAAGGCTACAAGTCCATCTCCAAAGACCTGAATGTTCCTGTGTCTACCGTGCGCAGTGTCATCAAGAAGTTTAAAGCCCATGGCACTGTGGCTAACCTCCCTAGATGTGGACGGAAAAGAAAAATTGACAAGAGATTTCAACGCAAGAGTGTGCGATGTTGGATAAAGAACCTCGACTAACATCCAAACAAGTTCAAGCTGCCCTGCAGTCCGAGGGTACAACAGTGTCAACCCGTACTATCCGTCAGCGTACTCAGGACAAATTGGATAACAACTTTCGGGGTCCAATTTCTCCTGGTATCCTTGGGAAAATAAAAAAATTGGTGACTAAAAGATCATGTTTGTGGAAAAAATATAATTTTTTTATTTTCATGCCGGTCCATTATAAACTTCTGTTAAGCCCTTGGGGGTTCAAAGTGCCCACCACACATCTAGATAAGTTCCTTAGGGGGTCTAGTTTCCAAAATGGGATCATATGTGGGGGGTTTCCACTGTTTAGGTACATCAGGGGCTCTCAAAAGGCAACACGACACCTGCAGACCATTCCATCAAAGTCTGCATTCCAAAACGTCACTACTTCCCTTCCGAGCCCTGACGTGTGCCGCCCATACAGTAGTTTTAGCCCACATATGGGGTATCAGTGTTCTCAGGACAAATTGGACAACAACTTTTGGGGTCCAATTTCTCCTGGTACCCTTGGGAAAATAAAAAAATTGGTGACTAAAAGATCATGTTTGTGGAAAAAATACGATTTTTTTATTTTCACGCCCGGGCGTTATAAACTTCTGTGAAGCACTGGGGGGTTCAAAGTTCTCACCACACATCTAGATAAGTTCCTTGGGGGTCTAGTTTCCAAAATGGTGTCATTTGTGGGGGGTTTTCACTGTTTTGGTACATGAAGGGCTTTCCAAACGTGACATTGTGTACGATCTCAATTCCAGCCAAAAACGTCAAATGGCGCTGCTTCGCTTCCGAGCTCTGCCATGCGCCCAAATAGTGGTTTACCCCCACATGTGGGGTTTCAGTGTACTCAGAACAAATTGCACAATATTTTTATGGTCCTGTTACCCTTTGGAAAATAAAAATTGTGGGTGAAAAGATCATTTTTATGGAAAAAATATGATTTTTTAATTGTACCGATGTACGTTATAAACTTCTGTGAAGCCCTTGTGGGTTCAAAGTTCTCACCACATATCTAGATAAGTTCCTTGGGGGGTCTAGTTTCCAAAATGGGGTCACTTGTGGGGGGTTTCCACTGTTTAGGTACATCAGGGGCTCTCCAAACGTGACATGGCTTCCGATCTAAATTCCAGCCAATTTTGCATTGAAAAAGTCAAACGGCGCTCCTTCCATTCTGAGCTCTGCCATGCGCCGAAACAGTGGTTCCCCCCACATATCAGGTATCAGCGTACACAGAACAAATTTCACAATAACTTTTCCAGTCCAACTTCTCCTGCTACCCTTGGTACAATAAAAAAAATTGAACCTGAAGTATTTTTTTTGTGCAAAAAAGTTAAATGTTCATTTTTTTTTAAATATTCAAAAAAATTCCTGTGATGCACCTGAAGGGTTAATAAACTTCTTGAATGTGGTTTTGAGCACCTTAAGGGGTGCAATTTTTAGAATGGTGTCATTTTTGGGCATTTTCTATCATATAGACCCCTCAAAGTGGCTTCAAATGTGATGTGGTCCGTAAAAATAAAATGGTGTTGCAAAAATGAGAAATCGCTGGTCAACTTTTAACCCTTATAACTTCCTAACAAAAAAAAATTTTGGTTCCAAAATTGTGCTGATGTAAAGTAAACATGTGGGAAATATTACTTATTAAGTTTTTTGTGTGCTGTATCTCTGTGATTTAAGGGCATAAAAATTCAAAGTTGAAAAATTGCAAAATTTTAAAAATTTTCACCAAATTTCCATTTTTTTCACAAATAAATGCAAGTTATTTGAATGAAATTTTACCACTAACATGAAGTACAAGATGTCACGAGAAAACAGTGTCAGAATCACCGGGATCCATGGAAGAGTTTCAGAGTTATAAAGGGATAGTGGTCAGAATTGTAAAAATTGTCCCTGGAGTTAACGTGCAAACCACCCTTGGTAGTGAAGGGGTTAAAATGTGGTGCCCAAAACTAGACACAGTATTCCAGATGAGGTTTGACTAAAGAGGAATGGAGGGCAATAATGACCTCACGTGATTTAGACTGTATGCTTCTATTAACCCCTTTCTGCCATTAGATGTACTATCCCGTCCATATGCCCTGGGACTTAATTCCCAAGGACGGGATAGTACGTCTAATGCGATCAGCGGTGCCCACGTGGTGAGCGCCGCTGATCGCGGCCGGGTGTCAGCTGATTATCACAGCTGACACCCGGCACAATGTGTCAGGGGCGGTCACGGACCGCCTCCGACACGTTAACCCCTTGTACACCATGATCAAACATGATCGCGGTGTACCGGGAGTTAAAAGGAAGCATCGGCAGGGAGGGGGCTCCCTCCGTGCTTCCCTGAGCCCCCCACGGCAGCGTAATGTGCAGCGCTGCTGCCGGGGGCTCTTTCCCTACAGGCCCCCGGATCCGATATGGCGACGGGGGCCTTCGGGGGCCTGTAGGGAGCTGACTTCCTCACTGCCTGCAAAGCGCAGGCATGAGGAAGTCTGCAGAACTGCCTGTGAAAGATTGCTGATCTGTCACAGTGATCTGTGATGTGACAGGTCAGCGATCTGTCACAGGACAGTGATGTCCCACCTGGGACTATGTAATAAAGTTAAAAAAAAAGAGTGTAAAAATAATTTGAAAAAAATCGCTAAATAAATTAGTAAAAAAAAAAAATATTCCCCAATAAATTCATTTTTTGAAAATAAAAAAAAACAATAAAAGTACACATATTTGGTATTGCCGCGTCCGTAGCGACCCGCCCTATAAAACTGTCCCATTAGTTAACCCCTTTAGCAAACCCCTTAAAAAATAAAAATAAAAAACGAAGCAAAAAATAATGATTTATTATCATACCACCGAACAAAAAGTGCAATAACACGCGATCAAAAAGACGCATATAAATATCCATGGTACCGCTGAAAACAACATCTTGTCCCACAAAAAACGAGCCTCAATACAGCATCATCCGCAAAAAATAAAAAAGTTATAGCTCGCAGAATAAAGAGATGCAAAAATAATTATTTTTTATATAAAATTGTTTTCATTGCAAAAAACCGACAAAACATAAAAAAAGACCTAAATGAGGTATCGCTGTAACCGTACCGACGCGAAGAATAAAACCGCTTTATCAATTTTACTGCACGCGGAACGGTGTAAACGCACCCCCCCAAAAGAAATTCATGAAACGCTGGTTTTTGTTCATTCTGCGTCCCAAAAGTCGGAATAAAAAGCGATCAAAAAATGTCACATGCCCAAAAATGATACCAATAAAAACGTCAACTCGTCCCGCAAAGAATAAGACCTCACAGGACTCGGTGGGTGAAAAAATACGGAAAAATTAAACTTAGCTTTAGAGGAGCAGGAATCAGACTGGTGTCCTAGAAGTCCACAGAGTAATCACCCGCAGGGCAGAAGGGCGTCGGCAGCCTTATATCCAGTCCGTGACTCCACTCAGCCAGTCATCCTCATTAGGCTCAGGTGCCTGATAATCAGGCTCATTACCTTCCTTTACCAGAATAGGGAGTTCACCAGACCTCAGTGACAAAGGGGAAAATGAACTCACAACAGTACCTCCCCCTTGAGGAGGGGTCACCGAACCCTCAACCACGCCACCAGGGCGATCAGGGTGAGCCCGATGAAAGGCACGCACCAATCTTTTGGCATGAATATCAGAGGCAGAGACCCAGGAATTATCCTCCTGACCATAACCCTTCCACTTAACCAAATACTGGAGTCTCCGTCTAGCCAGACGGGAATCCAGTATTTTCTCTACCTCATATTCCATGTTACCTTCAACCAATACAGGGTCTGGAGGTGCCACCCCAGGAACAACTGGTTCAACAAACCTCTTCAACAAGGACTTATGGAACACATTATGGATTTTAAATGTGACAGGAAGAGCCAAACGAAAAGAGACCGGATTAATAAACTCCAAAATCTTGTAAGGTCCAATAAATCTAGGCTTAAACTTAGGAGAAGCCACCTTCATAGCAATATTTTTTGATGATAACCACACCATATCACCAATCTTAAACTGGGGACCAATGGTCCTATGTCGATTGGAAAACCGCTGGACCTTTTCCTGGGAGAGAGATAACTTATCCACCACTTGGTCCCAGATCTGGTGCATTCTCTCCACCACAGTGTCAACACCTGGGCAGGCAGAAGGCTCCACCTGCCCTGAAGAAAATCGAGGATGAAACCCAAAGTTACAAAAAAAAGGTGACATCAAAGTGGCAGAACTAGCTCTATTATTTAAAGCAAATTCGGCCAAGGGCAAAAATGAAACCCAATCATCTTGATCAGCGGAAATAAAACATCTCAAATACGACTCCAAGGTCTGGTTTGTTCTCTCTGTCTGCCCATTGGTCTGAGGGTGAAAAGCAGAGGAGAAGGACAACTGAATTCCCAGCTTGGAACAGAAAGTCCTCCAAAATCTAGACACAAACTGAACTCCTCTGTCAGATACAATGTTCTCAGGAATCCCGTGTAAGCGAACCACCTGTTGCAAAAACAGGGGCACCAACTCAGAGGAAGATGGCAACTTAGGGAGTGGTACAAGATGAACCATCTTAGAGAACCTATCACAAATCACCCAAATAACAGTCATTCTTTGAGAGACCGGCATATCAGAGATGAAATCCATTGAAATATCGGTCCATGGCCTCCTGGGGACCGGCAAAGGCATCAACAACCCACTAGAGCGAGAACAAGATTTAGACCGGGAGCAAGTCCCACAGGACTGCACAAAATTCCTGACATCATGAGACAAGGTGGGCCACCAAAAAGAGTGACTCACCAGATCTCTAGTACCAAAAATACCTGGATGACCAGCCAATGCAGAGCAATGAACTTCAGACATCACTCTTTTCTTCCACTGGTCAGGAACATACAACTTTCCACTGGGACAACGCTCAGGTTTGTCCTCCTGGAACTCTTGCAGAGCAAGTCTCAAATCGGGCGAGATGGCAGAAAGAACTACCCCTTCACCTAAGATGGTAGCAGGCTTGTTCACCACAGGAGAATCAGCAAAGAAACTCCTAGAGATGGCGTCTGCCTTGACATTCTTAGTTCCAAGAAGAAAAGAGACCACAAAATCAAAACGTGTAAAAAACAAGGCCCACCTAGCCTGTCTAGGGTTCAAGCATTTAGCCGACTCTAGGTAAATCAAATTCTTGTGGTCAGTGAGGACCACAACTTGATGTTTGGCTCCCTCCAACCAATGTCTCCACTCCTCAAATGCCCATTTCATGGCCAACAGTTCCCGATTAACCACATCATAGTTACGTTCAGATGGAGAGAACTTTCGGGAAAAGAAAGCACAGGGATTCATTTTAGATGTTACAGGATCCTTTTGGGACAAATGCTCTTTTGTGGTCTTGCTATGTCAAAGGATCGAAATGCCTTTTTGGAGTACAGAGGATTTCATTTTTGGGATTTATTTTGTCTCCGTCAACTATTGAAATGGACCCGGCCAAGGTACAGGCCATTTATGATTGGGTTCAGCCCACTTCTTTGAAAGCCCTCCAGAAGCTTTTGGGTTTTGCTAATTTTTATCGGAAATTTATAGCAAAATTTTCTAGTATTGCCAAGCCATTGACTGATCTGACTAAGAAGGGTGCTGATGTGTTGAATTGGTCTCCGGAGGCTGTTGCTTCCTTTCAGGAGCTGAAGCGAAGATTTACCTCCGCCCCCGTTTTGCAGCAACCTGATGTCTCACTCCCGTTCCAGGTAGAGGTGGATGCTTCTGAGATTGGTGCAGGAGCTGTTTTGTCCCAAAAGGATCCTGTAACATCTAAAATGAATCCCTGTGCTTTCTTTTCCCGAATGTTCTCTCCATCTGAACGTAACTATGATGTGGTTAATCGGGAACTGTTGGCCATGAAATGGGCATTTGAGGAGTGGAGACATTGGTTGGAGGGAGCCAAACATCAAGTTGTGGTCCTCACTGACCACAAGAATTTGATTTACCTAGAGTCGGCTAAATGCTTGAACCCTAGACAGGCTAGGTGGGCCTTGTTTTTTACATGTTTTGATTTTGTGGTCTCTTTTCTTCCTGGAACTAAGAATGTCAAGGCAGACGCCCTCTCTAGGAGTTTCTTTGCTGATTCTCCTGTGGTGAACAAGCCTGCTACCATCTTAGGTGAAGGGGTAGTTCTTTCTGCCATCTCGCCCGATTTGAGACTTGCTCTGCAAGAGTTCCAGGAGGACAAACCTGAGCGTTGTCCCAGTGGAAAGTTGTATGTTCCTGACCAGTGGAAGAAAAGTGTGATGTCTGAAGTTCATTGCTCTGCATTGGCTGGTCATCCAGGTATTTTTGGTACTAGAGATCTGGTGAGTCGCTCTTTTTGGTGGCCCACCTTGTCTCATGATGTCAGGAATTTTGTGCAGTCCTGTGAGATGTGCTCCCGGTCTAAATCTTGTTCTCGCTCTAGTGGGTTGTTGATGCCTTTGCCGGTCCGCAGGAGGCCATGGACCCATATTTCAATGGATTTCATCTCTGATATGCCGGTCTCTCAAAGAATGACTGTTATTTGGGTGATTTGTGATAGGTTCTCTAAGATGGTTCATCTTGTACCACTCCCTAAGTTGCCATCTTCCTCTGAGTTGGTGCCCCTGTTTTTGCAACAGGTGGTTCGCTTACACGGGATTCCTGAGAACATTGTATCTGACAGAGGAGTTCAGTTTGTGTCTAGATTTTGGAGGACTTTCTGTTCCAAGCTGGGAATTCAGTTGTCCTTCTCCTCTGCTTTTCACCCTCAGACCAATAGGCAGACAGAGAGAACAAACCAGACCTTGGAGTCGTATTTGAGATGTTTTATTTCCGCTGATCAAGATGATTGGGTTTCATTTTTGCCCTTGGCCGAATTTGCTTTAAATAATAGAGCTAGTTCTGCCACTTTGATGTCACCTTTTTTTTGTAACTTTGGGTTTCATCCTCGATTTTCTTCAGGGCAGGTGGAGCCTTCTGCCTGCCCAGGTGTTGACACTGTGGTGGAGAGAATGCACCAGATCTGGGACCAAGTGGTGGATAAGTTATCTCTCTCCCAGGAAAAGGTCCAGCGGTTTTCCAATCGACATAGGACCATTGGTCCCCAGTTTAAGATTGGTGATATGGTGTGGTTATCATCAAAAAATATTGCTATGAAGGTGGCTTCTCCTAAGTTTAAGCCTAGATTTATTGGACCTTACAAGATTTTGGAGATTATTAATCCGGTCTCTTTTCGTTTGGCTCTTCCTGTCACATTTAAAATCCATAATGTGTTCCATAAGTCCTTGTTGAAGAGGTTTGTTGAACCAGTTGTTCCTGGGGTGGCACCTCCAGACCCTGTATCTGCAGAGACTTTGAAGACTTAGGCAAGAAAGTGAAAGAACTGGGAGCGCAGGTGGTCTTCTCTTCCATCCTCCCAGTGGATGGCCATGGAACAAGGAGGTGGAATAAGATTCTGCAGGTGAACAACTGGCTACGTCGATGGTGCCGTCAGCAACGATTTGGATTTCTGGATCACGGAGTGAACTACTTATACGATGGACTACTTGCTAGAGATGGGGTGCACCTTACGAAGACTGGAAAGCAGGTATTTGGAAGTCGCCTTGCTACACTTGTAAGGAGAGCTTTAAACTAGAACAACATGGGAAGGGAAGCAAAAGACCAGAAAAAGCCATACACCTGACAAATGCTACTGAGAACTCTGCTATTAGAAGTGGAAAGGAAGAACAAAGACGAAAGAATCTAATTAAAAAAAATATTGGAGAAAGAGAAACCAATCACAAACTAAAATGTTTCTATACTAATGCACAAAGCATGGGCAACAAACAAGGAGAATTGGAACTACTAACACAGGAAAAGAAATATGATGTCATTGGAATCACTGAAACTTGGTGGGACAATACACATGATTGGAATACAAGACTAGAAGGATACAACTTATTTGCAAGAAACAGACTTGATAAACGAGGAGGGGGTGTCGCATTGTATGTTAGAAATGCGTATATCTGCACAGAGATTGAAGCTTCAGAGACTGGGAGTTCTGTGGAAACTGTTTGGGTAAGAATACAAGGACAGAACAATGGAAAGGACACCATTGTAGGCATTTACTACAGGCCGCCTGTGCAAGCTGAAGATATGGATGAACTCTTTATGCATCAAATGGCCAAGTTCTCCAAAAAATATGACATAGTTGTCATGGGAGATTTCAACTATCCAGACATTTGTTGGGAATCTCTCTCAGGCAAAGCTAACAGGTCAAGGAAATTCTTATCCTCTCTTGCTGACAACTTTATCTTCCAAAAGGTAAAGGAGAAAACAAGGGGAACTGCTACCTTGGATCTAATCCTTATAAACAGGGAGGAAATGGTTGAGGAGGTAAAAGTGGCTGGGACCCTAGGAGGTAGCGACCATGCTATTTTAGAATTTTGGATAACTAGAGGCGGAAGACCTGTGAAGACTCAGACGTCAAGGTTAGATTTCAGAAAGGCAGATTTTAAGGGATTCAGAAAGAGAATTGGAGGGATCCAATGGCTGGATATCCTTAAAGACAAAAATGTCCAGGAAGGATGGGAAATCTTGAAAAATGAAATTCTCAAAGCACAGTTGTTAACAATTCCGAAAAGAGGGAAGAATAGGACGCATTTAAGGAAACCAGGATGGATGAACACAGAACTTAAGCACATGCTAAAAAGGAAGCAAAAAATGTTTATAAAATGGAAAGAAGGAGGCATATCTAAAGAAGAATATAATGCTGTCTGCAGAACCTGCAAGGCACAAATCAGATTATCTAAAGCTGAAAATGAATTGAGGCTTGCAAGAGATGTCAAAAGCAATAATAAAGGATTTTGGGGATATGTCAAAAGTAAAAGAAAAGTCAAAGATGCTATAGGATTTTTACAGGATGAAAATGATGAAATGGTAAGACAGGATGTTGAGAAGGCTGAACTTTTAAATTCCTATTTTGCATCTGTTTTCTCTCAGAAAGGAAATGTAACATCAACTGTTATTCACTGTCCTATTAAGGGAATAGAAGAATCCAGGATATCTATAAACAGAAAGATAGTGAGGAAACACTTAGCTAACCTAAATGTATTCAAGTCTCCAGGTCCAGATGAATTACACCCCAGAGTACTGAAGGAGATAGCAGAAGAAATTTTTGAACCCCTCTCCATAATCTTTGAAAATTCTTGGAGAACAGGAGAAGTGCCAGAAGACTGGAGAAGAGCAAATGTTGTTCCTATCTTCAAAAAGGGGAAGAAGGTGGACCCAGGCAACTATAGGCCGGTGAGTCTGACTTCTATACCAGGAAAGATCTTTGAACAAATTATTAAACAACATGTATGTCAATACCTGGATAAGAATGAAGTGATTAAACAGAGTCAGCATGGGTTTGTAACTAATAAGTCATGTCAGACTAATTTAATTTCCTTCTATGATGGTATTACTGATTGGGTGGATCAAGGAAATGCTGTAGATATAGTATATCTTGACTTCAGCAAAGCATTTGACAAAGTCTCTCATACAATCCTTATTGAAAAAATGACTAAGTATGGAATGGACAAGGCAACTGTTAGGTGGATTCATAACTGGCTTAGTGATCGGACCCAAAGAGTGGTCGTAAATGGCTGCACATCCAGTTGGAAGAATGACTCAAGTGGGGTACCACAGGGCTCTGTCCTGGGCCCTGTATTGTTCAACATCTTTATCAACGATTTAGATGAAGGAATTGAGGGTAAACTGATTAAATTTGCTGATGACACAAAGCTAGGAGGGATAGCTAATACTAGAGAAGAGAGAGAGAGGATTCAAAAAGATTTAAATAAACTGGAGAAGTGGGCAGCAACTAACAGAATGGTTTTTAACAGGGAGAAATGCAAAGTACTACATCTGGGCAATAAAAATGAAAAAAGCATATATAGAATGGGAGGAATAGGGCTAAGTGACAGCACATGTGAAAAAGACTTGGGTATACTAATAGATCACAGACTGAATATGAGTCAACAGTGTGATGCAGCAGCAAAAAAGGCAAATGCAATTCTAGGATGTATTAACAGAAGCATACAGTCTAGATCACGTGAAGTAATTATTTCCCTCTACTCCTCTTTGGTCAGACCTCATCTGGAATATTGTGTCCAATTTTGGGCACCACATTTTAAAAAAGACATCAACAAACTGGAGCAAGTTCAGAAAAGAGCGACCAGAATGGTGACCGGTCTGCAAACCCTGTCTTATGAGGAAAGGTTGCAGGATTTGGGAATGTTTAGTTTGCAAAAGAGAAGACTGAGAGGAGACTTAATAGCTGTCTACAAATATCTAAAGGGCTGTCACATTGTAGAAGGATCAACTTTATTCTCATTTGCACAAGGAAAGACTAGAAGCAATGGGATGAAGCTGAATGGGAGGAGACACAGATTAGATATTAGAAAAAACTTTTTGACAGTTAGAGTGATCAATGAGTGGAACAGGCTGCCACGAGAAGTGGTGAGTTCTCCTTCAATGGAAGTCTTCAAACAGAGGCTGGACAGACATCTAACTGGGATGATTTAGCGAATCCTGCTTTGAGCAGGGGGTTGGACCAGATGGCCCAGGAGGTCCCTTCCAACTCTACGATTCTATGATTCTATGATTCTATGATTCTATGTATTGGTTGAAGGTAACATGGAATATGAGGTAGAGAAAATACTGGATTCCCGTCTGGCTAGACGGGTATTTGGTTAAGTGGAAGGGTTATGGTCAGGAGGATAATTCCTGGGTCTCTGCCTCTGATGTTCATGCCAAAAGATTGGTGCGTGCCTTTCATCGGGCTCACCCTGATCGCCCTGGTGGTGTGGTTGAGGGTTCGGTGACCCCTCCTCAAGGGGGAGGTACTGTTGTGAGTTCATTTTCCCCTTTGTCACTGAGGTCTGGTGAACTCCCTATTCTGGTAAAGGAAGGTAATGAGCCTGATTATCAGGCACCTGAGCCTAATGAGGATGACTGGCTGAGTGGAGTCACGGACTGGATATAAGGCTGCCGACGCCCTTCTGCCCTGCGGGTGATTACTCTGTGGACTTCTAGGACACCAGTCTGATTCCTGCTCCTCTAAAGCTAAGTTTTCTGCTTTGCCTGTTAGCATTTATGTTTTGTTTTTGTTTTCCTTGCTTTTCTGTATTCTTCCATTCCCTGCTGGGGTGAGCTGAATCTCCTTTTGCCTGTAGCTCTGTCTTCAGAATATTCCTGAGTACTGACATATAGCTTTTTTGAAGCCTAGCGTCTTCAGGGCCTTTTTCACTGTCAGTCTGTTGGCTCTTATTTTCATAGGGTTTTTCACGGATTGCAGACAGCAGCCTTCCTGTCCTTTTCTATCTAGTTAGCTTGGGCCCCGTCTTTGCTCAGTCTATCTTTCTGTCTGTGTTAGTGTTTTCATCTTGCTTCACCGTCATTATATGTTGGGGGCTGCCTTTTGCTTTGGGATCTGCTCTGGGGCAGTTTAGACTTCCCCTTTCTTTCTTTAGGCCTATTTAATTCTCTGGCTGTGATCGAGGGGTCTAGGGCATCGTAGGAACCCCCCACGGCTACTGATAGTTGTGTTGATAGGTTCAGGGGTCTGCAATCCGATAGCTGCCAACTTCTCTGGTTTTCTGGACTTAGCTAGCATTTCTGTTTTTGCCTCCTACGGTGACTCAATCATAACAGGTTAGGGTTGGAGTTATAATTGGGGGGTTTCCACTGTTTGGGCACATCAGGTGCTCTCCAAATGCAACATGGTGTCTGATTTCAATTCCAGCCAATTCTGCATTGAAAAAGTCAAATGGTGCTCCTTCCCTTCCAAGCTCTGCCATGCACCCAAACAGTGTTTTACCCCCACATATAGGGTATCAGCATACTCAGGACAAATTTGCAAAACAACTTTTGGGGTCCAATTTCTCCTGTTACCCTTAGGAAAATAAAAAATTGGGGGCAAAAATATCATTTTTGTGGAAAAAAATGATTTTTTTATTTTCACGCCCAGGCTTTATAAACGTCTGTGAAGCACTTGGGGGTTCAAAGTGCTCACCACACATCTAGATAAGTTCCGTGGGGGGTCTAGTTTCCAAAATGGGGTCACTTGTTGGGAGTTTCAATAGTTTAGGTACATCAGGGGCTCTCCAAACGCACATGACACCCGCAGACCAATCCATCAAAGTCTGCATTCCAAAACGTCACTACTTCCCTTCCGAGCCCCGACATGTGCCCACACAGTAGTTTTCTCCCACATATAAGGTATCAGCGTACTAAGGACAAATTGGACAACAACTTTTGGGGTCCAATTTCTCCTGTTACCCTTGGGAAAATAAAAAAATTGGAGACTAATTGATCATGTTTGTGGAAAAAATACGATTTTTTTATTTTTATGCCTGGGCATTATATACTTCTGTGAAGCCCTTGGGGGTTCAAAGTTCTCACCACACATCTAGATAAGTTCCTTAGGGGGTCTAGTTTCCAAAATGGGGTCATTTGTGGGGGGTTTCCACTGTTTAGGTACATTAGGAGCTCTCCAAAGGCAACATGACACCCGCAGACCATTCCATCAAAGTCTGCATTCCAAAACGTCAATACTTCCCTTCCGAGCCCCGACGTGTGCCCATACAGTAGTTTTCTCCCACATATGGGGTGTCAGCGTACTCAGGACAAATTGGACAACAACTTTTGGGGTCCAATTTATCCTGTTACCCTTGGGAAAATAAAAAAATGGGTACTAAAAGATGATGTTTGTTGAAAAAATACGATATTTTTATTTTCACGCCCGGTTGTTATAAACTTCTGTGAAGCACTGGTGGGTTCAAAGTGCTCACCTCACATCTAGATAAGTTCCTTAGGTGGTCTAGTTTCCAAAATGGGGTCACTTGTGGGGGGTTTCCACTGTTTAGGTACATCAGGGGCTCTCCAAAAGCAACATGACACCCGCAGACCATTCCATCAAAGTCTGCATTCCAAAACGTCACTACTTCCCTTCCGAGCCCCGATGTGTGTCCATACAGTAGTTTTCTCCCACATATGAGGTATCAGCATACTCAGGACAAATTGGACAACAACTTTTGGGGTCCAATTTCTCCTTGTACCCTTGGGAAAATGAAAAAATTGGTGACTAAAAGATCATGTTTGTGGAAAAAATAAGATTTTTGTATTTTCACGCACGGGCGTTATAAACTTCTGTGAAGCACTGGGGGGTTCAAAGTGCTCACCACACATCTAGATAAGTTCCTTAGGGGGTCTAGTTTCCAAAATGGGGTCATTTGTGGGGGGTTTCCACTGTTTAGGTACATTAGGAGCTCTCCAAAGGCAACATGACACCCGCAGACCATTCCATCAAAGTCTGCATTCCAAAACGTCAATACTTCCCTTCCGAGCCCCGACGTGTGCCCATACAGTAGTTTTCTCCCACATATGGGGTGTCAGCGTACTCAGGACAAATTGGACAACAACTTTTGGGGTCCAATTTATCCTGTTACCCTTGGGAAAATAAAAAAATGGGTACTAAAAGATGATGTTTGTTGAAAAAATACGATATTTTTATTTTCACGCCTGGTTGTTATAAACTTCTGTGAAGCACTGGTGGGTTCAAAGTGCTCACCTCACATCTAGATAAGTTCCTTAGGTGGTCTAGTTTCCAAAATGGGGTCACTTGTGGGGGGTTTCCACTGTTTAGGTACATCAGGGGCTCTCCAAAAGCAACATGACACCCGCAGACCATTCCATCAAAGTCTGCATTCCAAAACGTCACTACTTCCCTTCCGAGCCCCGATGTGTGTCCATACAGTAGTTTTCTCCCACATATGAGGTATCAGCATACTCAGGACAAATTGGACAACAACTTTTGGGGTCCAATTTATCCTTGTACCCTTGGGAAAATGAAAAAATTGGTGACTAAAAGATCATGTTTGTGGAAAAAATAAGATTTTTGTATTTTCACGCACGGGCGTTATAAACTTCTGTGAAGCACTGGGGGGTTCAAAGTGCTCACCACACATCTAGATAAGTTCCTTGGGGGGTCTAGTTTCCAAAATGGTGTCATTTATGGGAGGTTTCTACTGTTTTGGTACATCAGGGGCTTTCCAAACGCGACATGGTGTCTGATCTCAATTCCAGCCAAAAACGTCAAATGGCGCTGCTTCCCTTCCGAGCTCTGCCATGCGCCCAAATAGTGGTTTACCCCCACATGTGGGGTATCAGCGCACTCAGGACAAATTGCACAATATCTTTTAGGGTCCTGTTACCCTTGGAAAAATAAGAATTGAGGGTGAAAAGATCATTTTTGTGGAAAAAATATGATTTTTTAACTGTACGGCTGTATGTTATAAACTTCTGTGAAGCCCTTGTGGGTTCAAAGTTCTCACCACACATCTAGATAAGTTCCTTGGGGGGTCTAGTTTCCAAAATGGTGTCATTTGTGGGGGGTTTCTACTCTTTTGGTACATCAGGGGCTTTCCAAACGTGACATGGTGTCCGATCTCAATTCCAGCCAAAAACGTCAAATGGCGCTGCTTCCCTTCCGAGCTCTGCCATGCACCCAAATAGTGGTTTACCCCCACATGTGGGGTATCAGCGCACTCAGGACAAATTGCACAATATCTTTTAGGGTCCTGTTACCCTTGGAAAATTAAGAATTGAGGGTGAAAAGATCATTTTTGTGGAAAAAATATGATTTTTTAACTGTACGGCTGTATGTTATAAACTTCTGTGAAGCCCTTGTGGGTTCAAAGTTCTCACCACACATCTAGATAAGTTCCTTGGGGGGTCTAGTTTCCAAAATGGTGTCATTTGTGGGGGGGTTTCTACTCTTTTGGTACATCAGGGGCTTTCCAAACGTGACATGGTGTCCGATCTCAATTCCAGCCAAAAACGTCAAATGGCGCTGCTTCCCTTCCGAGCTCTGCCATGCGTCCAAATAGTCATTTACACCCACATATGGGGTATCAGTGTACTCAGGACAAGTTGCACAATAACTTTTAGGGACCTATTACCCTTGGAAAAATAAAAATTGGGTGTAAAAAGATCATTTTTGTGGAAAAAATATGAATTTTTAATTGTACCGCTGTACGTTATAAACTTTTGTGAAGCCCTTGTGGGTTCAAAGTTCTCACCACATATCTAGATAAGTTCATTGGGGGTCTAGTTTCCAAAATGGGGTCACTTGGGAGGGTTTCCACTGTTTAGGTACATCAGGGGCTCTCCAAACACGACATGGCGTCCGATCTGAATTCCAGCCAATTTTGCATTGAAAAAGTCAAATGGCGCTCTTTCTCTGCTGAAGTCTGCCATGCGCCGAAACAGTGGATCCCTCCAACATATCAGGTATCGGCGTACTCAGGACAAATTGCTCAATAACTTTTGCAGTCCAAATTCTCCTGTTACCCTTGGTAAATTAAAAAAAATTGAACCTGAAGTATTTTTTTAGTGAAAAAAAGTTAAATGTTAATTTTTTTTTAAATATTCAAAAAATTCCTGTGATGCACCTGAAGGGTTAATAAACTTCTTGAATGTGGTTTTGAGCACCTTAAGGGGTGCAGTTTTTAGAATGGTGTCACTTTTGGGTATTTTCTATCATATAGACCCCTCAAAGTGGCTTCAAATGTGATGTGGTCCGGAAAAAATAAAATGGTGTTGCAAAAATGAGAAATCGCTGGTCAAATTTTAACCCTTATAACTTCCTAAAAAAAAAAATTTTGGTTTCAAAATTGTGCTGGTGTAAAGTAAACATGTGGGAAATGTTACTTATTCAGTTTTTTGTGTGCCGTATCTCTGTGATTTAAGGGCATAAAAATTCAAAGTTGGAAAATTGCCAAATTTTCAAAATTTTCGCCAAATTTCCATTTTTTTCACAAATAAACGCAAGTTATTTGAATGAAATTTTACCACTAACATGAAGTACAATATGTCACGAGAAAACAATGTCAGAATCACTTGGATCCATGGAAGCGTTTCAGAGTTATTACCTCATAAAAGGACAGTGGTCTGAATTGTAAAAATTGGCCTGGTCATTAACGTGCAAACCACCCTTGGGGCTTAAGGGGTTAATACAGTTGTATTTGCCTTTTTTGCTGCTGCATCACATTGTTGATTCATGTTACCTCTGTGATATATTATTATACCCAACTCTTTTTCACATGTGCTGTTGCTTAGCCCTATTCCTTCCATTCTGTATATGCTTTATTCTTTTTTATTGCCCCAATGTAGTACTTTGCATTTTTCCCTGTTAAAAACCATTCTGTTAGTTGCTGCCCACTGCTACAGTATATTTATATGTTTTTGAATCCTCTCTCTTCTCTATTATTAGCTATCCCTCCTAACTTTGTGTCATGAGCAAATTTAATCAGTTTACCCTAAATTCATTCATTTAAATCATTGATAAAGATGTTGAAAATTACAGAGCCCAGAACAGAGCCCTGTGGTACCCCACTTCTGATATTCTTCCATCTGGATGTGCAGCCATTTACGACCACTCTTTGGGTCCGATCACTAAGCCAGTTATGAATCAACTTAACAGTTGCCGTGTCCATTTTATACTTAGTCATTTTTTCAATAAGGATGGTGTGAGATACTTGACAAATGCTTAGCTGAAGTCAAGATATACTGTACTATATCTACAGCATTTCCCTGTTCCACCCTGTCAGTGATCCTGCCATAGAAGGAAATTACGTTAGTCTGAAATGACTTATTCGCTAAAAACCCATGCTGACTGGTTAATCAATTCATTCTTAACCAGGTACATAGATACATGTAATTTAATAATTTGTTCAAAGATCTTTCCTGGTATAGAAGTCAGACTAATCAGCCCATAGTTTCATGGGTCCACCTTCTTCCCCTTTTTCATTTGCTCTTCTCCAGTCTTCTGGGACTTCTCCTGTTCTCTGCAAATTTTCAAAGGTTAAGGAGAGTGGTTCAAATATTTCTTCTGCTATCTCCTTCAATACTCTGGGGTATAATTCATGTGGACCTGGAAACTTGAATTCATTTATGTTAGCTAAGTATTCCCTCACTATCTTCTGTTTATATATAGCCTGGATACTTCTATTCCTTTAATAGCTAATCTGATTTGTGTCCTGCAGGTTCTGCAGAATGCATTATAATCTTCTTTAGATATGCCTCCCTCTTTCCATTTGATAAACATTTCTTGCTTCCTTTTTAGCATCTGTTTAAGCTTTGTGTTCTGCCTTTCTGAAATCTAACATTGAAGTCTGAGCCTTCACAGGTCTTCCTCTTCTAGTCATCCAAAATTCTAAAACAGCATGGCTGCTACCTCTTAGGGTTCCAGCCACTCTTACCTCCTCAACCATTTCCTCCTTGTTTATAAGGATTAGATTCAAGGTAGCAGATCACCTTGTTTTCTCCTCCTACCTTTTGGAAGATAAAGTTGTCAGCAAGAGAGGATAAGAATTTGCTTGACCTGTTAGTTTTGCCTGAGAGAGATTCCCAACAAATGTCTGGATAGTTGAAATATCCCATAACCACTATGGCATTTTTTTTGAGAAATTGGCCATCTGATGCATAAAGACTTAATCCATATCTTCAGCTTGCACTGGCGGCCTGTAGTAAATGCCTACAATGGTGTCCTTTCCATTGTTCTCTCCTTGTATTCTTAACCAAACAATTTCCACAGAACTCCCAGTCTCTGAAGCTTGGATCTCTGTGCAGATATATGCTTTTCTAACATACAATGCAACACCTCCTCCTCATTTATCAAGTCTATTTCTTGCAAATAAATTGTATCCTTCTAGCCTTGTATTCCAATCATGTGTATCATCCCACCAAGTTTCAGTGATTTTAATGACATCATATTTCTTTTCCTGCATTAGTAGTTCCAATCCTCCTTGGAACTACTACATTTGTATAGAAACATTTTAGTTTGTGATCTTCTCTTTTTCCAATATTTTTAATATTTAGATTGTTTTCTTTGTTCTTCCTTTCCACTTCTATTAGCAGAGTTCTTAATAGTATTTGTCTTCCCATATTGTTCTAGTTTAAAGCTCTCCTGATGAGTGTAGCAAAGCAGCTTCCAAATACATATTCATACATTCATCAATACATTTCCAGTCTTCGTAAGGTCCACCCCATCACTAGCAATTAGTCGATCATATAAGTAATTCGCTCCATGATCCAGAAATCCAAATCCTTGTTGATGGTACAATTGCCGAAGCCAGTTGTTCACCTGCAGAATCTTATTTCATCTCATCGTTCCATGGCCATCCACTGGGAGCATGGATGGCCACGGATGAGTTCTTTCCCTTTCTTACCTACAGTAAGTTTTGCTAATTTTCAAAAGTCCCTGCAGATTGTTTCCAGTTCCTTTCTTGCAGTGTCATTTGTCCTCACATGTATTAGCAAGAATGGGTAGGCATCTGTAGGTCTGAAGAGTCCTGATATCATGTCAGACACATCTTTAATGTCATTGATCACACTGAAAATGCTGCTAATGGCTTCTCCGATCTCTATTTCCTCCCATCAGTTAAATGTATGTATTATTCACAGACCACTACTCTCATGTTATGTACAAGCAAGAATTCTAATGTGGCTGTGACTTGTTGTACAACCCATCCAGGGAAAATGGATGTATCCTGTCTAGCTGTTCAGTACTTGTAATCATCTCCTTCTGTGGACTAAGTTACATTACTAAAACCTATATTAAATTCCATCAGTTTATTGGGAGTTGCCATTTATTGAGTTTGAATTAACTTATTTCTCTCTGGTGCTTTTGTCTATCTGCTGATATCCTGATTTTGTCCATTGACATGGCTAGTTTTGATTTTCTTTCCTTATATTAGCTCCACTACCAAGCATCTACTTTATGGATACAACCCAGGGCCCCGATGTAATTCTAAAATAAGATTTAAATTGTGAAGGCCAAGATTTATCTGGACCTGATAGCCAAAGTGGCTTTGGTCATCTCTATCATCTAATGACCCCTTTACATTTAGCGATGCACCAGCGATCCCGACAATGATACGACCCGGTCAGGATTGCTGGTGCATCGCTAAATGGTCACTAGTGAGCTGCCACACAGGCAGATCTCACAGCGATGTAGCAATGCAGCAGCGGTCGCTACTTACCTTTCAGACACGGCGATCCTGACGTCCTTCCGCCCGCGTCCACGCGTTGCTCGTCGGCGCCAGCAGGAAGCCCAACAGGAAGCGCCAAACAAGAAATGTAGCTGCACGATCTTGCGCGATCAGCGACAGACAGCGGGGGAGCCGGTCGGAGGTAAGTATCACACATAGCGATATTGCTAGCGATATCGCTGCTGCGTCACAAAATCGGTGACGCTTTAGCGATATCGCTATGTGTACAGGCCCCTTAAGGTTGTCTTTCTGAGTAAACAGCTTCAGACACACTTTACAGAGGGTCAAAAATAGAAAACCAGACATAAATAATTTAACAAATTTGCAAAAAAAAACGCTAAAAGATATAGAACAGTTGTAGACCTTTGGGCAGCACTTCAATATTAGAGATTAACAGCTCTCTAACATTAACTGAAAAATATTGTCTACTCTAACTTGGGTCAATTGTTCATTGCCAGCTAGAGTAGATGTTCATCCTTATAAGGGATCATTCAGATTGTTTACACCAATCGCAAGAAACACTTTTGTTCCAGTTGCACTATATCAATTAAACTGGTAAACTTACCAATCAACTACCACTCAACTGACCTATTCAATCCCAATGGATTTTAGGGTATACAGTGGCATACTGTATATCTGTATTAATTCACTCTACTTTGCTAGATCATGTTTGTTTGTTTTCAATTTGTTTTCTTATAAATAAAGAAAATTCTGCTAAAACATATGCGAGAATGTCAAATTTATTTAACAAAACCAAAAACATTTATGTACTTTTTCATTAATTAACACTATCTGTTTTAGAACTACATTAATTAAGCTGATGAAGTTTGTTACTTTTCAAACAAAATATTGCTAATTTGGAAATAGTGTAGATCAGCAATTTTAATCATATTTAATTTATACCACCCACCACTGTATAAAGAAAAAGAAGGATGTATCTATTGGCAACTGAACTCTACTGTGCATCTGATCCAAAGTTTTCTTAGCAAAAGAATACGTGGCATTTTGGGCAGTGCAGATGCTAATTTGCTCAAGCCTTGCTTTCAGCTCTTCCAGAAGCAAGCAGAAGATTTGACAAGGACTAGATGGATGATGTTTAGGAGAGGAGAAGCCAGAGAGGGGTGTTAGGCGTTGGGATCCTCACTCTGCAGAGGATGGATCCCAAGCCTTGTCTCCTTCTGCGGTCTTCCATTCTTCTTCAACAATAGTGAAGTCTGCTCAGCACAGACTTTGGTCTCGGCGTCTTGCCCAGACTCGTGTTGTGCGCTGTGTTACTGCTGCCTCTCCAGGTTCAGCTATTGTAACTGGCCATAGACAGCGGCAAGCAGCTGTTCCTGAGGCTATGTCCAGGATTCACCCTACTGAGCATGCTCGTGAGGTGGTGACTTCTCATTGGTGGTCGTCGTCAGCTGCTCAGGTCCTGCGGCGGATTCAGATTGGCTCACGAGCAAGATCCTAACTGACTGGAACATATAAAAGGTTCTCTGGGCCGCCCGGCGGCATGCTAGCATCATACATATTTGCATCATGTGTGCTTGGGGCTTCCGCTCTACCTCTAATGGTCTGTGTCTGAGAGTGTGTCTGTGAGTGTAGCGTTAGCTGCTCCTGGTGAGGCAGGTTATCCTCTACTCAGGGCACAGTTTCTGGCCACACGCCGTGGCCGCATCAGCTATCACACATGGCACAGTCAGGCCACATGCTGGTGCATGCTTCATTTAGTACTTGGCACAGTCTAGCGACATGCTGTGGCACACACCTGCTAGCATGTGCTGTACATAGAGCACAGTTTATCCACGTGCTCTGACACATAGCTTCCTTACCGCTCAGTGGAGTAACAGGGTCGGTTCTTTATGTTCAGCTCACACTGCGTGATGTTTAACGCAGTGTGCTAGCATTAGGTGCTCTGCATCATTGAACCACTCTGTGAAACAACAGAGCGCAGTACCTTAGAATTCTGTTCACACTGTGTGCAGTTAACCCAGTGTGCTTTTTGTGAATGTTTGCAGTGCAGCACCGCCATTGTTCACATTAGCTGCACTTTTACACCTCTGCACGGTGGACCCCGGGTTGCGAACGCACTTCATTATAATATTTTATTTAGTGTGTTCCGCCAACCCTAACAGTATCCTAGCATCAGGGTCTGGCTAGCAATGGTAGACGAGGAGTTTCCAGAAGCTGGAGAGCAGGTTGTCTGCTTTAGAGCAAGCAGCCTCAGCTGTGGATTCATCCACAGTAGCGGCGCAGATAGCCAGTGAAACCGCTACCTGGGTTTCAGCTGCATCACCTGTACTGTTTTTGCCAGGCTGCCCACTCCCCGATATCTTTTCTGGGGATAGCAAGGCTTGCAGAGGATTTGTGAACCAGTGCTCAATTCAGCTGGAGCTACTGGGTTCAAGTTTCTCATCAGAGCAGGCCAAAGTGGGATTTGTGGTGTCTCTCTTAATGGACAGAGGGCTGGAGTGCGCTATGCCGCCATTATGGGAATGCAAGGACCTGGAGATTCGGAGCACTTCTCATTTTTTGAGCACCCTGAAACAGGTCTTTTTGGGACCGCATGTTACCCATGATGTCGCACTCCAAATCCTGACCCTAATGCAGGGCCCTTCACCAACCAGCCAGCTTGCCATTTGGTTCCGGACAATAGCTTCCTACTGGAGTGGCCAGATAAGGTCTTGATTCCAGTGTTTTGGAAGGGTCTTGCAGACCATGTCAAGCATGCACTGACCATGAGGGAGATTCCCACTACACAGGAGGATTTAATATCTACACTTGTATTGACCTTCAGTATACCAAACAAAGGTTGGAACGAGCCCAGTGTAGACACAGGATTCACCTGGCACTAATTGTTGACAATCCTCTGAGGTCTCCTACTCAGGCCAATGAACCTCCGGGGGTTCGTCGGACAGACGCTAAGTTCTATTCCGTTCGTCCCTCATCAACCTGTCCTGACAATATGCAGGTTGGTCATGTCGCCAACCGGCGTGCTAGGCACCAGAGTGAACAGCTGTCTCTAGTGGCAATTAGGGGAGGTGCTCCAGACTCATTGGACATGTCCTCCAAAATTACATTTAAGGTGACACTGTCCTATGGGTCGATCTCTCTCTCTGTAGAGGATTATGTGGACAGGGCAGAGGGTAATTTTATGTCTTCCTCCTTTGCCCTACAGCACACAATACCCCTTGTGATTCTCCCTAAGCCCATTACCATACGAGTGGTTAATGGTTCAGTGCTACCCTTTAAGATCACCCATCGAACCATTCCCCTATCCCTCGAGCCTTTTCCTAATAATCAGGCGTTAATCTCCTTGTTAGTCATCCCCGAGGGTATTGATGAAGTGTTGCTGGGTATGGCCTGGTTGCGCCACCATTCACCCCATATTGATTGGACTATGGGGAGTATACAGGGATGGAGTAGGTCATGCGAGGGTCAGTGTCTCAAAGCCCAAGTCCTGGTTGGGTCGTCTGAGGTTCCAGCAGATCTAACTTTGCTCCCCTAGCGCTACTGACAGTTTGTGGATGTGTTCTCAAAGAAAGCCATGGAGACACTTTCTCCCCTATCATCACTATTACTGCCCGATAGATCTTATACTGGGGACAGAGCCACCCCGTGGGCGTGTAAACCCTTTGTCACTCCAGAAGACTGAGGCGATGTCAGCATACATAAAGGAGAATCTGGCGAGGGGATTTTTTAGGAAATTTGTGTCTCCTGCAGGGGTTGGGTTCTTCATAATCCAGAAGAAGAATGAGGAACTCCGTCCTTGTATAGATTATAGGGGTCTGAATACCATCACCATAAAAAATAAATATCCTCTGCAACTTATCTCCAGGCTGTTTGACAGACTGCGGAGATTGAGGATATTTACTAAACTAGATCTGTGAGGCACCTGTAATCTAATACGCATTCAAGAGGGTGACAAGTGGAAGACAGCATTTAACATTTGAGATGGGCATTATGAATACTTAGTAATGCCATTTGGTCTTTGTAAAGCTCCAGCTGTCTTCCAGGACTGAGTAAAAGACATCTTTCGGGAGATGTTATCCACCTCAGTGGTTGTCTACTTGGATGGCATTCTTATTTTCTCTCCCAATCTGGATGCTCATCGCAGAGACATTGCCAGAGTTTTTGAACTCTTGTGAGCCAACTCTCTCTATGCCAAAGTTGAGAAGTGTCTCTTTGAACAGGAGTCTTTACCATTCCTTGGCTATATCATCTCAGCCAAGGGTTTGGCTATGGATCCTGCCAAGGTGGAATTGTCAGGAACACCGCACTGCACTTGCTCACTGTGCCAGTGCGGGTGTCCTGAGTACAAAGACAGTACTCACAGATACCTGTGGAGCAGGGCAGCAGCGGTGACGATGCGTGCTTCAGAGTATCAGGACCTGAAGCACATGACTGCTGGGGGCGTGGCCTAAGCTCCACAGATCTTGGAGCTGCAGGGAAACTCCTAGAAAGGTAACTACAGGGCAATGTTACCAAGGGGCATAGACAGAGACAGAAACCAGACGAAGCCAGGGTCAAAGCACCAGATAGCAATACAGTACCACGGGGTTTAGACAGAAAGGATAGTCAGGACGTAGCAATAGGTCAGAAAACCAGAACGGGCAATAGACGGTACAATAGGGACAAACTGTAACGGAGTAACGATAGCCAAGCCAGGAGGTCAGAACCGGAGAAGACAGTAGTACCAAAGCGAGAGACGGAGTACAGAGTGAGGGAACAGGCCGGGTCATACACGGGAATCAAACAAGCAACACAGAATACACGCACACCAGGGGTCAGACACACCAGAACAACAGTATAGCTGACTGAGAACCCTGGTAAAGAGTGAGTATAAATACCCCTCCCAGATCCAGAAAGAGGCCACGAACACTTAACCCTGTGAGTGCAGGGTAAGAACCCTGTTCAAACCATGACAGTACCCCCCTCTTAATGGGGGGCCACTGGACCCCCAGGCTTGTCTGGGTATCTGGCGTGGAAAGCCCACACCAGACGATCGGCATGCACCGAACTGGCCGGAACCCATGACCGATCCTCCAGAGAGTACCCCTTCCAGTGTATCAGATACTGGAGTCTCCGGCGCACCCACCGGGAGTCAACAATGCGCCCTACTTCATACTCCAGCTGCCCTTCTACCAGCACTGGCGGAGCATTTGATGAGGGATCCTCTCTCACCGTCCCCACAGGCTTTAACAGGGACCTGTGGAAGACATTAGAAATTTTAAAGGAGGTGGGCAGCTGCAGTCGGTAGGCTACTGGGTTAACAACCTCCACAACTTTGTATGGGCCAATAAACTTGGGGCCCAGCTTTATAGAAGGTATCTTAAGCTTGATATTGCGGGTGGATAGCCACACCTTCTCCCCTACTGCAAATGCTGGACCTGGCCCCCTCCTCCTGTCAGCAAATCGCTTATAGTTTTCCTGGGCCTTGGAAATATTCCTCTGAACCTCCCTCCACAGAATTCTAAGACGTTGTGTCACATCCTCAGCAGCAGGACAACCTGAATCCATACGGGAAAACTCTCCAAAATGTGGGTTAAAGCCATAGTTGACCTGAAAAGGAGACTTCCCAGTAGATTGACTCACACGACCGTTGAATGCAAACTCTGCCATGGGCAATACCTCACACCAGTCCTCCTGCCTGGAAGAGGCCAAGCATCTCAGAATCTGCTCCAACGATTGGTTCGTGCGTTCCGTCTGTCCATTAGACTCTGGGTGGTAGGCAGAGGAGAAGGACAACGAAATCCCCAGCTTTTTGCAAAAAGCCCTCCAGAACCTGGCTACAAACTGTACCCCTCTGTCTGACACCACATTCATAGGCACTCCATGTAACCTAATTATATGCTGCATAAATAAGCGGGCCAGGGTTTCAGCAGATGGTAACGCGGGGAGAGGTACAAAGTGAGCTTGTTTTGAAAACCTATCCACCACCACCCATATCACCGAGTTGCCCCTGGAAGGGGGAAGATTTGTGATAAAATCCATGGACAAATGTGTCCATGGTCTATCCGGAATTGGCAAAGGCACCAATTCCCCGGCCGGCCGGACCTGAGAACTTTTAGAACGAGCGCACACCCCACATGCAGTCACAAACTTTTTTAATATCTGTTACCATAGAGGGCCACCAGAAATCCCTCGCAATTGCCCCCCGGGTAGCTGCAATCCCAGGATGAGCACTCAACACAGAATCATGAAATTCCTGCATAAGTCCGAGACGGAAACGTTCCGGTACAAACAATTTACCCGGGGGTTTACCACCAGGAGCCCGAGCCTGGGCCTCCAAAATCCATCTCTGTAACTCAGATGAGATTTCGGCCACCACTACTCCTGGCTGAAGAATGGAGGAGGGAGGTTCTGGAGGGGACACCGAATCAAAGCTTCGGGATAAGGCATCAGCCTTGATGTTTTTAGATCCCGGGCGGAATGTGATGGTAAACTGAAGACGAGAAAAAAAAAGTGCCCACCGAGCCTGTCTGGGGGTCAATCTCTTGGCAGACTCGATATAGGCCAAATTTTTGTGATCAGTGATGACTGTAATGGGATGAACAGACCCCTCCAGGAAGTGCCTCCATTCTTCAAAAGCCAACTTTACCGCCAACAACTCTCTATTGCCGACATCGTAATTTCTCTCAGCAGAGGAAAATTTTTTAGAGAAGAAGGCGCAAGGCCTCAGGTTAGTAAGGGTAGGAGGGCCCTGAGACAAAACTGCCCCCACCCCCACTTCCGAGGCGTCAACCTCCACGACAAAAGGTCTTGACGGGTCGGGTTGTACCAATACAGGGGCTGAAGAAAAGCACTTTTTTAATGTCATGAAAGAGTTTTTTGCAGCTACAGACCAATTTTTTACATCAGCTCCCTTGAGAGTGAGGTCCGTTAGAGGCTTTACCACCTGCGAAAAGCCCTTAATAAATTTCCTATAAAAGTTGGCAAAGCCCAAAAATCGTTGCAACCCTTTCAAGTCATGAGGTTGCACCCACTCCGTAACAGCCTGGACTTTCTTAGGATCCATGCGGAACCCCTCTCCTGACACAATCAACCCCAGAAAGGATACTTCTTGCATGAAAAATGAGCATTTTTCCAGCTTGGCATACAAATGATTCTCCCTCAGTCTCATGAGAACCATCCGCAAATGGTGCAAGTGAGATTGACTGTCCACCGAGTACACCAGAATGTCATCCAAATAGATAACCACAAAACGACCGATTAAATCAGAGAAAATTACATTAATAAAATTCTGAAAAACAGCAGGAGCGTTGGTGAGACCAAAGAGCATAACCAAGTTTTCGAACAGCCCTTCAGTCATCAGGAATGCTGTTTTCCATTCGTCCCCTTCACGGACTCTTATAAGGTTATATGCCCCACGTAAATCCAGTTTAGAGAACCACTTGGCCCCGGTGAGTTGGTTACATAAATCAGGAATTAGGGGGAGAGGGTATGTATTTTTCACAGTAATTTTGTTTAATTCCCGAAAGTCGAGGCACGGCCGCAAACCACCATCTTTTTTCTTAACAAAAAAGAAGCCCGCTGCCACAGGTGAAACAGAAGGCCTAATATGCCCTTTGCGGAGACTCTCAGTAATGTACTCCTTCATGGCTAGACGTTCGGGCCCGGACAAATTGAACAGGCGAGCCTTGGGTAACTTGGCTCCAGGGACTAGATTAATGGCACAATCAAAGGGTCTATGTGGTGGTAGCGCCTCAGCCTCACTTTCAGAAAATACGTCTCGAAAATCTTTCAGGCACTCCGGAATACCTTCCAGATCAACAGACGACACTGACACAGATTTTACTGGGGTGACAATGGTTGTCAAGTTACAACATAGACCATTAGCCATACAACCCCACTGAATGATCTCCCCTGTGACCCAGTCAATAGTAGGATTGTGACGTTGAAGCCAAGGCATACCCAGTATCAGTCCAGCCGGCAGATTATTTATGACAAAACATCTTAATTTTTCCACGTGAGTGGAACCCACTTTCAGAGAAAAGGTATCAGTCATGAAACAAATTCCCTCCTGGGTGATAGGAGAAGAATCAATTGCCACGATTTTAACAGGATCTTTTAACCTGACTGTCCCTATCTTATGAAAAGTCACAACTTTGGCATCGATCAGATTAATAGAAGAACCACAGTCAACAAAGGCGGTAGTCCCAACCGGGCCGCCTGTTAGTTCCAGTTCCACTGGAAGCAGAATTTTAGTAAGCGAGTAAAAGGGTACCTGGGAGTCTGGGCAACCTCCTCGATTGTTACCCAGACTCAGTCGTTTTCCTGACGGCTTCACTGAAGAAGGGCAAGAAGGACAGTTCCTTCTCCAATGTCCAGCGGATCCACAGTAAAAGCACAATTGGTTGTTTCTTCGGTGTCTCCTCTCTTTTTCCTCCAATGACGTGGCACCAACCTCCATGGGCTCAGGACTATATGCAGAGTCTCTCAGATTGGAGAATAAAGGGGTCTCCTGCAGCATGACCCCTCTTGCCCGCAGCCTACGGTCCATGCGGACAGCCTGGATCATAGCGTCCTCCAAAGAATCCGGTGGAGGATGAAGGGCTAGGGCATCTTTCAAACGTTCGGACAGGCCTCTACAGAACAAACCCCGGAGGGCAGCGTCATCCCAGGAGACCTCCGCTGCCCAGCGTCTGAACTCAGAGCAGAACCATTCAGCAGAGTTCCTTCCCTGTGTCACACTCATCACCATATCCTCTGCCAGACGCACTCTATCAGGCTCATCATAAATGTGCCCCAGAGCCTCAAAGAACAAATTCACAGACATGCGTTCAGGAGCAGAGGAAGAGAGAGAGAAAGCCCATGCCTGTGGAGCCCCCCGAAGTAGGGAAATGACGACCCCCACCCTCTGGAACTCATCCCCGGAAGAGCGGGGCCTCAGAGAAAAAAAAAGCTTGCATCCTTCTCTGAAAGACCTGAACTCCTTTTTATCCCCTGAGAAAAGGTCTAGCAATTTGACCGGAGATTCTGGGAATGCCAATGACACATCTCTATCCCCAGCACAAGAATCCCCTGTAGAGGCAGCCCCCTGTACCGTATCCACCAACTGATGCTGGGTCTGGGCCATCATGCGCTGTTCCACATTAAGTTTGTGGAACATTTGGGTCAGGTGCTTGACCTGATCAGCCAAGGCTTGTATGGGATCCATGAGGATAACACACCTTTTTTTTTTTTTTTTTTTTTTTTTTCTTTTCTCAGAGGGGGAAAAAAAAAAACTGAAATGGTCAGCTATAATGTCAGGAACACCGCACTGCACTTGCTCACTGTGCCAGTGCGGGTGTCCTGAGTACAAAGACAGTACTCACAGATACCTGTGGAGCAGGGCAGCAGCGGTGACGATGCGTGCTTCAGAGTATCAGGACCTGAAGCACATGACTGCTGGGGGCGTGGCCTAAGCTCCACAGATCTAGGAGCTGCAGGGAAACTCCTAGAAAGGTAACTACAGGGCAATGTTACCAAGGGGCATAGACAGAGAACCCTGGTTAAGAGTGAGTATAAATATCCCTCCCAGATCCAGAAAGAGGCCACGAAGACTTAACCCTGTGAGTGCAGGGCAAGAACCCTGTTCAAACCATGACAGGAATCTGTGTTGAACTGGCAGGAACTTAATTCCCTTAAAACGGTGCAGCGCTTTATGGGATTTATTAATTACTACCGCCAGTTCATTACCCACTTCTCTGCTCTCACGGCTCCCTTGGTAGCTCTCACCAAGAAGGGAGCTAACCCCAAGTTTTGGTCCAAAGAGGTTTCTGAGGCCTTTGTTTCCATAAAATCCTATTTCGCTAGGGCTCCTGTGTTGCATCGGCCAGATGTTGATAAGCCCTTCATCCTGGAGGTGGATGTGCTTCTTGTGTCGGTGCGGGGGCTGTGTTGTATCAGTAAGGATGCTCACGGTCGGACACGGCCGTGCTTCTTCTTTTCTAAGTCCTTCTCACCGGCGGAAAGGAATTAATCTATTGGGGACAGGGAGCTATTGGCCACGAAGATGGCCTTCAATGAATGGAGATACCTTCTGGAGGGAGCTTGTTATCCCTTTCAGGTGTATGTGGACCATAAAAATCTCCATCATTTGCAGACGGCCCAACGGCTGAACTCTCGCCAGGCCAGGTGGCCTCTATTCTTCTCTCGATTCAACTTTACCATACATCTTCTATCAGGGGAGAAGAATTTATGGGCTGATGCCTTACCCATTCTCTAGTGTCCTTCGAAGAGGGGGATGAGCCACAGCTAATTATCACTTCAGAGAGTCAGCGAATGGTGGCTCCGATGTTGCTTGAGTTGGTGTCTGCGAGCAAAACTCTTGTACCACCAAACCTGTGGCCAGAGGTCCTCTCGTGGGTTCACACATCCAAGTTAGGTGGTCACTTCGGGACCAAGAGGACTACCGAGCTCCAGGCGAGGTCATATTGGTGGCCGCAGATGGCGCGTGATGTTAGTGACTACGTCCAGGCATGTGTCTCCTGTGCCCAGAATCAACCATCCTGGCAGAGACCCCAGGTCTCTTACATCCCCTGTCTGTGGCAGATAGGCCATGGGAGATGGTCGGGATGGACTTTATTGTGGGCTTGCCCAAGTCCCGTAATAATACCATCATTTGGGTAGTTACCGACCATTTCTCAAAAATGGTGCATCTGGTCACTCTTTCGCGTGTACTGTTGGAATGGGCCTAGGCTACGCTTTTTGTGAAGCACATCTTTCGTCTTCATGGGATGCCTGACATGATAGTCAGTGACTGGGGTTCCCAGTTTGCTTCTTGGTTCTGGAGAGAGCTCTGTCGGCTGTTCAGTATTGAGCACAATCTCTCCTCTGCATACCATCCCGAGGTGAACAGATTGGTCGAGAGGGCCAATCAGACTCTGATCACATATCTACAGCATTTTGTCTCTGCCAGGCATGACGACTGGGTGTCCTTACTGCCATGGGCAGAGTTTGCCCTTAATAACTCGGCCACTGACTCTACAGGGCAGACCCTGTTCCTCCTCAATTACAGTCAGCATCCGCCTGTTCCCCGTCCCCTTGCCCGTCTCGTCTTCCGACTCTAGGGTGGTAGCCTGGGCTGTGGAGGCTCGTGATATCTGGGACTGCACACAGGATGCCATCAAGGCTTCTAAGGAGAGAATTAGGGTCTCTGCTGATGCACATCGCCACCCTGCTCCTGTCTTTGTGCCCTGAAACTTGGTATGGCTCTCAGCTCGTAATATCAAGCTATGCGTTGAGTCTGCTAAGTTTGTTCCCCACTATCTAGGTCCTTTCAAAGTCCTTGAGCAGTTAAATCCTGTGGTATATCTCCTGTCCCTTCTGCCACGCCTGAATATTACTGATACCTTTCACATCTCCCTCTTGATACCTGTTTATATGTCTCGGTTTTCTGAGCCATCGGCCGAGATGTCAGGTACATCCTTGGACAATTTTGAGGTGAATGCGATTGTCGGTTCCAAGGTGGTACACGGCCAAAAATTTTATTTGGTGTACTGGATGGGTCATGGGCCAGAGGTTAGGACCTGGGAGCCGATTGAGCACATTCATGCCCCTCAGCTTATTGCAGCCTTTAAGCATGGTGAGGCTCACAGGGGGGGTGCTAGGAGGGGGGTAATGTTAGGCATTGGGATCTTCCCTCTGCACAAGATGGATCCCAAGCCTTGTCTCCCTCTGTGGTCTCCCATTCTTCTTTGACCACAGTGGAGCCCGCTCAGCAGAGATGTCGGTCTCGAGGTCTTGCCCAGACTCGTGCTGTGCACTGTTACTGCTGCCTCTCCAGGTTGAGCTATAGTAACTGGCCATAGACAGTAGTGAGCAGTTGTTCCTGAGGCTAAGTCCAGGATTCACCCTACTGAGCATGCTCGTGTGGTGGCGACCACTCATTGATGGTCGGTCATCAACTGCTCCGGTCCTGTGGTGGATCCAGATTGGCCCACAAGCAAGGTCCTAACTGACTGGAACATATAAAAGGTTCTCTGGGCCACCCAGCAGCATGCTAAGATCATACATATTTGCGTTGTGTGTGCTTGGGGCTTCAGCTCTGCCTCTAATGGCCTGTGTCTGTGAGTGTGTGCATTAGCTGTTCCTGGTGAGGCAGGTTATCCTCTACTCAGGGCACAGCCTAGCCACACCCCGTGGCCACATCAGTTATCAAACAGGGCAGTCAGGCCATGTGCTGGTGCACGCTTCAGTTAGTACAGGGCACAGTCTAGCCACACACTGTGGCACACACCTGTTAACACTTGCTATTAACCTGCTGATATGGGATTAATATACACGTTATTAGCATTCCATAGCATGAGGCTGCCAAACTGAAAGCCCCTGTCATGGTTCCAACCCTCAGTGCATCTGGGATGCAGTTATTGACAGACAGCCGTCCAATCTGGTACAGGGGAGTGCTGAAGGTGTCAATGCTTTGATTGACAGTTCAGTAATCCAGTCTGGTACAGGGGTGTGCTGAGCTGTCAGTGTGTTGATTGACAGCTCGACTATCAAATCTGAGACTGGGAGGAACTGGCTCTCTCCAAGTGTTCATTAGTCTAGGTGATTACCATGCTACTTAACTGATTTGTTTTTCGCAGACCTCTACAAGATGTAAATTCAGCTAAGTGAGCATTGTCTCTCTGAGCCTTGAGTTCTGTAATGCTTGATCATTCATTGCCTGACCTTGGACCTCATTCTGACCATCCATCTGTTTAGCCACTTCTGCTCTGATCCATTATCCTCCTAGTATTCTGACCTTGGAACATTACCTGACTACAATTTTGACTCTTCCTTCTGTTTATCACGTACCCTCCTGGCTTCTGACTTTGGACTCCTTGACTATTCTGACTCATGGCTTGGCCATGAGAAGTGACAAGCATCACAGCCCTCCTTACAAGAGTAAATGAGCTTTATTCCTTCCGACAGCCTCAAGCTTTCAGTCATAGATGCATGGCTTCAATCACTGCTCAGTACATAGTGAGATCCCCAGGTCATAATAAGCATAACATGTTAAAAATAAAAGAAATCCTTAAACTAACTTTAATGCTTGCCATTCTGGCCCCTCCACCCCTCACTATCACCTGTCTGGTTCACTCCACCTGTTCTGATCCCCGCCCCAATTATTGAAATCCCCAAGCCTCTCACACTGAGCTTCAATTTTCAGCTCTGATGAGCCCCAGGATGGTTCTGCACAACTGTGAGAAAATTCATGATGTTCAAGAGGTGAGTGAACTTTACGACTTGCAGCAATCTGAAGATGAGACTATGATTAGTGTTAAGGAGCAGACGGGCCTTAGAGATTAGTGGTAGGGTCAGTTTTTTTATATGTTGTTTAACCTTTTGATGCCCATCAGCCTTATTAAATTAAAAAAAAAAACAGTTTTCCCATGTGCAATGTTTTGTAATTGGATAAGGCTGATGCCCAGGTCTGGTCATATGTTTCTTCATCAGCAGTCATTTTGAGATCAGGGGAGCTATATAGTCTGAGATGAAAAGAACCTGAACAAAGAAATATAAATATGATACTGCGCTAAATAGAAATATATATTATATAACTCATGAAAAAAGGGAAAAATAAGTCTGAGTGTTTTAGAGTAACATACCAAGGTTGCAAACAATTGTATTTAAAAAAGTTACTTAAAAGTGAGGGCTACAAAACAATTGTTTAGCAGACCTATCTAATTGGAAATAGAAGCAACCTATGAACCAGCAAGGTTGTAAAACTAAATAAACAATCTAGTGATAGTAAACTAAAAAAAAACGTATAAAATTCTTATTGACAACCTGTTTGGTGTACACCTGAACTAAATAGCATAAAGTGGCAGGTTGTCAAGCATATATTGGTATAAGTGGACTAACATATAGATATTAGATTGTGTGAAACAAAGAGTAGGCTTCAAAATAGAAGAAACACTGAATATCTGCTATGCATACATTTATACTCATAAGAAAATTGTAGCCCCAGGTGGGAGCGCAATGTTTCTGGGCACTCACTGCTACGACGAACATCCTGTGAGAACAGCAGTGAAGGAAGTCTGTGGCAGCTGTGATTGCTCCTGACAGAGCGATGCAGGCCAGGAAACAGACGGATGTGGAGCATGGTGAATGCTCCCAGGGAGTGCCGGCTGGAAACTCACCTGGTGCTTCTGCTGGACCGTGGGTGAAAGCAAGTGGCATGTGACGTCACACTTCTCAGTACGTGCGCCATGCTCCACGTCCACCCGACCACTGCAGCCAATCACCTCCTTTATCAGTGCTATAGCAAAATCCTGGACATCCCATTTAATGAATAGTTTTGTTTCATGCCATTGCATTATTTAAAATCTGCTCTTGGGACCAAATAAAAAGAAAAAAATACTTAAGAAGCAGGAAATATACTTAGTCATACTGTTTTCTTCATGATGCTGAACAAACAATATTTTAGAAATCTTTCATCTTTTCCGTTTTGACTGACAGATAGTTTTGGTGGCACTTTAGGTAGAGAACAGGGGAAGACTTCTGCTGCAGTGTGTTGTCCTGCAGTGAGAAAGAATTGTGAGAAGAAGCAATGAAAAAGACAATCACTGATCACTGGATCACTTGAGAAGTTAATATGTTAATACTGTATTTAGAAAATCAGTGTGGGTATTTTTTTCTGATATGTATCTTATCATCTTTTTTAAGTTACTATTCTTAACTGCACTTGATTAAAAATCTTAGCTGCTATTTTATTACCTATATTTAGTATTACTATATTGTTGTTTTTTTTTAAACTATTTCTATGTTTTGAAATGTAGTATGGAAAATGAATGGACCTTTACAAAATTCCAAAAGTAATGTTATTTAAAATAAAAAGTAACCATTATTTTAAAATTATTTTATTTTTAAAATGAAAAGAAGCAATCATAATCAATTAAATTTATCAATCGTTTAATTAAAAAACATTAAAGAACAGCCTCAGAGAATGTTCTTACTGCAAAGAATTAATGTGTAAGATTACTGTAGGCAAGAACTGGATGCTTGAGAATATTCTTTGTTTCACTATTAATGTTCCCTAATTAAACTAATTTATGCAGCGTTGTAGACAATGCAATTCATATACGTTGTTTAATTACCAGTGCTTTTCATTTACTATTCCCCTTCCCTGTGTCATACACATTGATAAAAATCATACTATTGTGAATTAATGTGCCACAGATGAAGCCTAAAACATTATCTTTATAATGGTAACAGCAAAATATAATTGAATTAATAAACTATTACTAAACAACAGAAAATTGATAAAATGCATATTTTAGTATGGTCATGATGAAAATACACTTGGTGTCATGGTTATTTATTATTAGGGGGGATTTAGTCAGCTTTCTTATGAAGTTAGAATATGTGCATAAAATGTATGTACAGTCATATGTTAAAGTTTGGGCACCCCTATTAATGTTAACCTTTTTTCTTTATAACATTTTGGTTTTTGCAACAGCTATTTCAGTTTCATATATCTAATAACTGATGGACTCAGTTATATTTCTGGATTCAAATGAGGTTTATTGTACTAACAGAAAATGTGCAATCTGCATTTAAACAAAATTTGACCGGTGCAAAAGTATGGGCACCCTTATCATTTTCTTGATTTGAACACTCCTAACTACTTTTTACTGACTTCCTGAAGCCCTAAATTGGTTTTGTAACCTCATTGAGCTTTGAACTTCATAGCCAGGTGTATCAAACCATGAGAAAAGGTATTTAAGGTGGCCACTTGCAAGTAGTTCTCCTATTTGATTCTCCTATGAAGAGTGGCATCATGGGCTCCTCAAAACAACTCTCAAATGATCTGAAAACAAAGATTATTCAACATAGCTTTTCAGGGGAAGGATACAAAAAGTTATCTCAGAGATTTAACCTGTCAGTTTCCACTGTGAGGAACATAGTAAGGAAATGGAAGAACACAGGTACAGTTTTTGTTAAGCCCAGAAGTGGCAGGCCAAGAAAAATATCAGAAAGGCAGAGAAGAAGAATGGTGAGAACAGTCAAGGACAATCCACAGACCACCTCCAAAGACCTGCAGCATCATCTTGCTGCAGATGGTGTCACTGTGCATCGGTCAACAATACAGCGCACTTTGCACAAGGAGAAGCTGTATGGGAGAGTGATGCGAAAGAAGCCGTTTCTGCAAGCACGCCACAAACAGAGTCGCCTGAGGTATGCAAAAGCACATTTGGACAAGCCAGTTACATTTTGGAAGAAGGTCCTGTGGACTGATGAAACAAAGATTGAGTTGTTTGGTCATACAAAAAGGCGTTATGCATGGAGGCTAAAAAACACAGCATTCCAAGAAAAACACTTGCTACCCACAGTAAAATTTGGTGGAGGTTCCGTCATGCTTTGGGGCTGTGTGGCCAATGCCGACATCGGGAATCTTGTTAAAGTTGAGGGTCGCATGGATTCAACTCAGTATCAGGAGATTCTTGACAACAATGTGCAAGAATCAGTGACGAAGTTGAAGTTACGCAGGGGATGGATATTTCAGCAAGACAATGATCCAAAACACCGCTCGCCTTGTGCATGTCCTGTCATTTTGTAACTGTACATTCAATTTATGAAACTTGATAATATATATGTGATTAATAACATTTATACTTTTATACTATATTGAATTCAATACTCCGTTTTTTTCTCCTGGTTTCAAATATATACAGTATATATATATATGCATGTCATTGAGACAAATATATACAGTATATATATTTTTATATTTCATAGTGTTCTACATAGCATAATAGCCGCTAAATCAATTGCCGGCTTCTGTAAAATCATTACAAAACCCAACATGAAATGACACATGACACATTAATATCTGCCCTCACTCACTGGCTTTCCTTCTCTGGTGGAGAAAATACCACGGGAGCCCACGCAATTTTTTACAACAAATTTACCTGTTAATTTATCTAATTATTAGTCAAAGAAATATATAAAACTAAATGACATGAAATGGTTTACTGTATGTAAACCATGTGTCATTTCATGTTGGGTTTTGTAATGATTTTACAGAAGCCGGCAATTGATTTAGCGGCTACTATGCTATTTAGAACTCTATGAACTAGTAGGGTGCCAACCTCCACTGACAGGAAGGCATACAGTTATAGGGGACAGATTGTGAGATACGCTAATGCACTTGTCACTTTATGTCTTGTCTTTTTTGCACTATTTTTGCACTTTTTCTCTTTGTTGCCTATTGAGCTTCCTATCTGGCAACCCCTATACACTCTTTTTCAGAATAATTGGTTGACCAAATGTGGCACATATTCAGGCCTATTTAGGAGTTTTAGGGTTCAGCCATCGTGGAACGGGGCGCCAATCTCGATTGTGTTTAGGGTGCCAACCTCCGTTGTTAGGCAGCTTTTATATCAGTACCCCATAGTAGGGTGTAATAGGTGACACGGTTGCTTGTTGTTTATGTGGTTGTTTTGTCTACTATTTAGGCTTCATTAAAGGTTGTTTTTATGCACATCTCTATCTAGAAGTTGTTGTAAGGGTACTTGGTTTACTCATCAAACCAAAGCAGATTTCCACTGGTCTAATGTCCATTCCTTGTGTTCTTTAGCCCAAACAAGTCTCTTCTGCTTGTGGCCTGTCCTTAGCAGTGGTTTCCTAGCAGCTATTTTACCATGAAGGCCTGCTGCACAAAGTCTCCTCTTAACAGTTGTTGTAGAGATGTGTCTGCTACTAGAACTCTGTGTGGCAATGACCTGGTCTCTAATTTGAGCTGCTGTTAACCTGCGATTTCTGAGGCTGGTGACTCCGATGAACTTATCCTCCGCAGCAGAGGTGACTCTTGGTCTTCCTTTCCTGGGGAGGTCCTCATGTGAGCCAGTTTCTTTGCAGCGCTTGATGGTTTTTGCCACTGCACTTGGGGACGCTTTCAAAGTTTTCCCAATTTTTCGGACTGACTGACCTTCATTTCTTAAAATAATGATGGCCATTCGTTTTTCTTAGCTGCTTTTTTCTTGCCATAATACAAATTCTAACAGTCTATTCAGTAGGACTATCAGCTGTGTATCCACCAGACTTCTGCACAACACAACTGATGGTCCCAACCCCATTTATAGGGCAAGAAATCCCACTTATTAAACCTGACAGGGCACACCTGTGAAGTGAAAACCATTTCCGGTGACTACCTCTTGAAGCTCATCAAGAGAATGCCAAGAGTGTGCAAAGCAGTATTCAGTGCAAAAGGTGGCTACTTTGAAGAACCTAGAATATAAGACATATTTTCAGTTGTGTCACACTTTTTTGTTAATTATATAATTCCACATGTGTTAATTCATAGTTTTGATGCCTTCAGAGTGAATCTACAGTTTTCATAGTCATGAAAATAAAGAAAACTCTTTGAATGAGGTGTGTCCAAACTTTTGGTCTGTACGGTATATTCTATGTGTCTATATCTATTCTTTCATTTGTGTTTTAAAACCTGTCATTGGGATCCATTATATGCCCATTTTGCAAGCCAGCGAGATAATCTCGGTATAAGAATGCAATACGGATGTCATATGGATGTCATACGGATGCTTTCATGCGCACAAATAGCATTCTAGCATTGCCAACGGATGACATATGGATCACTGTTCAGGGAACATTTCTGCATATTTCGACTGTAAAATACAGACCGTATTTTTATACTTTGTTTCTGACTCTGGCCTAAGACAAGTGGTAGGAACCTCAGCCTGTCTGACTTTGCTTTTTATTGTTTCTCTAATATCTAGTCCTGGCATTTCCTTTAACCTAAGTTTTGTCTCCTAACAAGAGTCACTTATACTGTTGCAATCACCGCTGCTTCAAGCTTGCTCTTCCAGTCAGCAACTATGCCAAGAATGAAACTCTGAGAACCCTGTAATAAGTCTAGATCCCTGCTTTGGAGTTAAATAAAGCTAGTCTACCTCTGAGACTGTGTAAGGGGTGAGGGCTGGTCATTCTCTGCTGGTATATTTGTATGTATTTTTCTCTTATTGCTAAACGTGTCATTTTTTCTTATTATTGTTGCTCTCCCATAAGAGGCATTTTGCTCCTTTCCTTCTGAAACATCATTTTTTTTGCATGCCATATATATTTGCCTTCATCTATCATGTTTAACCAAATGCTTCTTTGCCCTTGTTCATTTTTCTTTTTTGGCATATTTTATTATTTTTTGTTGATGCAAACATTTTGTTCTCTTCAGTTCACTTTTTTTACATTCATATGTCTCCATAGCACATTTCTTTCTAGAGGTAATTTGCATATTAAACTTCCCAGAGGACCATCTCATGGTGAATAAGTCTCCTTACCTTGACTAGCCAGAGCTGGGAAGTCACTCTCCACTAGGAGAAATGTTACCCCTTAGGCTACTTTCACACATCAGTTTTTTGCCGTCAGGCAGGATCCGGCTTTTTTTAGAAAAAACGGATCCGGCATAAATTTTGGAGAACTGTAGAAACGGATCCGTTTTTTTGCTGGATCCGTCTCTGTTCCTGGCGGCTGGCCAATTGGATCTGAGCATGCGCAGACTTAAAAAAACCGGATCCGGTTGCTGGATCCGTCTTTTTCTGGATCCGGCGCATTCCGGCGCCCATAGACTTTCATTGTAGCAAAAAGCTGGAAGCGCCGGATCCGGCGCTTCCGGCTTTTTCGCCGGAGACAAAAAACGTTACAGTAGACGTTTTTTCAAGACGCCGGAATGAGACAAGTTGCCGGATCCGGCAAAAAACGGATGAAACGCAATGCCATCCGGCACGATCCGGCGCTAATGCAAGTCAATGGGGAAAAACCGGATCCGGCATTGCATTTTGCCGGATCCGTTTTTTCCAAAAAAAGCCGGATCGCGCCTGAAGGCAAAAAACTGATGTGTGAAAGAGGCCTTAGACCCCAGTCCAGAGCCCCTCACCTAGCCAAATCAGTGCTCATACTATGCACTGACGAGGGCCGATAGCCCAAAACACCGTTTCTGCAAATTGAGATTCTGATTTGACTTTTATGCTAAGTCATATTGCAAGACTCGTTAAAGGGCTGATTGTGACTTGTAGGATTGTTATTTCCTATAGGTGGCACTATAGAGTTCAAGTCCACTTTCTCTCTGAAGAAGCAATTTACATATATTCTTTTTGTACAGACATTTTTAGTAAAGGTGTACTGTATATATATTTTCCTACACATATTTGCATGTAAGCATGAATATAAATTGACACAGTATCATGATTTTGCATCCACTTGTAATTAGAGATTATCAAATCTTTTGAAATTCAAATTTCCCAACTTCACTTAATGTTCCCAAACAGTTCAATTTTATGTCCATGAACAAAAGGGATCAGTCATCAATAATACCCCAGTACCGATGAAATACAATGCACTATTACAATCATTAGATGACTCCTATGATATATTTTTGGGTGGACAATTTAGCTTGTATACAATTGCTCTACCTTAAATAAAGTGATGATGCTCCGTACATAGACAATATATTTAAATTTTCTGTAATCTAGTCTTCCAATTACTTCTACAGTACAACATTATTTTTGCCTTTATATTGAGAAAAAGTGAAAAATAAGCAACTCATGTTAGTTATTACCTACAATGATTCATAGACTTGTATCCCTAAGACAACAGCCCTCTAAATGAACTCCTACTGTGAAGTGTGAAGTGCCCATGCTCAAAATATTCTTGATCATTGCTGAGCTTTCAATGAGATTTGTTTTTTCAATGCAGATGAGAGCACATGGTAACTTTTTCATGAATGTATGAACAGTACAGTTCTTCAGTAAAAAAAGAAGAGGGTCCACCCTCTACCTGGACCCATAGAAGCGAGTAATCGCGAAACGGCCGTTGTCCGGCACCTCCCTCCCCTAGCATTCCTCTACGTCCTGCATGTCCACACATTTAATGGAAATTATGTGAAATAAAGACTCACAGTTTTTCAGCTACATCGGTGAGTGCTGCATATTTCTTCTTTTTTGCTTCACATTGAAATATTCATGTTTTTTCATGCAAGCACCTCCATTTTTTTACTGAATTATATGCCGCAATACTTCAGATAAATAGCTCCGTCTGGTAATGTGGTGATTTGTGTGCCCTAGTATGCCGTTCATCTGTTTGCTCTTTGCTGGGATCAGTTCTTCAGTAAGTAGAGATAAGCAAACCTTTAAAAGAGTAATGTTACCTGGTTTACCAAATTTTCCCCCAAATAATTTCATTTGCGGAGAGTATATTTTCTGCAAATCGCTATACTGCAAAGCAATCTATTGCCCTGCAACTAAGTTTATAATACTCAGAAGTCTCATATTACTATATTGAGCTAATTTTTTAGATCTCGATCCCTTAGTGAAAGAGCCAATTTTGTCTTTAATAACCAAGCCAATTTTTCACAATTCTGACCACTGTCTCTTTATGAGGTTAGAGCTTTGGAACGCTTAAACGGATCCAGCTGATTCTGAGATTTTTTTTGTGACACAATGTACTTCATATAAGTAGTAACATTTCTACAATATGACGTGTTTATTTATGAAAAAAATGAAAATATGGCAAATATTTTGAAAATTTTGCAATTTTCAGACTTTTAATTTCTGTGCCCTTAAATAAGAGAGTTGTGTCACACAAAAAAGTTAACAAATAACATTTGCCACATGTCAACTTTACATCAGCACAATTTCAGAAATGTAATTTTTTTTGTTAGGATGTTATAAGGGTTAAAAGTTGACCAACGATTTCTCATTTTTACAACAAAATTTACAAAACTCTTTTTTTAGGGACCACCTCACATTTGAAGTGTTTGGTGGTTTAATATAACAGAAAATGCCCAAAAGTGACACCATTCTAAAAACTGCACCCCTCAAGGTGCTCAAAACCACATTCAAGAAGTTTATTAACCCTTCAGGTGCTTCACGAGAACAAAAGCAACGTAGAAGGAAAAAATGAACACTTACTTTTTTTCACAAAAAATTTACTTTAGACCCAAACTTTTTTTTATTTTCACAAGGGTAACAAGAGAAAATGGACCACAAAATATGTTGTGCAATTTCTCCTGAGTACACCCTTATGTAGGGGAAAGCCACTGTTTGGGTGCATGGCAGGGCTCAGAAGGGACTTATTGAATGCAGAATTGGCTGGAATAAATGGCGGGCGCCATGTCATGCTTGGAGAACCCATGATGTACCTAAACAGTGGAAACCAATTCTAACTCCAACCATAACACAGCTCCAACCCCTACACACGTAACCATAATTCCAACTCTAACCACAGCGATAGCCCTAACCATAACCCTAACCCCAAACACCACCCTAACCCTAACACCAAAACCGTAGCCCCAACCCCAACACAACCCTAATCCCAACAAAACCTTAACCCAAACCCTAGTGCCAACCCTAACCCCAAACCTAACACTATCCCCAATTCTAACCCTCGCCCCAACCCTAACCCTATCCCAACCCTATCCCAAGCTCTTACCCTAGCCCCAACCCTAGCCCTAGCCAAATCTTAACTCTATCTCTAACCCCAAATTTAACTCTAGCATTCAACCCTAACCCTAAATTTAACCCCAACACTAACCCTAGCCCATCTCTAACCCTAATTAAAAAATGCAAAAAAAATTTTTTTTTTAATTTTATTATTTTTACCTAATTAAGAGGGGTGATAAAGGGGGGTTTGATTTTATGATTTTTTTTATTTTGATCACTGTGATAGGGTCTATCACAGTGATCAAAATGTACCAATAGGAAAACTCTGATATTGTTTCAGGGTACCAGCTGGCAGATCTCAACGGGTGCACTACACATGCACCTGCCATTTTCATCCAGGAAGATGATGTGCAGGGCTGGGGGACGGAGCCAGAGGGTCCAGAGAAGGTGAAGGGACCAGGAGGGCTTGGGGGACCCCATTTCTCTCTCCTTTGGTATGCTAGATCATATCAGGGGAGACAGAAATGAAAGGGAAATCTGACTTTTCTTGTGATTGCTGTTATTCGCTGAATAATGGAGATCACAAAGCTGGAGATGGCAAAAACTGACCCGAATCATGTTCTCCAGGTTCTCCGCTACCGCAGGTAGTGGAGACCCTGAAGATTTTCTGACACTAGGGGGTGCAATGCCCTTTTTTCTTGGTGCCATTAAAATGCGTCGCTGAGGAATAAGTACCCTTAACTGCCACCATTAAAAGGCGTATCGGCGGTCGTTAAGGGGTTAAACTTAATCACCATCTTGCAATTTCCCGCTTTTCTGCACTTTTGCTTTTTGCTACCCTTCTTACCAGAGCAATGACATTTTAATTTTTCTGCCAATATAGCTGTATCTGAACATGTTTTCTGCAGGACAAGTTGTACTTTTGAATAATAGCTTTGATTTTTATGTCATACTGGAAAACAAGAAAAAATTCCAAGTGCTGTGAAATTTCAAACATTTCTAAACATACAGAGGTTCTTTTTTATTTAAGTGGTACAAAAAACAAATTTGTAAGAAAAAAAATTGAATATGTTGCTATTTTCTGAGACTTGTAGCATCTCCAATTTACATGATCTGGGCCTTGGTGTGGGATTATTTCTTGTGCGCCGAGCTTACGCTTTGATTGATATCATGTTGGAGTAGATACAGTGTTTTGATTGCCTGTAATTGCATTTTATTGTAATGTTGTGGTGGCAAAAAAAAGTAAATTGGTGTTTAGATTTTTTTTTTCTTGTTATGCCATTTATGGATCTGGCTAAACTACTTTATATGTTGCTCAGACATTTCTGAATGCAGCAATACCAAATATGTATATTTTTTGTATTTGTTTTAACTTGAATGGGGAAAAAGGGGAGTCATTTGACACTTAGTTTTTTATTATTTTAAAAATTGTTTTTTTACTTGCTTCAGTAGTCCCCTTATCAGACTTGAAACTGCAATCATCTCATCACTTGCGCTACACATAACAGGGTTCCTGCCTTGCTATGTGTAGAAAAAAAATCACTATTTCTCATAGGAGGTTCACAATGACAGGCATGGGTCTTCTGCAGACCCTCGGCTGACATGAAGACCCATCGGTGACCCATGATTGGGGGCCACCAATGGGAGGCACTAGTGACATGCTTCCGGCCAGCACATGTTAAATCTCTCTGTTAGAGATTAACAGCATAATTTAACTGATTAGTTAACAGCTGTAGGTGGACCTAAGATCTACCTATGGATGTTAGAGGTGCATAACAGCTGATCAGATCAGTTGTAATATGTAGGGAAAGATGTGGGCTCAACATTGGAGCCCGAATCAAAGCAAGAGACATGACTTTGGACGTACCCATAGGTCCAAGGTCGTGGAGGGTGAAAGGGTTAATACAAAGATAGCTATGCAAGTCATCTCAACCTATTTGAATAAATTAAGACATGGTAATAGATGGTAAATATTTAATAAGTGGCAGTGTCAGAATAATCAGGTTAATACATTTTAGAAACAGACAAAAATTATTCCTTTTTGGGGCAGATGCCTGCTTTGCTCATTTTTATACCTAGGCAGTGTAAAACTTAGAAGTCATGACTTTTGCACATGTGGTACACTAGTGGTGCAAAATTTAACCCTGTTTTGAGGGATTGAATATTTTTTTTGCTAAATGAAGAAGCAATAGCTTTTACACAAGTCCAAAAATTATCCCTTTGTTTAGGGAGCTAAACAGGTGCTCTCAGTAATTTTAAAGTTGAATCAGTAATGGCTTGTCAACAAGCAGTGATAAAAAAAAATCACTTTTTTGGGAGCAGCAACAGGTTGAGAATAGTCAAAATAAGTAAACAATTACACAAGTATTTCTAAAAGTTACACTTTTTTTTGGGGGGAGTAGGAACAAGCTAGCAGTCTTCAAAATGAAAAAGCATTGGCTTTTTGTCAACAAGACTCTAAAAAAAATAGAATTATTTTGTGAACTCTCAATGTACACTGAAGAGACACCATTTACCATCAATAGAATAGTCAATCACTATAAAACGCAGTATGCAGCTAGGAAACATTTGGCTGGTGTGGCTGGGCAGTGAAAGTGTCTGAAGCTACATGTTCAAGTATTAGGAAAAGCAGGCAAAAAGATGTGTTGGTATTGTAGACAATAATAGCAGCCCTGACATCAGTAGTGGAGTCTAGCACTACAAAATACAGTGGGTAAGCAGCCAGGAGATGTGGGACTGGTGTGGGTGTGCAGGCCGAAACAGAAGCATGGTAAAACATTAAGACAAGGGCAGGCAAAGAAATGTATGAAAGTCTAGGAAAAGCAATGGCATCCTCAGCAGGTGAGATTGTGACAAAACGCGAATCGAGTGTGGAGTGTATTTTGTGGGTGAGATACTGCTGCTTCATGCTACTACAGCATTTTTTCATATAACCCCTTAGTTTGTCAGGGCATTAGTCTGTTCCCCATTTTACTGCTTTCTGTGCACTTATTTTTTACCATGTGTCTATTACCTTCATTGTTTTTCTAGTGCCTGATATTTACTTTTAGGTGTGGTGTTTGGAAACCGTATTGCATGAGGTTCCTTGATGACGCATCCTACATTTCTATTTTGTTTCTCTTGTGTTCACTCTTTGCACTGGTGAAAAGAGACAGGAAAAGACCCTTGTGCAAGAACAAGAATGTGCTTATTGATTTGTTTTCATTATTTTATATTAGCTTTATTGTAAAAAAGATTGCTCATTTTTCAGCTTTTTTTGCTATAATACACTAGCATAGAGAAATATGTCCACAATGGATATACTGTAGCAGATCAATATGCCTGAAAAGAAGAGAAACAACATTTAAATTCTTTTTGCCTGATAAAACTCTCATGTACAAAGCAATGCTATCAGGAGCTCACTGCTCGTGCTTCTGTGTGCTTTGGCACAGTCAGCAGTGTGATGGTAGCCTTCTATCTCCTATGAGTTTACAAAGGTAGCTGGGACAATATTATCCTGTGTAAAAAACTGGTTTAATCCCTTTACTCCCAAGGGTGGTTTGCATGTTAATTCCCAGGCCAATTTTTACAATTCTGACCACTGTCCCTTTATGAGGTAATAACTCTGGAACGCTTCCATGGATCCTGGTGATTCTGACACGGTTTTCTCATGACATATTGTACTTCATGTTAGTGGTAAAATTTCATTCATATAACTTGCGTCTATTTGTGAAAAAAATGGAAATTTGGCGAAAATTTTGAAAATTTCGCAATTTTCCAACTTTGAATTTGTATGCTCTTAAATCACAGAGATATGGCACACAAAAAACTTAATAAATAACATTTCCCACATGTTTACTTTACATTTGCACAATTTGGGAACCAAAATTTTTTTTTTAGGAAGTTATAAGGGTTAAAAGTTGACCAGCGATTTCTCATTTTTACAACACCATTTTATTTTTAAGGACCACATCACATTTGAAGTCACTTTGAGGGGTCTATATGATAGAAAATACTCAAAAGTGACACCATTCTAAAAACTGCACCCCTCAAGGTGCTCAAAACCATATTTAAGAAGTTTATTAACCCTTCAGGTGCTTCACAGGAATTTTTTGAATGTTTAAAAAAAAATGAACATTAACTTTTTTTCACAAAAAAAATTACTCCAGGTTCAATTTTTTTATTTTACCAAGGGTATCAGGAGAAATTGGACTGGAAAAGTTATTGTGCAATTTGTCCTGAGTATGCAGATACCTGATATGTGGGGGGAACCACTCTTTGGGTGCATGGCAGAGCTCGGAAGGGAAGGAGCGCCATTTAACTTTTTTGGCTGGAATTGAGATCGGACACCATGTCGCGCTTGGAAAGCCCCTGATGTGCCAAAACAGTGGAAACCCCCCAATTCTAACTTCAACCTTAACCCTAGCCCTAGCCCTAACCCTAGCCATAAACCTAGCATTTGTTGTGCTCAAAAGTTTACATACCTCTACAGAGTTTTTGCTTTCTTGGCCTTTTTTCAGAGCATATGAATCATAACACCAAAACTTTTTCTCCACTCATGGTTAGTAGTTGGGTGAAGCCATTTATTGTCAAACTACAGTGTTTTCTCTTTTTAAATCATAATGACAACCCAAAACATCCAAATGACCCTGATCAAAAGTTTAGATACCCCATTCCTTAATACCATGTATTGCCCCCTCTAACATCAATGACAGTTTGAAGTCTTTTGTGGTAGTTGTGGATGGGGTTCTTTATTTTCGCAGATGATAAAGCTGCCCACTCTTCTTGGCCAAAAGACTCCAGTTCCTGTCAATTCCTTGACTGCTTAGCATGAACTGTGCGCTTGAGATCTCTCCAGAGTGACTCAATGATATTGAGGTCAGGAGACTGAGATGGCTACTCTACAATCTTCAATTTGTTCTGCTGTAGCCAATGACAGGTCGACATGGCCTTGTGTTTTGGATCGCTGTCATGTTGGAATGTCCAAGTACGTCCCATGCGCAGCTTCCGCGCTGATGATTTCAAATTTGCCTCCAATATTTGCTAATAATGTGCTGCATTCATCTTTCCTACAAATTCTGAATAAGTTTCCTGTGCCTTTGTAAATCACACATCTCCAAATCATCAGTGATCCACCTCCGTGCTTTACAGTAGGAATGGTGTTTCTTTCATCATAGGCCTTATTGACCTCTCTCCAAATTTAATGTTTATGATTGTGGACAAAAAGTTAAATTTTGGTCTCATCACTCCAAATTACCTTGTTCCAGAAGTTTTGAGGCTTCTCACTGTGCTGTTTTGCATATTGTAGGCAAGATACTTTGTGGCATTTGTGCAGTAATAGCTTTCTTCTGCCAACTCGACCATGCAACCCATTTTTTTCAAGTGCCTCCTTATTGTGCATTTTTAAACAGCCACACTGGTAGTTTTCAGAGAGTCCAGTATTTCAGCTAATGTTATATGTGGGTTTTTCTTTGCATCCTGAACAATTTTTCTGGCAGTTGTGGACAAAATTTTTGTTGGTCAACCTGACCATAGTTTTGCTTTTACAGAGCCCCTGATTTTTCATTTGTTAATCACAGTTTGAACGCTGCTGACTGGCTTTATCAATTCCTTGGATATCTTTTTGTATCCCTTTCCTGTTTTACATAGTTCAACTACCTTTTCCTGTAGATCTTGATAGTTCTTTTGCTTTCCACATGACTCACAATCCAGAACCATCAGTAGCTGGATAAAAGATGAAAGAGTCTGTCTGGATCCCAGAAACTCACTCAACTTTTATGCACACACTGATTACAAGAAAACACGTCACAGGTGAGGATGTTACCTTTAGTAGCCATTCAAACCTATTTGTGTCAAGTTCTGCACGTGTTATCCAGCCAAAATGACCAGGGTATGTGAACTTTTAATCAGTGTTATTTGGATGTTTTGGGTTGTCATTATGATTTAAAAAAGAGAAAACACAGTAGTTTGACAATAAATGGCTTCACCCAACCACTAACCATGAGTGGAGATAAAGTTTTGGTGTTATCATTCATAGTCTCTGGACAAAAGGCCAAGAAAGCAAAAATTCTGCTGGTGAATGTAAACTTTGAGCACAACTGTTATACAGCATAGCTTATAAATCAACAAGTCCTCTCCAATTGACCCCTCTGCAGCTCCAAAGGCGGTCTGTCCTACCCAATTCATGCATGATAATTTATCTATGCATAAAACTTTGGGAAGCAGTTTTTTAAGAGTCATGTAGAAGAAAATCTGGTAATATTATCTTATTTCATATTAAATCTTCCATAGTAGGGAATGACATATATGCTTTACATATGACAGTTGCTCTAAGGATGTGCTGCCAAATGTCAAGTCAAGCAAATATAATCAGTGAGATATGCACAAAAGATAATAGAGCTAATGAAATTCAGCAAACATATAAAACATGATTGTCTCACTATGCTGTGTCTCACACTGGCTGCATTAAATCTGTAGCTTAGGGTTTACCAGTAACAGCAGCATTAACTATTTTCGGAATGCTATTGTGAAAAGATGCTGTATTTAATGATAACTCGCAGCTTTTCTGCATCAGTGATTGCCACAAGTTTTCATTCCTTGTCATGAAATGAGAACATGAGCTGATAAGATAGTTTAGACAGGAAAGAAGCTTATGTCAGCAAGTAATCCAGGGCTTGGGAAAATGTCGACATAAAAATGAGTTTCTTGTGACTAAAAGTACTGTATGTGCCAAGTCATCTTACATTCTTTCTTTCTTTACTCAAAAATGATATAACATACAACTTACAATTTTTCATTCCTAAAAATCATTGCTTTTTTATCAAAAATCTGATCCTTGGCATGTGCCACTGTAGCAGTCACAGAACAACACTATTGGGCAGGACTCAGATACGGTACAGTAGATGAGAAGGTAAAAACAAAACAATGGCTTTATTGAAAGAGGATTATATGCTGGAAAATAAGACTTAGGCTGTGTGCCCACGTTGCATTTTTTAAGCGTTTCAGCCACATTTTTCCCGCAGCGTAAACGCTTAAAAAATGCTTAAAAAACGCATTCCAATGCCAATGCTGCGGATTTTCCTGCTGGGGAATCATATAGCGGTAAAATCCGCACCATGTCCATTATTTCTGTGGAATCTCAGCGAATTCGCCGCCATAGAATTGCATTGAAACGCTCACTTTACGCATGTGGCTATGCCCACCATGCGCAAAGTGAGCGCTTCATGTGTGGATGGTACCCAGGGTCTGGAGGAGAGGAGACTCTCCTCCAGGCCCTGAGTACCATATTCCTGTAAAAAATAGAACTAAAATAAAAAATAGTGATATACTCACCCTCTCATGGCCCTCCCGTCTATCAGCCACGCTGCCAGCATCTTCCGTTCCCAGGGATGCATTGCGCGAATCACCTGAGATGACGTGGTGGTCTCGTGAGAGTGACGTCACAAAGGTCCATCGCTCAAAGCATCCCTGGGAAATGAACGTAACAGGAGCGCCTCTAAGGACATTGGGGGTCGTGAGAAGGTTAGAATAACCATATATATATTTTTTTAATTATTTTTACTATTCTATCTTTTACTGTCTATGCAGCATAGGCAGCATCAATAGTAAAAAGTTGGTCACACTTGTCAAGCACTATGCTTGACAAGTGTGACCAACCTGTCAATCACCTTTCCAAGTGATGCTTCAAATCGCTTGGAAATGTGCAAGCATTCTGCAAGCTAAAAAACGCTTGCAAAATGCTTGTGTTTTGCGGGAAAACGCATGCGAATTCTGCATTCATTTTACCCGCGGCAGGGAGTTGCGGAAATGCTGCGGACATTTCCGCAGCATTTCTGCAACGTGGGCACTTAGCCTAATGCTTTTCCGCCCTCGATAAAGAACCTTGTTCTACACCGTAACACAGTTGAATACCCATGTTACAGCTTTGTAGCATTTTTATAGGAGAAAGTCTGATAGCTTCTGCTTGGTACCGATGTAGTGGAGCTGAGCTTGCTGTGTTGAGCTTTTCCTGAAGATTAATGGATTTTTCTTCTTCTGATATGGGCAAGTCTCTCTCCCACTTTCAGTGCTGAAGGATTACTGGTACCACAGCATTGTTTTCTCTCTCAAGTTATAGGTGCTCGAGGAGAATCACTTTGGCTGGGCAATGCAACTCTTTCCTTCTGATGCGGTCTTGTTGATCGATCCTGCAGTAACTGGGCACTATCTTCTCCCTTGAAGCCATTGGTTAATTGAACAGTCTCTCAGTGTTAGGACACTCTTATTGTTCTTTCTCTATCACCAGGCATGGGTCTTTCGTCACACTTTCTTAACATTATTTCCTGCTTCTTGCTCAAATCAACACACAGCAAGCTGCAGGGGGAAAAGGACTAGTCTAAGTGCACACAAATCAGAGGGGAGCATCATCCCTCAAGGTCACAGAGTTATTCAGTTCTTGACAGGGGCTGACTACATTCACTGCATTCTTCAGTATTTCTAAATTTCTCAGAGTAAGACTGAGGAAGAGATCACTCACCTACTGTGTATGCTGGTGGTAGTGTTAGAAGGATTATTCCAGTTGGAAGATACTAATTGGTCCAATGTTAAAGGGAACCTGTCATATGAAAAAAATACGATTAACCTGCAGGTATGGGGCATAATAGCTTTTTCACTTGTCCAGTGCCGGTATTTAGACCCCTGACAGTCAGTCAGTGACGGGGGAACATGGTAAAGTAAATGCACTCTATGCACAGAGTGTTGTCTGAACTTGCGCCGGTTCCACCCCATGACTGAAACTTGAATGCTTCCAGAAGGAATAAATTTAATTTCCTCACAGCAGTGCGAGGTTTAAGTGTGGACTACAAGCAGGTTCAGAACACAATTATCCTTCAGATTAACCCCAAATCTGCAGGTTAATAGCATTTTTACACGTGACAGGTTCCCTTTAAAGAGGACCAGTCAAAAGATAAAAAATCACAAGTTTTTGCTTTATTTTATTTCTTTGCTCCACTGAGTATACAGTTTTTCTGCTTATTGAAAATCCAAAGATATGGGCCTTTATTTCTTGGTGCTAATTTTACAGTCTTTACCATTGGGATGTCTTTAGCACAGAGTGATTTTAAGAGCACCCTAAAGACTAGAGTTGAGCGACTTTTGTTTTTTTAGGGTCGCGTTTCGTTTCGTGAAACCCGACTTTTCCAAAAGTCGGGTCGAGCAAGATCGTCCGATTATAGGGAAAAGTTGGGGTCGTCCCGAAACACGAAACCCAATGTAAGTCAATGGGGAATAAAAGTCGGCAGTGAGAGGAGGACAGGAAACACACCAACAGTGCCCATTTGAATGCCAAAAGCATCAATTCTTCTTACTTAAGCTTGTCAACCTTAATTAACTTCATAATACAAGTTACGCACTGAAAAATGGGGGTTATTTGGCTAAAGTTGTGGGGGGGGAGGGCTGGCTGCAGGTTTTCATGTGCCCTGGGCGAAAGAGCGCCCCTTTAACACATACCACAACTCATCATGCTCCGATACGGCAGAGAAATAGCGGTATAGTACAAAGAAAAATACCTCACTTTTTACATCTCATGACGAGGCCCATCTATTTCTCCATACAGAATCATTGGTCCCATATAATGTTTGAAACAGTATATGATGAGCTCCACATAATGCTACAGTATATGTTGGTCCCCATGGATGAAGCTCTACTGTCTTATGGGCCCAAATAATGCTCCAAACATAATGGGCCCCATTTCTAATGCTCTAGTGTATAATGGGCCCTATAAATGCTGCTCCAGTGTCTGATGTCCACCTTTGGAATGTTCCAGTGTATGGTGGGCCCCATCTATCATTCTCAGACGGTGTTAGGCCCAGTATGGATTGCACGTGATTGCACAAAGGTGAGAAAGGGTACCGTATCCCCAGATAACATGTATGGATAGCGTACACATTCAAAATATATGTCTCAAGAGGCAGGCTCAGACGGTGTTAGGCCCAGTATGGATTGCACGTGATTGCACAAAGGTTAGAAAGGGTACCGTATCCCCGGATAACATGTATGGATAGCGTACACATTCAAAATATATGTCTCAAGAGGCAGGCTCAGACGGTGTTAGGCACAGTATGGATTGCACGTGATTGCACAAAGGTTAGAAAGGGTACCGTATCCCCAGATAACATGTATGGATAGCGTTCACATTCAAAATATATGTCTCAGGAGGCAGGCTCAGACGGTGTTAGGCCCAGTATGGATTGCACGTGATTGCACAAAGGTTAGAAAGGGTACCGTATCCCCGGATAACATGTATGGATAGCGTACACATTCAAAATATATGTCTCAGGAGGCAGGCTCAGACGGTGTCAGTCACAGTATGGATTTGACGGCCCAGATTACACAGCGGAGGAGCAGGGAGAGGTAAAGATTGCAAATGCTGGGGCCCTGCCCAAGCAAGGGGGGCCCACTCGTGGGCATCGGTACTGGCACTGGGCCCCTCATAGTACAGCGGTGTGTCTGACGGCGGGTGTGCACCACCACCGTCAGAGACACTTGATTGCACTATGAGGGACCCTGTGCCAGTGCCCGCGCCCAAGAGTCGGCCTACCCACCTGTTCAGGGCAACGGCACTCGCACGGTGTCGTGCACTAGGTGGTGACCCCGGCCATGGGGGGGAGGCAGCACAGTTAGGGAGTTTTAGAAAGTGGCATATGTTGATGTTGGACATTCAGCTGATGCAAAAGGCAAAATAGGTGAAGTACCAGGAAGAGGTGGACCAAAGCAAGCCATTTTTCTGTCACCCTATGTGTCATCAGGGGAAGGTGGGACAAAATCCTTGGAAACCCATGCGTGGTTCATTTTAATGAAGGTTAGATCATCCACATTTTGGGTTGACAGACGGGTCCTTTTTTCTGTCAGGATTGATCCAGCTGCACTGAAGACTCTTTCCGATAGCACACTTGCAGCTGGGCAAGCGAGTTCCTGTAAGGCATATTGGGCCAATTCAGGCCAGGTGTCCAGTTTAGCGGCCCAATAGTCAAAGGGGAATGACCTGTGTGGGAGAACATCGATATGGGAGGAAAAGTAGTTTGTAACCATAGTTGACAACTGCTGTCTCCTGTCACTTTCCATCGATGCAGTATTACCAGTTGTGTGAGCGGTATTTGAAAAATCAGTCCACAACATTGTCATGAAACCCCTGTCTCCAACGCCACTTCTGCTGTGTGCACCACGAACACCTCTGCCAAGCTGCCCCCGGCCCGTACGGCTCGTGTGAGAACCATCACCGCTGCTGTGTGCTGGGAATGCCTCAAGCAACCGATTTACCAGAGTTGCTTGTTTATTAGCCAATATTAGGTCAAGGTTCTCCTGTGGCATGATGTTTTGTAATTTGCCTTTATAGCGTGGATCCAGGATGCTGGCCAACCAGTAGTCGTCATCGTTCATCATTTTGGCAATGCGGGGGTCCCTTTTTAGGATCCGCAAGGCATAATCTGACATGTGGGCCAATGTTCCCGGTGTCAATGATGCACTGCAAGTGCTGGGTGGAGGAGCACTTTCTGGCAAATCCACATCCCTCCAGTCACGCACAAACCCTGTACCAGACCTTGCCACGCCAACATTTTCACTTGCCCCACGAGATGCATCCTCCTCCCCTAGGTAATCATCCCCATCATCATCCTCCTCCTCCTCTTCTTCCTCCACCTCGTCCAGGAGAGGTCCCTGAGCAGACAATGGCTGAATGTCATCAAGGATTCCCTCCTCCTCTTCCTCCTCATCAACATTGGCTGCAGACACCTGCTCCTTAAGGTGCGTCAAAGTTTGCATGAGCAGACGCATAAGTGGGATGCTCATGCTTAGGATGGCGTCGTCTGCGCTTACCAGCCGTGTGCATTCCTCAAAACATTGAAGGACTTTACAAAGGTCTTTCAGCTTCGACCACTGCACACCTGTCAACTCCATGTCTGCTCTCAAAGTGCCTGGCCGTGTATCCTCCCACAAATGCATTATGGCCTGCCTCTGCTCGCACAGCCGCTCCACCATGTGCAGGGTGGAGTTCCACCTTGTTGCAATGTCGATAATGAGGCGGTGGTTGGGAAGGTGGAGCAATCGCTGCAGCTTCTGCATACGAACGGAGTGTACAGGCGACCGGCGGATGTGCGCGCACAGTCTTCGCACCTTCTGGAGCAGGGCTGTTAACTCCGGATAATTTTTGAGGAAGCACTGCAACTCCAGGTTCAAGGTGTGAGCCAAGCAAGGTATGTGGCTGAGTTTTGAAAGGGCTATGGCTGCCACAAAATTACGGCCGTTATCACTAACTACCTTGCCTGCCTCAAGATGTACACTGCCCAGCCATGACTCAGTTTGTCGCTTCAAGTACTCGGCCAGCACCTCGGCAGTGTGTCTGTCGCCCAAACACATCATCTGCAATACAGCCTGCTGACGCTTTCCACTAGCTGCTCGATAGGGGGACACATCGTGTGCAACAGTGGCAGCTGCAGATGGAGTGCTCGTACGACTGCGCTCTGTGGAAGAGCTTTCGCTTCTGGAGGAGGAGGAGGAGGAGGGTCGAACGCCTACAGCCAACTGTTTCCTATACCGTGGGCTAGGCAGCACTGTCCCACCACCGCTGTCCCCTGTGGACCCTGCATCCACCACATTAACCCAGTGCGCAGTGATGGACACGTAACGGCCATGGCCATGCCGACTGGACCATGCATCAGTTGTGAGGTGCACCTTTCCGCTCACTGACTGCTTGAGTGCATGGACAATGCGGTCTTTCACATGATGGTGGAGGGCTGGGATGGCTTTGCGAGAGAAGAAGTGGCGACTGGGTAGGTCATAGCGTGGTACTGCATAGGCCATGAGTTGGCGGAAAGCTGCGCTTTCCACCAACCGAAAGGGCATCATCTCAAACGAGATTAGTTTGGCAATGTGGGCGTTCAAATGCAGTGTACGCGGATGAGAGACTGAGTACTTTCTTGACCTACTCATAGTGTCTGGGAAGGTGAGCTGGACTTGAGAGCTGCATATGGTGGAAGTAGCGGTGGACAGGGCGGACTGAGAGAGGGTTGATGATGGTGATGGAGTTGGTGTTCTTTCTGATGGCCTAGAATCAGTCTTTCGTTGATATAACAGTGGGATTCCCTGACTGCTGTGGTCTTGCAACGACACCTCAACATTTTCTGCTGTGCTAACCGGTGGGCTTACAGTGGGGGAAACAATGTAGCGTTGCTGACTACCTTCGTTGTGATCAGTTGCACTTGTGGCACTTGAGGTTTGTGTCCACGCTTGCAAGTGCATGCTGGTTAAATGTCTAAGCCTGCAACTGGTATTCAAATTTTTCAGATTTTTCCCTCGGCTAAAGGTCTTTGCGCACTTCTTACAGATAACCTTGGCCTGATCATGAGGATTTTGTTCAAAAAAGTGCCACACTGCACTCTTCCTACTTTGGCAGACATTTTGCGGCCTAGCACGCTGTGATCTTTTGACCCTCTGGACAAGCTGTCCAGCAACTCTTTTGATGTTTGGAACCTGTCTTTGGAGTGCTCCGGGCCTGCCAGATAACAGCTGTTGCGATGTCGATGTCTGCTGTGGATGCTCCTCATCTGAGCTATTGGAAGCAGCACCCTCTTCCCCCAATGGATGCCAATCTGGGTCAACAACTGGGTCATCCATCACCTCCTCTTCTATGTCATGTGCACCTTCCTCTGTGTCACCGTGTATGGTGGTATAGTGTGCGGGAAGGGGCACCTGAGTCTCATCAGGGTCAGAATCTGGCTCTGTACACTGCGAGGACAATGTAGTGCTCTGAGTGAATGTACCAGCAGAATCATCCATCAGCGGCTGTGCATCAGTGCACTCCATGTCAGATTCATCTTGGCCTGGGTAATTCACCATTTCACTTGATAATCCAGGCATGGTATGTGAAAACAGCTCCATGGAGTAATCAGTAGTATGGCCTGCATCATCCTTCAATCTTGGTTGGGGTGAAGGACACAAGGAAAGGTGTGGTTCATGAACATGAGCCTCCAATGACGACTCAGTGCTTTTACTTTTTACAACTGAAGAAGAGGAGGCGATAGAGCTAGAGGCTGAGTCAGCAATGTAAGACAAAACTTTTTCCTGATGCTCTGGCTTTAAAAGCGGTTTGCCAACTCCTAGAAAACTAAGCGTTCGAGGCCTTATGTAGCCAGACGATGACGCAGGGTCAGCACCTCCTGCATTCGGTCCTATTTTGCTCTTGCCACTACCATCAGATCCACCACCAACACCATCATTACCAGCTGCCAACCCCCGCCAAATTCCACGGCCTCTTCCACCAGCCTTCCTCATTTTTGGTAGAAATGTAGACAAAATCCAACAAACTATATAGTAATGTAAAACAAGGTACAAGGTGTCTATAGGACAGGGGAGATTTTGAATTTCTGCAGACACTTGTGGACACTGGACACTTTTGGATTGTGTGAGGCCCAATGAATATCTGAGCGCTATGTGACAGGCTCGATGGCACAGCTGTGACCAAAGTGACTAGAGGATAAGGGAGATTTTGAATCTCTGCACACACTTTTGGACACTGGATGGACACTTTTGGATTGTGTGAGGCCCACTGATATCTGAGCGCTATGTGACAGGCTCGATGGCACAGCTGTGACAAAAGTGACTAGAGGAAAAGGCAGATTTTGAATCTCTGCACACACTTTTGGACACTGGACACTTTTGGATTGTGTGAGGCCCAATGAATATCTGAGCGCTATGTGACAGGCTCGATGGCACAGCTGTGACCAAAGTGACTAGAGGATAAGGGAGATTTTGAATCTCTGCACACACTTTTTTAGACACTGGACACTTTTGGATTGTGAAATGCCCACTGATATCTGAGCGCTATGTGACAGGCTCGATGGCACAGCTGTGACAAAAGTGACTAGAGGATAAGGGAGATTTTGAATCTCTGCACACACTTTTGGACACTGGATGGACACTTTTGGATTGTGTGAGGCCCATTGATATCTGAGCGCTATGTGACAGGCTCGATGGCACAGCTGTGACAAAAGTGACTAGAGGATAAGGGAGATTTTGAATCTCTGCACACACTTTTGGACACTGGATGGACACTTTTGGATTGTGTGAGGCCCACTGATATCTGAGCGCTATGTGACAGGCTCGATGGCACAGTTGTGACAAAAGTGACTAGAGGATAAGGGAGATTTTGAATCTCTGCACACACTTTTGGACAATGGATGGACACTATTGGATTGTGTGAGGCCCACTGATATCTGAGCGCTATGTGACAGGCTCGATGGCACAGCTGTGACCAAAGTGACTAGAGGATAAGGGAGATTTTGAATCTCTGCACACACTTTTGGACACTGGATGGACAATTTTGGATTGTGTGAGGCCCACTGATATCTGAGCGCTATGTGACAGGCTCGATGGCACAGCTGTGACCAAAGTGACTAGAGGATAAGGGAGATTTTGAATCTCTGCACACACTTTTGGACACTGGATGGACACTTTTGGATTGTGTGAGGCCCACTGATATCTGAGCGCTATGTGACAGGCTCGATGGCACAGCTGTGACCAAAGTGACTAGAGGATAAGGGAGATTTTGAATCTCTGCACACACTTTTGGACACTGGATGGACACTTTTGGATTGTGTGAGGCCCACTGATATCTGAGCGCTATGTGACAGGCTCGATGGCACAGCTGTGACCAAAGTGACTAGAGGATAAGGGAGATTTTGAATCTCTGCACACACTTTTGGACACTGGACACTTTTGGATTGTGTGAGGCCCAATGAATATCTGAGCGCTATGTGACAGGCTCGATGGCACAGCTGTGACCAAAGTGACTAGAGGATAAGGGAGATTTTGAATCTCTGCACACACTTTTGGACACTGGACACTTTTGGATTGTGTGAGGCCCACTGATATCTGAGCGCTATGTGACAGGCTCGATGGCACAGCTGTGACAAAAGTGACTAGAGGATAAGGGAGATTTTGAATCTCTGCACACACTTTTGGACACTGGATGGACACTTTTGGATTGTGTGAGGCCCACTGATATCTGAGCGCTATGTGACAGGCTCGATGGCACAGCTGTGACAAAAGTGACTAGAGGATAAGGGAGATTTTGAATCTCTGCACACTCTTTTGGACACTGGATGGACACTTTTGGATTGTGTGAGGCTCACTGATATCTGAGCGCTATGTGACAGGCTCGATGGCACAGCTGTGACAAAAGTGACTAGAGGATAAGGGAGATTTTGAATCTCTGCACACACTTTTGGACACTGGACACTTTTGGATTGTGTGAGGCCCAATGAATATCTGAGCGCTATGTGACAGGCTCGATGGCACAGCTGTGACCAAAGTGACTAGAGGATAAGGGAGATTTTGAATCTCTGTACACACTTTTGGACACTGGACACTTTTGGATTGTGTGAGGCCCACTGATATCTGAGCGCTATGTGACAGGCTCGATGGCACAGCTGTGACAAAAGTGACTAGAGGATAAGGGAGATTTTGAATCTCTGCACACATTTTTGGACACTGGATGGACACTTTTGGATTGTGTGAGGCCCACTGATATCTGAGCGCTATGTGACAGGCTCGATGGCACAGCTGTGACAAAAGTGACTAGAGGATAAGGGAGATTTTGAATCTCTGCACACACTTTTGGACACTGGATGGACACTTTTGGATTGTGTGAGGCCCACTGATATCTGAGTGCTATGTGACAGGCTCGATGGCACAGCTGTGACCAAAGTGGCTAGAGGATAAGGGAGATTTTGAATCTCTGCACACACTTTTGGACACTGGATGGACACTTTTGGATTGTGTGAGGCCCACTGATATCTGAGCGCTATGTGACAGGCTCGATGGCACAGCTGTGACCAAAGTGGCTAGAGGATAAGGGAGATTTTGAATCTCTGCACACACTTTTGGACACTGGATGGACACTTTTGGATTGTGTGAGGCCCACTGATATCTGAGCGCTATGTGACAGGCTCGATGGCACAGCTGTGACAAAAGTGACTAGAGGATAAGGGAGATTTTGAATCTCTGCACACACTTTTGGACACTGGATGGACACTTTTGGATTGTGTGAGGCCCACTGATATCTGAGTGCTATGTGACAGGCTCGATGGCACAGCTGTGACAAAAGTGACTAGAGGATAAGGGAGATTTTGAATCTCTGCACACACTTTTGGACACTGGATGGACACTTTTGGATTGTGTGAGGCCCACTGATATCTGAGTGCTATGTGACAGGCTCGATGGCACAGCTGTGACAAAAGTGACTAGAGGATAAGGGAGATTTTGAATCTCTGCACACACTTTTGGACACTGGATGGACACTTTTGGATTGTGTGAGGCCCACTGATATCTGAGTGCTATGTGACAGGCTCGATGGCACAGCTGTGACCAAAGTGACTAGAGGATAAGGGAGATTTTGAATCTCTGCACACACTTTTGGACACTGGACACTTTTGGATTGTGTGAGGCCAATGAATATCTGAGCGCTATGTGACAGGCTTGATGGCACAGCTGTGACCAAAGTGACTAGAGGATAAGGGAGATTTTGAATCTCTGTACACACTTTTGGACACTGGACACTTTTGGATTGTGTGAGGCCCACTGATATCTGAGCGCTATGTGACAGGCTCGATGGCACAGCTGTGACAAAAGTGACTAGAGGATAAGGGAGATTTTGAATCTCTGCACACACTTTTGGACACTGGATGGACACTTTTGGATTGTGTGAGGCCCACTAATATCTGAGCGCTATGTGACAGGCTCGATGGCACAGCTGTGACAAAAGTGACTAGAGGATAAGGGAGATTTTGAATCTCTGCACACAATTTTGGACACTGGATGGACACTTTTGGATTGTGTGAGGCCCACTGATATCTGAGCGCTATGTGACAGGCTCGATGGCACAGCTGTGACCAAAGTGGCTAGAGGATAAGGGAGATTTTGAATCTCTGCACACACTTTTGGACACTGGATGGACACTTTTGGATTGTGTGAGGCCCACTGATATCTGAGCGCTATGTGACAGGCTCGATGGCACAGCTGTGACAAAAGTGACTAGAGGATAAGGGAGATTTTGAATCTCTGCACACACTTTTGGACACTGGATGGACACTTTTGGATTGTGTGAGGCCCACTGATATCTGAGCGCTATGTGACAGGCTCGATGGCACAGCTGTGACCAAAGTGACTAGAGGATAAGGGAGATTTTGAATCTCTGCACACACTTTTGGACACTGGACACTTTTGGATTGTGTGAGGCCCAATGAATATCTGAGCGCTATGTGACAGGCTCGATGGCACAGCTGTGACCAAAATGACTAGAGGATAAGGGAGATTTTGAATCTCTGCACACACTTTTGGACACTGGACACTTTTGGATTGTGTGAGGCCCACTGATATCTGAGCGCTATGTGACAGGCTCGATGGCACAGCTGTGACAAAAGTGACTAGAGGATAAGGGAGATTTTGAATCTCTGCACACACTTTTGGACACTGGATGGACACTTTTGGATTGTGTGAGGCCCACTGATATCTGAGCGCTATGTGACAGGCTCGATGGCACAGCTGTGACAAAAGTGACTAGAGGATAAGGGAGATTTTGAATCTCTGCACACACTTTTGGACACTGGATGGACACTTTTGGATTGTGTGAGGCCCACTGATATCTGAGTGCTATGTGACAGGCTCGATGGCACAGCTGTGACAAAAGTGACTAGAGGATAAGGGAGATTTTGAATCTCTGCACACACTTTTGGACACTGGATGGACACTTTTGGATTGTGTGAGGCCCACTGATATCTGAGCGCTATGTGACAGGCTCGATGGCACAGCTGTGACAAAAGTGACTAGAGGATAAGGGAGATTTTAAATCTCTGCACACACTTTTGGACACTGGATGGACACTTTTGGATTGTGTGAGGCCCACTGATATCTGAGCGCTATGTGACAGGCTCGATGGCACAGCTGTGACAAAAGTGACTAGAGGATAAGGGAGATTTTGAATCTCTGCACACACTTTTGGACACTGGATGGACACTTTTGGATTGTGTGAGGCCCAATGATGTCTGAGCGCTATGTGACAGGCTCGATGGCACAGCTGTGACAAAAGTGACTAGAGGATAAGGGAGATTTTGAATCTCTGCACACACTTTTGGACACTGGACATTTTTGGATTGTGTGAGGCCCACTGATATCTGAGTGCTATGTGACAGGCTCGATGGCACAGCTGTGACCAAAGTGACTAGAGGATAAGGGAGATTTTGAATCTCTGCACACACTTTTGGACACTGGACACTTTTGGAATGTGTGAGGCCCACTGATATCTGAGCGCTATGTGACAGGCTCGATGGCCCAGCTGTGACCAAAGTGACTAGAGGATAAGGGAGATTTTGAATCTCTGCACACACTTTTGGACACTGGATGGACACTTTTGGATTGTGTGAGGCCCACTGATATCTGAGCGCTATGTGACAGGCTCGAAGGCCCAACTGTGACCAAAGTGACTAGAGGATAAGGTAGATTTTGAATCTCTGCACACACTTTTGGACAATGGATGGACACTATTGGATTGTGTGAGGCCCACTGATATCTGAGCGCTATGTGACAGGCTCGATGGCACAGCTGTGACCAAAGTGACTAGAGGATAAGGGAGATTTTGAATCTCTGCACACACTTTTGGACACTGGATGGACAATTTTGGATTGTGTGAGGCCCACTGATATCTGAGCGCTATGTGACAGGCTCGATGGCACAGCTGTGACCAAAGTGACTAGAGGATAAGGGAGATTTTGAATCTCTGCACACACTTTTGGACACTGGATGGACACTTTTGGATTGTGTGAGGCCCACTGATATCTGAGCGCTATGTGACAGGCTCGATGGCACAGCTGTGACAAAAGTGACTAGAGGATAAGGGAGATTTTGAATCTCTGCACACACTTTTGGACAATGGATGGACACTTTTGGATTGTGTGAGGCACACTGATATCTGAGCGCTATGTGACAGGCTCGATGGCACAGCTGTGACCAAAGTGACTAGAGGATAAGGGAGATTTTGAATCTCTGCACAGTCTTTTGGACACTGGATGGACACTTTTGGATTGTGTGAGGCCCACTGATATCTGAGTGCTATGTGACAGGCTCGATGGCACAGCTGTGACCAAAGTGACTAGAGGATAAGGGAGATTTTGAATCTCTGCACACACTTTTGGACACTGGATGGACACTTTTGGATTGTGTGAGGCCCACTGATATCTGAGCGCTATGTGACAGGCTCGATGGTACAGCTGTGACCAAAGTGACTAGAGGATAAGGGAGATTTTGAATCTCTGCACACACTTTTGGACACTGGACATTTTTGGATTGTGTGAGGCCCAATGAATATCTGAGCCCTATGTGACAGGCTCGATGGCACAGCTGTGACCAAAGTGACTAGAGGATAAGGGAGATTTTGAATCTCTGCACACACTTTTGGACACTGGACACTTTTGGATTGTGTGAGGCCCACTAATATCTGAGCGCTATGTGACAGGCTCGATGGCACAGCTGTGACAAAAGTGACTAGAGGATAAGGGAGATTTTGAATCTCTGCACACACTTTTGGACACTGGATGGACACTTTTGGATTGTGTGAGGCCCACTGATATCTGAGCGCTATGTGACAGGCTCGATGGCACAGCTGTGACAAAAGTGACTAGAGGATAAGGGAGATTTTGAATCTCTGCACACTCTTTTGGACACTGGATGGACACTTTTGGATTGTGTGAGGCTCACTGATATCTGAGCGCTATGTGACAGGCTCGATGGCACAGCTGTGACAAAAGTGACTAGAGGATAAGGGAGATTTTGAATCTCTGCACACACTTTTGGACACTGGACACTTTTGGATTGTGTGAGGCCCAATGAATATCTGAGCGCTATGTGACAGGCTCGATGGCACAGCTGTGACCAAAGTGACTAGAGGATAAGGGAGATTTTGAATCTCTGTACACACTTTTGGACACTGGATGGACACTTTTGGATTGTGTGAGGCCCACTGATATCTGAGCGCTATGTGACAGGCTCGATGGCACAGCTGTGACAAAAGTGACTAGAGGATAAGGGAGATTTTGAATCTCTGCACACACTTTTGGACACTGGATGGACACTTTTGGATTGTGTGAGGCCCACTGATATCTGAGCGCTATGTGACAGGCTCGATGGCACAGCTGTGACCAAAGTGGTTAGAGGATAAGGGAGATTTTGAATCTCTGCACACACTTTTTGACACTGGATGGACACTTTTGGATTGTGTGAGGCCCACTGATATCTGAGCGCTATGTGACAGGCTCGATGGCACAGCTGTGACCAAAGTGGCTAGAGGATAAGGGAGATTTTGAATCTCTGCACACACTTTTGGACACTGGATGGACACTTTTGGATTGTGTGAGGCCCACTGATATCTGAGCGCTATGTGACAGGCTCGATGGCACAGCTGTGACAAAAGTGACTAGAGGATAAGGGAGATTTTGAATCTCTGCACACACTTTTGGATACTGGATGGACACTTTTGGATTGTGTGAGGCCCACTGATATCTGAGCGCTATGTGACAGGCTCGATGGCACAGCTGTGACAAAAGTGACTAGAGGATAAGGGAGATTTTGAATCTCTGCACACACTTTTGGACACTGGACACTTTTGGATTGTGTGAGGCCCAATGAATATCTGAGCGCTATGTGACAGGCTCGATGGCACAGCTGTGACCAAAATGACTAGAGGATAAGGGAGATTTTGAATCTCTGCACACACTTTTGGACACTGGACACTTTTGGATTGTGTGAGGCCCACTGATATCTGAGCGCTATGTGACAGGCTCGATGGCACAGCTGTGACAAAAGTGACTAGAGGATAAGGGAGATTTTGAATCTCTGCACACACTTTTGGACACTGGATGGACACTTTTGGATTGTGTGAGGCCCACTGATATCTGAGCGCTATGTGACAGGCTCGATGGCACAGCTGTGACAAAAGTGACTAGAGGATAAGGGAGATTTTGAATCTCTGCACACACTTTTGGACACTGGATGGACACTTTTGGATTGTGTGAGGCCCACTGATATCTGAGTGCTATGTGACAGGCTCGATGGCACAGCTGTGACAAAAGTGACTAGAGGATAAGGGAGATTTTGAATCTCTGCACACACTTTTGGACACTGGATGGACACTTTTGGATTGTGTGAGGCCCACTGATATCTGAGCGCTATGTGACAGACTCGATGGCACAGCTGTGACAAAAGTGACTAGAGGATAAGGGAGATTTTAAATCTCTGCACACACTTTTGGACACTGGATGGACACTTTTGGATTGTGTGAGGCCCACTGATATCTGAGCGCTATGTGACAGGCTCGATGGCACAGCTGTGACAAAAGTGACTAGAGGATAAGGGAGATTTTGAATCTCTGCACACACTTTTGGACACTGGACATTTTTGGATTGTGTGAGGCCCACTGATATCTGAGTGCTATGTGACAGGCTCGATGGCACAGCTGTGACCAAAGTGACTAGAGGATAAGGGAGATTTTGAATCTCTGCACACACTTTTGGACACTGGATGGACACTTTTGGATTGTGTGAGGCCCACTGATATCTGAGCGCTATGTGACAGGCTCGATGGCACAGCTGTGACCAAAGTGACTAGAGGATAAGGGAGATTTTGAATCTCTGCACACACTTTTGGACACTGGACACTTTTGGAATGTGTGAGGCCCACTGATATCTGAGCGCTATGTGACAGGCTCGATGGCCCAGCTGTGACCAAAGTGACTAGAGGATAAAGGAGATTTTGAATCTCTGCACACACTTTTGGACACTGGATGGACACTTTTGGATTGTGTGAGGCCCACTGATATCTGAGCGCTATGTGACAGGCTCGAAGGCCCAACTGTGACCAAAGTGACTAGAGGATAAGGGAGATTTTGAATCTCTGCACACACTTTTGGACACTGGACACTTTTGGATTGTGTGAGGCCCACTGATATCTGAGCGCTATGTGACAGGCTCGATGGCACAGCTGTGACCAAAGTGACTAGAGGATATGGGAGATTTTGAATCTCTGCACACACTTTTGGACACTGGATGGACACTTTTGGATTGTGTGAGGCCCACTGATATCTGAGCGCTATGTGACAGGCTCGATGGCACAGCTGTGACCAAAGTGACTAGAGGATAAGGGAGATTTTGAATCTCTGCACACACTTTTGGACACTGGACACTTTTGGATTGTGTGAGGCCCAATGAATATCTGAGCGCTATGTGACAGGCTCGATGGCACAGCTGTGACAAAAGTGACTAGAGGATAAGGGAGATTGGATTGCTTTTAAAAAAGCAGTTTGCGGAGCAGTGGGTAAACAGCAATGCAGGAATGTCAGGAAGCCTTAGAAGGCAGCCCAACAACCAACACCACTGATACACCACTATATAGCCTCCCCTTGCACTGCACACACAGTGACTGATATGTTGTGCAGGCCAAATTGCTAGCAGCAGAAGCAGTTTTTTTTTCTTCTCAGCAGGACAAAAAAAAAAAATTGGGATTGCTTTTAAAAAAGCAGTTTGCGGAGCAGTGGGTAAACAGCAATGTAGGAATGTCAGGAAGCCTTAGAAGGCAGCCCAACAACCAACACCACTGATACACCACTATATAGCCTCCCCTTGCACTGCACACACAGTGACTGGTGTGTTGTGCAGGCCAAATCGCTAGCAGCAGAAGCAGTTTTTTTGTCTTCTTCCCTGCCTAACGCTCTCCCTACAGAATCAGCAGCAACCTCTCCCTATACTAAGATCGGCAGAAGTAAGATGGAGGTCGGCGTGCACGCCCTTTTTTACCCCCTGTGACGCCCACCAAAGCAAGCCTATCACTTGCATGCCCTTCTGAAAGATGGTGGTGACCCGTGCCTATGTCATCACGTTGCCCACAGTGTCCGTGGATCCTGATTGGCTGAAAAAGAACGCAAAACAAACTTTTGAAACGCGACTTTGGCGCGTAAGTCGCCGACCTCGTGGCCGACCTCATCCTAGGGTCGGGTTTCGTTTCATGAAACCCGACTTTGCCAAAAGTCGGCGACTTTTGAATTTTTTCGACCCGTTTCGCTCAACTCTACTAAAGACATACCAATTGATAATCTTTGAGCAACAACGCCTTGATAAAAACCATAACATTTAATACTGAACGAAAAGGATCATATCACAAAAAACACTGGCATATTCTGGGGAGCAGCAGAAATTAAATAAAAGTAGCCACTTTGAACCTTGTGACAGGTCTTAATAAAGTTGTAGATTTTGATTTGGATTCATAAAATAGTCATTCAAAACCTTATCACAATATGCTAGCAAAGTCCACGAAATGTTGTCACAAAGCCACAATCAGAAATGATTGAAAAGATTTACGGTACTGCAAATCAATTTTTTTTCAACACGGCAAATTCAAAGATGCGATTATCTCTACTATTAACAGGACACTGAAAACCATGGTCCCTAATGAGTTTAGTTTTTTTCCTCTGGATTTCTGGATTACTTTTCTCCTTCTCAATGAATTTAGTATTTGAGCCTTTCTTCTCTATATGTATTGTGCAACTTTTAAACGTTCCTTTATTTTTCAAGTCCTTTTTTAAATTTTTATTGACAACTTTGCTCATCTAGACAGGTTGAGATTTAGTTAAAAAAATTAAATCCACATGGTGCTTTGTTGCAAAGTGAACTTAGCCATTGAACATAGAACAGAAGTTCACACTAGAGTTGAGCGAATTTGGTCGGATCGAGTTTCATGAAACAAAATTTGTTTCGGATGAAACTGGTCCGACTAGGGCAAAAAAAGGCAGAGTTTCGTCCGAAACCCGACACCAATGCAAGTCAATGGGAAATAAAAGTCGGCATTGAGCGGATGACATTCATCCACTCAATGCCGACTTTTGTTCCCCATTGACTTGCATTGTGGTCTGGTTTCGGACGAAACTCTGACTTTTTTTGCCCTAGTCGGACCAGTTTCATCTGAAACAAATTTTGTTTCATGAAACCTGATCCGACCAAAGTCGCTCAACTCTAGTTCACACAATTAAGTGACTGCAACTCCATATACTGACAATTGCAAAAAGGAGGAAAAGCAGATTTTTTTTAGCTAAAAAATTACTTATTTATTAATTGTACATATAGTAAATATCATTTAAATAAGCAAAAAGGAAAAAAATACAGACAAAACAGTACTTGAGCAACAAGTCAGTAAATGCAAATTAGCAGCAGTTAATCAGAGAAGTATGCATAAGCATATTTTTGTATACATGTAAAGAGACCATGGTCATTAAACCAAATGCAGACACCTAAGTATCAGATCATAAGTACATGAAAGAAAATGCTCATACCCATAGCACTAGTGCACAATGCACTTTTACCATACAAGATGAGAACTCAACATGTGTTTGACATATGTAATATGCAGCTTCCTCAGTGGGTCTGGTCAAGTTTAGATATAGACAAATTCATGCACTGTTGTTTTTACCAAATAGTTGCATCTTTGGCACATTTCACTCCAGCCCCCCCACATGAGAAAGGTTTTTGGAGTTCTCAATTTGGTGCTGTAGAGGTTTGTACTCACTCAGCTGCAGTTGAGGTAGGCACAGGAAGCGGTGTTGCTGAAAAGTCCATGCAAGTTTATTTAAACTTTTAATTTAAAATTGCATATACCACTCAGGATAGCAAAACAAAAGAACAGCCTCTTCCGGCACAAAGTGAAAATGTAAAGAAAAAAGTCCATACAACATACAGTGGGTCCGCCTGCTCAAGATGTTGTCTGGTTCTTTAGGACTCAGCACAGACCTACACATGGGAGATCCACACATCTGCAGCTCCAGACACTTGGCCTCTATTTTATCTGCTGAACCATGCCCTTGGGGAGGGGATATGTGAGCAGTCATTCCCACCCTTCTCTTATGACTGCTCGTAAAACCCAGCCCTGGAATAGCCTAATAACTCTCTCAGTACTATGTGTGCTGCAGCATGCTTCCGAGCTCAAATCACCATGGCTACCAACCGCGATGACACATATCTCCCCTCAAGGACCTATCTGGCGGCCATTTTTCAGTGCATTTTTAAGACTTTCTAAAGAATTTGAAACTAATGAAGCTGAAAAGTCCCAACAAATGATAAAAGACAAATACAATGTTTTTTTGATTTTATGAATTCATGCACTGTGCAATATTTTGAAAAATGTGGGCAAAAATCATCAGAAAATCACACTAGTGACATCAAAACTCACAAATAATGAAAAGGGCCTCACGTCTTTTAAAGAGATGGTTCTATTACACCCCACTCCTCATATTACTTTAAGCTATAAGAAAAAGTATAGAAGAGTATATATGATCAGTAGATCTGTCATCAGATGCTGTACATGTCAAATTATTGCAATATTTCTCTAGACAAAGATGCTCAGTAATTTTATACACATACTAGCTGAAGAGCCCGGCGCTGCCCGGGCATAGTAACTAACTGTGGTTAGTTACAACAAATTATAATTATCCTCCATCCCATAGTCCCGTGCCCATATACCCATCATACATATCCACGATCCCATAGGCCCGTGCCCATATACCAATCATACATATCCACCATCCCATAGGCCCGTGCCCATATACCCGTCATACATATCCTCCATCCCATAGTCGAGTGCCCATATACCCCTCATACATATTCTCCATCCCATAGGCCCATGCCCATATACCCATCATACATATTCGCCATCCCATAGTCAAGTGCCCATATAAACATCACATATCCTTCATCTCATAGTCCTATGCCCATATACCCATCATACATATCTTCCATCCTATAGTCCCATGCCCATATACTCATCATATATATCCACCATCCCATAGTCCCGTGCCCATATATCCGTCATACATATCCTCCATCCCATAGTCCAGTGCCCATATACCCATCACACATCCTCCATCCCATAGTCCTGTGCCCATATACCCGTCATACATATCTGCCATCCCATAGTCCTGTGCCCATATACCCATCATACATATCCTCCATCCCATAGTCCAGTGCCCATATACCCATCACACATCCTCCATCCCATAGTCAACCATTATGACATGATAATGAGCAGCAGGGCTTGATGACATCAGCGTCGCCATGGCAACCATTGTGACATCATAATGAGGGGCGGGGCTTGAAGTCCCATGCCCATATACCCATCATACATATCCTCCATCCCATAGTCCCGTGCCCATATACCCATCATACATATCCGCCATCCCATAGTCCCGTGCCCATATACCCATCACACATCCTTCATCTCATAGTCCCATGCCCATATACCCATCATACAAATCCTCCATGCCATAGTCCCGTGCCCATATACCCATCATACATATCCGCCATCCCATAGTCCAGTGCCCAAATACCCATCACACATCCTCCATCCCATAGTCAACCATTATGACATCATAATGAGCAGTGGGGCTTGCAATCTATGATGACATCAGCATCGCCATGGCAACCATTATGACATCATAATGAGGGGCGGGGCTTGATACGCACACACTTTTTCCCCAGTATGTAGATAGGGGCAAAATTGTTTGGTAAATTGGAACGTGCGGGGTTAAAATTTTGCCTCACAACATAGCTTAGGATGCTCTCGGGGTCCAGACGTGTGACTGTGCCAAATTTTGTGGCTGTAGCTGCGACGTTGCAGATGCCTATCCCGGACATACACACATACATACACACTTTGAGCTATATATATTAGATATCTGCAAATAGTTTCAAAATGGCTTCTCGCACAACACTTCTATGCTGGAGTATGCCTGATGTATGAGTACAAGTATTAACTATAGGTCCCTGATTCATTATTGTTGTTTCTGCAGTTTTCTGGAGTAGTTTTCTTCTTTTTAGTGGCTTTAGTCTTTAATAGTATATACAACTTATTCTATTTTTAAGTTGTTTTTTTCTGTTTTAAAGGGGTATTCCCATCTCCAAGAACCTATGCCAATATGCAGTAAATGTAATAATAATAATAATAATAATAATAATAATAATAATAGTAATATTAGGAAATACCTCCAATTAGAAATGAAGTATAGCTCTTCTGATTCACTATGTCTTTTTAATCATGTGTTGGCATAGCAGTAGCTTAGCTATCCATGACTACATAAGCTGGGAATACCCATTTAAGTATTTTTGGATTTTTCCTAGACAGCTTTGCTTATCCAGAGGTTTAAGACAGATTCATGAAATGCAACTTTTATGAAATGTTACATTTTTTAAGCTCATCTTGCTGCAGTCCATATGACCCCCCCTCATTCCCTTGGGTAAGGTTTTTGGAGACGTTTTCAATTTTGGAGCATTTTTGCTTCTTTTTAAAGGTTTGGTACTGAAAAATCATGAATGCTGAGTAGTGTTGAGCGATACCACCCGATATCCAGAAATATCGGATCGGATTGGATCGGCCCGATACACAAAAAGTATCGGGTATCGCCGATTCCGATACCAGAAGTCCCATTCAAGTCAATGGGACAGAAATATCGAATTTTAAAAAAACCCTTTCTTTCCTTGTACATCCAGTTTGGGAGGGGGGAAGAGTGTGGGCGGTGCGTGGGCGGACACTGTGCGTGTCTGTGTGTGCGGGCGGGGTCTGTACAGGCCTCTCGGGGGTCTGTACGGGCCTAACGGGGGTCTGTGCCGGCTGCTGGCGGTCTGCTCGGGCCTGCCGGGGGTCTGTGCCGGTTGCCGGGGGGTTTGTGCCAGCTGCCGGTGGTCTGTACGGGCCTGCCGGCTGTCTGTATGGGCCTGCCGGGGGTCTGTGCCGGCTGCCGGGGGGTCTGTGCCGGCTGCCGGCGGTCTGTACGTGCCTGCCGGGGGTCTGTGCCGGCTGCCTGGGGGTCTGTATGTGTATGTGCAGGCATCGTCCGATGGGACTACAAGTCCCATCGGGCGATGCCTGCTACAATGACAGTGATTGCCATAACAAGAGAAACTGGAGTACACGGTGACAGCAAGAAAAATACTTTTTGTATAAAAATATAAATGTTTATTTATGTATACAAAATATATAAATGATTGTACATAGTAAAACAGTGCACCAAGGAGCATACAAGCAAAACACAAGGGCCACCCCTCTGGCAAAACAATCCCGTTGCAAGCAAATCCACAGGTCAAGTGACCAAAAAAAAAAGTGTATAAGGGGCAGGTCAGGAAGTGCCCATCATAGACCGCAACATGACCGCGATAGATCCTGAATAGCCAAGTTAAATAACTAAATAGTACCGCTTACCGGGATCTGAGAAGCCAGAGAGGGAGCCCCAGGTGCCCAATGTCCACCCCCGACGCGCGTTTCGCGGGCTCTGAAGCCTGCTTCCTCAAGGGGATAGTGAATAGTGCGGAATAGGACCTTAAAATAGCTCATGTGATGGGTCACGTGATGCAGAGGAGCCAATAGCGGTGGTTTGTGATGGCGCATGCGCGGTGTGTGCGCCAGGTCCTCCACACAGCCCGGGCGTCATGCCATCCTATGCACAAACAGGACACAGCGCGGTGTGACCTCCCTGCTATGACATCTCGACGTTCCAAAAACTTGGGTGATTTATTGGTCAAGAGCCATTACGTTCCGGCAACTCGTAATGTTTTCAGCTCTCGTGGTCCAACTCCGGGTTTCTTTCCCTGTGGCCACTGCCTCGCATGCGCCAATGTTCAACGGAGTACAAACTTCACCGCTTCGGATGGTCTACGCACCTTTGACATTCGCCATCGTATTTCCTGCGGCAGCAATAATGTGGTCTATTATGCCACTTGTGGCTGCCCCAGGATATACGTTGGTTTGACAACAAGGGAACTGCGTGTACGGGTGCGTGAACATGTCCGTGATATTGGCGCTGCAAAAGCAGTTATGGACCCCTCGGAACTAAAAACAATCCCGCGCCACTTTAAAACCCACCACAATTGTGATGCGGGGTCCCTTAAAATACGTGGCATTGATATTCTCCATCTGGGGATTAGAGGGGGTAACTATAAAAAGATCTTGGCCCAGATGGAGACTCGTTGGATTGTTTTGTTGGACACTATGGCCCCTAAGGGCCTAAATGAACATCTCAGTTTTGCACCTTTCCTATGAGTTCTAGTTCCTGTATAAATGGCCTATGTTTGTCATCTGCTGGTTCTATCACTGCCTTATGTCCTTTGTTTCAATATTGTTTTTATTTCACTGCTTTTAATTTATTAATTAATTTTTTGAATTTTTTGTGTGTATTATAGGATTCCTTTTCTCTCAATTTGTGATACATTTAGAGCTCCCAAAATTTGAAACGGCTGCAGAATTTTTGAAAAGAGGGGAAGAAAAACCCAAACAGATGGATATATTGTGATGATTCCTTCCTCATCTTCTCTGCTGCTTGTTTTTTACCTATATATATATATCTGTTGAGCCTTATATCATTCTGTATTATTTATTTTTTGTTTATTCTGTATTGTTGTTGGTGCATTTATTTGTTTCTTATTGTTTTTTCTGCATCGTTTTTTCTGTATCCCTTTCTTATTTTTGGGTGTTTATTTTGTTACATCATTATTGGGGCGGACTACCTGCCTTTCTGTGTATTATGTACTTTTGGGTTCACCCATATGTATTATTATATTATTGGTGGCAGACTTTGCGGAGCCAAGGTGGTTGTGCGCGTTCGTGGTAGTGGGCGCTTGTGTCCTTTGGCTGCAGGGCGTCTCTATGCCTCCATGCACAGCGGGACAATCGTTGTCCTGTTTGTGCATAGGATGGCATGACGCCCGGGCTGTGTGGAGGACCTGGCGCACACACCGCGCATGCGCCGTCACAAACCACCGCTATTGGCTCCTCTGCATCACGTGACCCATCACATGAGCTATTTTAAGGTCCTATTCCGCACTATTCACTATCCCCTTGAGGAAGCAGGCTTCAGAGCCCGCGAAACGCGCGTCGGGGGTGGACATTGGGCACCTGGGGCTCCCTCTCTGGCTTCTCAGATCCCGGTAAGCGGTACTATTTAGTTATTTAACTTGGCTATTCAGGATATATCGCGGTCATGTTGCGGTCTATGATGGGCACTTCCTGACCTGCCCCTTATACACTTTTTTTTTTGGTCACTTGACCTGTGGATTTGCTTGCAACGGGATTGTTTTGCCAGAGGGGTGGCCCTTGTGTTTTGCTTGTATGCTCCTTGGTGCACTGTTTTACTATGTACAATCATTTATATATTTTGTATACATAAATAAACATTTATATTTTTATACAAAAAGTATTTTTCTTGCTGTCACCGTGTACTCCAGTTTCTCTTGTTATGGCATAATTTATTGGAGTTGGTGAATTTGTTTGCTGGGAGGCTCACCAGGTGGTGATGTCATCCTGTGCATTTTTCTGTACACTGATTTTGTTTTTAATGACAGTGATTGACACATTAGCCAATGATGGGACAGTAGTAGTCCCATCATCCGGCTAATGTATTGAATGCTAAAAAAAACATACATACTACATACATGGAACATTCATACAACATACATACTACATACATACTTCATATATACTACATTCATATAACATACATACATACTACATACATACTATATATATATACTACATTCATACACCATACATACATACTGCATACCACATACATACTACATACATACAACATTCGTACAACATACATACATACTACATATATACTACATTCATACAGCATACATACATACTACATACATACTACATATATACAGCATTCATACAACATACATACATACTACATACATACTACATATATACAACATTCATACAACATACATACTACATACATACAACATTCATACAACATACTGTACATACTACATACATACTTCATATATACTACACTCATATAACATACATACATACTACATGCATACTACATATATACTACATACATACTACATACATACTACATACAACATACATACATACTACATACATACTACATTCATACAGCATATATACATACTACATGCATACTACATATATACAACATTCATACAGCATACATACTACATACATACAACATTCATACTACATACATAATTCATATATACTACATTCATATAACATACATACTACATACATACTACATTCATACAGCATACATACTACATACTACATACATACTACATACATACAACATTCATACATACTACATACATACTACGTACATACATACTACATACATACTACATTCATACAGCATACATACTACATACTGTACATACTACATACATGCAACATTCATACATACTGCATACATACATACTACATACATACAGCATATATACATACTACATACATACTACATATATACAACATTCATACAACATACATACTACATTCATACATACTACATACATACTACATATATACTACATTCATACAGCATACATACTACATACATACTACATACATATATACAACACTCATACAACATACATATATACTACATACATAAAACATACATAAAACATGCTACAGATATACTACATACATACTACATACTACATACAATACATTCATACATTCATACAAGGGACTATTTTTTTTACAGTGGTGGAGGACTACAGTGTGGAAGGATACCTACCTCCCGTCATTGGATTCCTGGAGCCCCTAGAGAACGGTTGCATCAGCTGATGCTGCTGTTCTCCATGGGAGATCGTCGTTGGACACTCACTTATGGATTTCTGTGGAACAGGGAGTATTTGGTGGTTTGTTTTTTTCATATTTTTCATAGATGACACTGGCTTCAGGGATCAAAGTGACAAGTAATGGTGAGCATGTATAGCATGTATGTAGTATGTATGTATGTTGTATGAATGTAGTATATATGTAGTATGTATGTAGTATGTATGTATGCTGTATGAATGTAGTATATATGTAGTATGTATGTAGTATGTATGTTGTATGACTGTTGTATATATGTAGTATGTATGTAGTATGTATGTATGCTGTATGAATATAGTATGTATGAATGTTGTATATATGTAGTATGTATGTATGCTGTATGAATGTAGTATGTATGTAGTATGCTGTATGAATGTATGATATATGTAGTATGTATGTAGTATGTATGTTGTATGAATGTAGTATATATGAAGTATGCATGTAGTATGTATGTTGTATGTATGCAGTATGTATGTAGTATGTATGTTTTTTTTTTACATTAAACACATTAGCTGGATGATGGGACTACTACTGTCCCATCATTGGCTAATGTGTCAATCACTGTCATTGTAGCAGGCATCTCCCGATGGGACTTGTAGTCCCATCCGACGATGCCTGCACACACACAGACCCCCGGCAGGCCCGTACAGACTGCTGGCAGCCAGTACAGACTCCCGGCAGGCCCGTACAGACCGCCAGCAGCTGGCACAGACCCCCCAGCAGCCGGCACAGACCCCCCCGGCAGCCGACACAGACCCCCCCGGCAGCCGACACAGACCCCCCCGGCAGCCGACACAGACCCCCGGAAGGCCCACACTGACCGCGCATCATGATGCACACAGACCACGCATCATGATGACATCATTTCAGCAGCCAATCACAGCCACAACAGTGGCTCATTGCATTATGGGAACTTCCAATTCCGGTATCCGATATTGAAAAAATATCGGTACTCGGTATAGAAATTCTGATACAGCGAATATCGGCCGATACCTGATATTTGCAGTATCGGAATGCTCAACACTAATGCTGAGTAAAAGTAAAAATGATTTTGAACTCTGTGCGCTATTTTGAGTAATTTGTTGCAAAACCATGGACAAATGCCACTGAAGACAAAATGAGAAATGTATCGTTATAAATTTGGCTCTATATGTATTGCAAAGCTTTATCTTTCTATTTTAAGCCTTTTTTAATTTTTTTTTTTACAAATTCATGAAATTCATTTTTCACCAACTGTTGCATTTCTGGCATATCTCACTCCAGTTCCCCCATGAGTAACCATTCTGGAGTTTTTAATTAGGTGCATTTTTGTGACTTTTTAAATAATCTGTGGTGCTGAAAAGTGGCAAAAATAATAAAAGACAAAAATAAAGAGCAAAATAAACAACAGATCACACAAGCGCTTACCAAGCAATAAGCACTAATAGTTCCCCAGCTGCTAGGTTTAGTGTAGGTCGGTGTCAGCCCACAGTTTTAAAACAAATCCAAAACAAACAAAAAGACCTGCGCTGAAAGGATTAAATAGAGGTAGCAAAAGTGGACAAATGATATACAAAGGCACCACCTAAGTAAACATGTATCAATTCAATAAAGGTACAAACTATAAATACCATAGATAATCGCACATAAGACAATAGCACTAAATACTCATCCTCAAGGAAACAAGCATGCACACACCAGAAAAAAGGGGATGATGATGATGAGGGCTGCAGAGGATCAATCACACAAACGCGGTAACAATGCTGGTTTGTGCATGAAGCGACGCTGTGGGAAAAAAAGCTGAGTGTGTCCTGGAATAAACAAGGACATAAATTACAGAGACAGCAGCATTTTTAAAGAGCATTTTTATTTTGAGCCAGAGAATACCACAAAACAAAATTGAAAAGCAGCTTCAAGAAATTGCAAATGATGAATGAGGCCTTAGGGTTACACATGCTCTATAGCAAATTTTAGCCTAGTTCTTCCAAGTGTATAATTCAGCTTCCTCTTTGAGCATACGGTGCATCCTGTAGACATCCATGGCTTGCAGCATTAATGCTTAGCTATACTAATTAATGCTTAGTATACAGCGCTCAAGTTCAGATTGTAGCACTCGCATGCCTACCCTATTTTTAACTCAATTAGACTAATTCACTGATATACAAGGTGTTGCACTCTGGACTCCAGTTTGGAGCATACAAGACTGAAAACAGGGCTGTGATTGTTCTGCACCAGCTTCACAGTTTAGCTGATTTGTTTAGAATGCAAAGCCAGTTTTTGATTCATAAGGATTGTGTTAAGGTTGCGGATCGCACTAAATATAAAATATAAGGAAGTGTGATCGCAACCCGGGGTCCACCATGCAGAGATGGAAAACTGCTGCTTAGTAATGGAGGACGTGATATGGCAGTATAATAAGGGAACACACAGGGTTAACTTCACCCTGTGAGTACTGAGGCGGACTCTGTTACCTCACAGAGCCGCACGCCCGCCAAACATAAATGCCATGGCCTGTTTAAGCTCACAGAGCACGGCAGAGTGAACACTAGTGTATAGTCACAGGACTCTACCCCTAAGACACTGGGTCAGAGTCCCTCTAGACACACTAGTGCTCGGCACTGGAACTGCAGTGCCAGGAAGAAACAACTAAATAGATAAAGCGCACTACGTGTGCACAGCACCGCTCTGGCGAACGCCACTAACCACCCGGACCAGGGAGGAAAGCGCTAAACTTGTGCATGGCGCCACACAGGTAGTGAGTGTAACTTGCCATGGTGCCCTGCAGTGGACGAAACCATCGGACGCTAGTGTGTGCAGTGTACCAGAAGCACAGTGGCGTGAGCACAGCCACCCTTTTGTGCTGACTCTAACTCTGAATCCCTATACCAACAGACACAACCAAGGGTAGTTGTTTCCAATGAGTCAGTCACCAGATACATGTATCCATCATCATACACACCATGAGTAATAGCGTTTATATTAGCGCATGGCCGAGAGGCAATGCGAACCTTTTATAGTCCTTCCTAGTGGTCCAATTGGAGCAGCAATAGGACCTGAGCACGTGACCTCAGACCTCTAATGAGAGGACATCCCACGGTCATGCTCAGTGGGCCGAAAGAAGGACTTAGTCCCAAGAGCTGCTCGCTATTGCAGCTTACCATAGCTGAACCCTGATCTGCAGCAGTAACCAAGCCAACAGAAGTAGACTGAGCAAGACGCTGGGAATGACATCTTTGCTGAGCAGGCTCCTCTGCGGCTGGAGAGGAATGGGAGACCGCAGAAGGCAAGGCCTGGGTTCCTGCTGTGCAGAGGCAGGAACCTGACACCTAACAGATTGTGGTTTTGGCAGCACGAATTTACTGACAGGTTCCCTTTATGTGCTTGTCTCACTATTGGAATTTCCTGTAATTATCCTGCATACTTGAAAATATTAGTTTCAATAAATTTATATCATGCTTTAAAGTTGAAAGGTTGATATGCATTTCCAGATTGTTCTGCCACTTCCTCAGTGCCTTCCTGCTTCCCACACACTAAGGCTGGGGTCACAGTAAAGAAATGGAAAATTGGTCCGAGTCTCCCTGCTGAGTGTAGCACAAGTGTTCTCCGTATGGTCATCTGTGTGTAATGTGTTTCCAATGCGATGATGAAAAATTATTAGAGAAACATTTGCACCGCTTCTGTATATTTGGCCCACTCCTGGTTTTGGCTTAAAAATACTGACAAAACACAGATAGTGAGAACGTAGCCTTAAAGAGAGTTTGTCAGCACAAACAACTGTTGAAAGCAAGCACAGATAATCATTAAGTTTCCATTAACCCCCTTACACCACACGCCTGTTTTAAACATCCTGACCAGGTCAAATTTTACAATTCTGACCAGTTTCACTTTATGGGGAAATAACTCTTGAACACTTCAAGGGATCCCACTCATTCTGAGATTTTTCTTTTTCGTTTTTTTATTGTACTTAATGATAGTGGTAAAATTTGTTCAATATGTCTTACGTTTATTTGTGAAAATATTGTAACTTTGGCAAGAATTGTGAAAACTTTGCAATATTCAAACATTTAATTTTTATGTCCTTAAAGCAGGGTTATGTCACACAAAATAGTTAATAAATAACATTTCCCACATATCTACTTTACATCATCACAATTTTTTAAAGATAATTTTTTTGTTAGGAAGTTAGAAGGGTTAAAATTTAACCAGTGTTTTCTCATTTTTCCAGCAAATTTTCCCAAACCATTTTTTAGTGACTGCGTTACATTTGAAGTGACTTTGGGGTGCCTATATGACAGAAACTATCCAAAATTAACACCATTCTAAAAACTGCACATCCCAAGGTGCTCAACACCACATTCAATAAGTTTATTAACACTTCAGGTGCTTTACATGAATTTTTCCATTGTGCAAGGAAAAAATTAACATTTGACTTTTTTTCTATGAAAATTTTACTCTAGGCCCAAATTTCTTTATTTTCACAAGGGTAACAGGAGAAAATGAACCCCAACATTTGTTGTGCAATTTTTCCTGCGCACGCTGATACTCCATATGTGGGGGAAAGGTACTGTTTTTTCGAATGGTAGGGCTTGAAAGGGAAAGAGTACAGTTCGACTTTTTGAACACAAAATTGGCTGGAATCGAAAGCGGGCTCCATGTCGAGTTTAGAGCGTCCCTGATGTGTCCAAACAGAGGACACCCCCACAATTGACCATATTTTGGAAACTAGACCCCTCAAGGACTTAGCTAGATCTGTGGTGAGCACCTAGAACCCCAAGGTGTTTCACAGAAATCTATGATGTTGAGCTGTGGAAGCCAAAAAACTAATTTTTTCCATAAAAAATGTAATTTTAGTCCAAAATGTTTGATTTTCATAAGAGTAAGAAGAGAATTTGGACCTCAAAATCTGTTGTGCAATGTTTCCTGAATACACCGATACCCCAAATGTGAGGGAAAACTACTGTTTGGGTGCAAGTCAGTACTCAGTAAGGTATTAGTTCCATTTAATTTTTTAACGCAAAATGTGCAGGAATTATTAGTGGATGCCATGTCTCATTTGGAGAGCCCCTGATTTGCCTAAACAGTGGAAACCCCACACAAGTGGTGCCATTTTGGAACTAGACCCCTCAGGGAATGTATCTAAATGTATCTAGATGTGAGGTGAGCTCCTGTTACTTGACTTTTATCCACACTATGTATTGTGGTGACCTCCACAGATTAAAAGCAATAGGCTATGCTTTACACGAGTATTTAACCACTTTGGGTCACTCCGCTCCTGCCCTCTGGGCTGAAACTAAATCTCCCATTGCCTCGGGCAGCTAAAAACTCCAAAATCTAAGATGGGTCAATCATAACCCCTTAATGGATGGTACTGTGGAGGCGGTTTTAGCACCATCGGATTTGTACAATCAGATCCAATTTAGCATACCATGCTAGGTCAGTGGTTTAACCTCTGAATGTAAAGTCCTTTTTGAAATAGGTAAAATAGGTAAAATCATCTTAAAAATTTGTGACTATGCTGCACACTAGAAAATAAAAACTCAGCATGTGAATGAGGTTAAGTGTGTTGTTCAGTCATATATTGATGACTTATCCATTCAATATGTAATGGCCATGCTTAGGTACTGCAGAACAGCTATTCAAGAGTAAAGATTAGTATTGAGCGATACCGTCTGATACTTAAAAGTATCGGATCGGATGGTATCGGCCGATCTAAAAAAAATATCGGGTATCGCCGATTCCGATACCGGAAGTCCCATTCAAGTCTATGGGACTTCCGGTATCGGAATAAGAAAAACCCTATTTTTGCCTTGTACAGACTCTCTGGGGTCTGTACGGGCCTTTCGGGGGGCTGTGCCGGCCTGCCGGTGGTCTGTGCAGGCTCCGGTGGTCTGTGCCGGCCTGCCGGGGGGCTGTGCCGGCCTGCCAGTGGTCTATGCAGGCTCCGGGGGGCTGTGCTGGCCTGCCGGGGGGCTGTGCAGGCTCCGGGGGGCTGTGCCGGCCTGCCGGGGGGCTGTGCAGGCTCCGGTGGTCTGTGCAGGCATCGTCCGATGGGACTACAAGTCCCATCGGGCGATGCCTGCTACCATGACAGTGATTGACACATTAGCCAATGATGGGACAGTAGTAGTCCCATCATCCGGCTAATGTGTTGAATGTAAAAAAAAAAAAAATTGCATGCTACATACATGCTACATACATGCAACATGCATACTACATATATACTACATGTAACATACATACTACGTACATGCTACATACTACATGCATGCTACATACATGCTACATACTACATACATGCTACATACATACTACATATATACTACATGCATGCAACATACATACTACATATATACTACATGTAACATACATACTACATATATACTACATGTAACATACATACTACATACATGCTACATACTACATACATGCTACATACATACTACATACATAATACATATATACTACATGCATGCAACATACATACAACATATATACTACATGCATGCAACATGCATACTACATATATACTATATATACTACATGTAACATACATACTACATATATACTACATGCAACATGCATACTACATACATGCTACATACATACTACATACATAATACATATATACTACATGCATGCAACATACATACAACATATATACTACATGCATGCAACATGCATACTACATATATACCATATATACTACATGTAACATACATACTACATATATACTACATGCTACATACATGCAACATACACACTACATGCTACACACATGCAACATACATACTACATACATGCTACATACATAAACACTACATGCTACATACATGCAACATACATACTACATATATGCTGCATACATGCAACATACATACTACATACATACTACGTACATACCACATGCATGCAACATGCATACTACATATATACTGCATATATACTACATGCATGCAACATACATATATACTCCATACAATACATACATATAGACATACAGTACATATAACATAGAGTACATACTCACCGTCACTTGTCACTTTGATCCCCGAAGCCATTGTCACCTGAGGGATAAATATCAAAATAAAAAAACACCAATATACTTACCCCGATCCGCAGAAGTCCACGAGGGTCCCACGTCCATCTTGCGTGGAGAACAGCAGCATCAGCTGATGCTACCATTCTCTACCAGCTCCAGGAATACAATGACGGAAGGTAGGTATCCTTCCGCACTGTATTCCTCCACCACTTTAAAAAAAAAAAGTCCCTAGTCTCACTTTATGCCATTGCTGCGTGGGAAATTCCCACACAGCAATGGCATAAAGTGAGACTAGGGACTTTTTTTTTTTACAGTGGTGGAGGAATACAGTGCGGAAGGATACCTACCTCCCGTCATTGTATTCCTGGAGCTGGTAGAGAACGGTAGCATCAGCTGATGCTGTTGTTCTCCACGCAAGATGGACGTGGGACCCTCGTGGACTTCTGCGGATCGGGGTAAGTATATTGGTGTTTTTTTATTTTGATATTTATTCCTCAGATGACAATGGCTTCGGGGATCAAAGTGACAAGTGACGGTAAATATTTACTCTATGTTATATGTACTGTATGTCTATATGTATGTATTGTATGTAGTATATATGTATGTTGCATGCATGTAGTATATATGCAGTATATATGTAGTATGCATGTTGCATGCATGTGGTATATATATGTAGTATGTATATTGCATGCATGTAGTGTATGTATGTAGTATGTATGTTACATGTAGTATATATAGTATATATGTAGTATGCATGTTGCATGCATGTTGTATATATGTTGTATGTATGTTGCATGCATGTAGTATATATGTATTATGTATGTAGTATGTATGTAGCATGTATGTAGTATGTAGCATGTATGTAGTATGTATGTTACATGTAGTATATATGTAGTATGTATGTTACATGTAGTATATATGTAGTATGTATGTTGCATGCATGTAGTATATATGTAGTATGTATGTAGCATGTATGTAGTATGTAGCATGTATGTAGCAGGCATGTAGTATGTAGCATGTATGTAGTATGTATGTTACATGTAGTATATATGTAGTATGCATGTTGTATGTATGTAGCATGTATGTAGCATGTAATTTTTTTTTTTTTTTTTACATTCAACACATTAGCCGGATGATGGGACTACTACTGTCCCATCATTGGCTAATGTGTCAATCACTGTCATGGTAGCAGGCATCGCCCGATGGGACTTGTAGTCCCATCAGACGATGCCTGCACAGACCCCCGGAGCCTGCACAGACCACCGGCAGGCCGGCACAGCCCCCCGGCAGGCCGGCACAGACCACCGGAGCCTGCACAGCCCCCCGGCAGGCCGACACAGACCACCGGAGCCTGCACAGCCCCCCGGCAGGCCGGCACAGACCACCGGAGCCTGCACAGACCACCGGCAGGCTGGCACAGCCCCCCGGCAGGCCCGCACAGACCACCGGAGCCTGCACAGACCACCGGCAGGCCGGCACAGCCCCCTGGCAGGCCGGCACAGACCCCCGGACAGTCGGCACAGCCCCCCCGAAGGCCCGAACTGACGGCGCATCATGATGCGCACAGACAGCGCATCATGATGACGTCATTTCGGCAGCCAATCAGAGCCACAAAAGTGGCTCATTGCATTTTGGACTTCCGATTCCGGTATCCGATACGAAAAAAGTATCGGTACTCGGTATCGGAATTCCGATACGGCAAATATCGGCCGATACCCGATACTTGCGGTATCGGAAAGCTCAAAACTAGTAAAGATCCATTCTACAGAAGTTGTCAGCAGCCGCTTCATATTGAGTGTACAGTTCCTGCTTAGTGCAGCTTCCTTCCATGTACTTATATCTGCCTCAAGAGCTTGTAACATCTGATTAATAGAAATGCCAGGTGTCGGACCTCAACTAATCTGTTATTGATGACTTATTCCATATATTATAACCAGACAACCCCTTTAGGTTAAAACTCATCCAATTTCTAATACTGTAAGGTATTGGGGATTTTACATTCATAGAATCTACACATACAAACAGCACTAAATATGCTACGTGTAAAACTAGCCTCAGTCTTCTCAGGTTTCCCTCATTCATATCTACCCCTTACTTTGGATCAAAAATTGACTTAAAAACTCCCCATAATATGCATTTGTGATTTCAGGCTATTTGTAAATCAGGGCTCAGACTGTCAATACCATTGCCTGTATGTGGACCACCTGTACTTACAGCCTCCTACAAATTTGGGTCAGGAGATCAGAGGTCAGTCCAGGCATTGCAGTTCTTATAAGCACTGTGAAATATGTCATTCTATACATTGCACATCAGTATTAATCAGAGTTTCCACCCAGCAGTGCCCTAACTTGATCTCTTCAGTATTAACAAACTTAAAGGGAACCTGTCACATGAAAAAATGCTATTAACCTGGAGATGTGAGGCTAATATCCCAATTAATAGTGTTCTGAATCTCCCCGGTACCTACACTTAGAGCTCCTCATGGAGGCAGTGCCGGTGCCAACACGGGATTAATCACTGCTCTGTGTTTGAAGAGTGGAAGCTGTAACCACATCCCTGGCACTGACTGACGTCAGCTCAACATTTGGGCCAGCTGTCAGTCAGTGTCGGGTCGTGGTTAGAGCCGCTGCTCTCTATACACACAGCAGTGACTGAACCCATGCCGATGCCACCCCGTTAGTGAAGTCCGAACGCTGCCGGGAAGAATAAAGTTAATTTCCTACCAGCAGCAGGGCTCTAAGGGCAGGCACTGGGCAGGTTCAGAACACTATCGACCTGCAGATTAACCTCATATCTGTAGGTTTGTAGTGTTTTAATTCACATGACAGGTTCCCTTTAAGGAAAAATATCTGTTTTACTTAACATTGACGTATATTTTTACTGAAATATTCTGAATAAATGAACAACTATGAGAATTGATCATTAGCTGCAAGAGCATATTTTTGTTATGTGATCCTGAAAAATATTAATTTTCTTAGAATGATAAGGATTATCCAATATCTTCACATGACAGTGCAGCAAAGAGTTAAATTTCTGTTAGCGCAGTGTTTCATTGAGCTTTAAATTGCTGTGGCCTACTTTTGCATGGGAAGTTTAGCCATTGCATTTGTGTTGTATTATCCCTTAAGAATTTAAGAAGCCTTTAGTGATCTAAATTCAGTTAAACACATTTAACATATTTATGTTCCATATATTTAGCAATTGAAAATCTTTATGACTTAGACCGATAGTTGCATTTCTTTTTAGCTTATGATAATAAAAAAAAAAAATATACAGGATTTTTTACAAACAAGTATAGAGCTTTATTGCATTAGCACAAAACTAGGTTAAACGATTAAACTGACTTCCACTGTATCTCTACACGGCTAAGCTGTTTTTTGTAAAATAGATAAAGTATGAGGTCCCTTTCGAAAAGATATTACTAATAACAAACATAGCTCCTATTGTCTGGAATATTTGAGCGTTAGACCGATTTATATTTCTGTGGCCTAAGGAAGAATTGAAATGCAGAAAAACATTCTAGTGCCTTGACAAGTTTCTTAAATCAATGCTTCAACATCGTTTTGAAGCGAAGGAAAACTAAGCCTGTGAAGTATTCCGAAATTAAGCACACCATGTCTAAATATCTTTAAATTGTGACTGCAGCATATGGTTTATAAATTGCAGCAGGTGCGTTAGAACAGGTGGTCAGCGCAAAGAGGGGATATTGTTGAATGTACCAAGAGATATAAATATGATGAAGTAATGAAGCAAAAGTGTTTAGTCATAAAAGTTGCAACATAAAGTTATTGAAAGACAGATTACACAGACATGATCATGTGGTGTCGACACTACAGGATACCTATCTTACATTTTTGCTTCTTAATTTCATGGAATGAGACACGATAGTGGAGTTCTGCAAGAATTCGTCTTTATGTTATAAATAGAGATGATCAAATCTTTTGAAATTTAAATTCACCAAATTTTTCTACCTGGCAGTTTGATGGACAAGTTTTGGTTTGGTGAATGGCAGAATATCGTTACTTGCCTGAATTCATTGAGCCAAATGTAATGTTTCATGCTGTAGGGATAATGCTGTGGAGTTATTTTTCAGGGTTTAGCCTAAACTCATCAATTGTAGTGAATGGAAATGGTAATGATTCAGTATACCAAAGTATTTTGTACACTCGCAGTATTCCAATTTTGTGAGAACAGTTTTGAGGAAGTCCTTTTGATGTTCCAGTCGGATTGTGGCCCAGTGCCTACAGCAAAGTCCATGAAGGCACGTTAGGAGAAGTTTGATGTGGAAAAAAATAACTAGCTCTCTTGTCCAACCTCAGTTTCTGATTTCACAAATGATCTTCTGAATGAAAGGGCAAAATTTTCCATACACAAGTTCCAAAGCCTTGTAAAAATCTATCCAAAAACAGTGGAAACTTGTAGCTGCAAAAGGAGTCCAACTTCATATTAATGCTTATGAATTTAAAATGCTATGTTCTTAACAATTCTGTAAGTGTAATTTGTAGGCGTCCCAATAATTTTGTCCATGTGTAGGGGTATACTATATTACTGCTATACCTTTCCTTTCTCATTCGTCCCGGTACCGTATGACAGAGTATATTATCAGTGTATGTATATTTGTTACTATATAATGGCACTGCTACACAATTATGTGTATTACAATTTCTATACAATGGTACTGCTACGGTTTCTTGCTAAATGTATATACACTCACTGGCCACTTTATTAGGTACACCATGCTAGTAAGGGGTTGGACCCCCTTTTGCCTTCAGAACTGCCTCAATTCTTCGTGGCAGAGATTCAACAAGGTGCTGGAAGCATTCCTCAGAGATTTTGGACCATATTGACATGATGGCATCACACAGTTGGCGCAGATTTGTCGGCTGCACATCCCTGATGCGAATCTCCCGTTCCACCACATCCCAAAGATGCTCTATTGGATTGAGATCTGGTGACTGAGGAGGCCATTTGAGTACAGTAAACTCATTGTCATGTTCAAGAAACCAATCTGAGATGATTCGAGCTTTATGACATGGCGCATTATCCTGCTGAAAGTAGCCATCAGATGTTGGGTACATTGTGGTCATAAAGGGATGGACATGGTCAGCAACAATACTCAGGTAGGCTGTGGCGTTGCAACGATGCTCAATTGGTACCAAGGGGCCCAAAGAGTGCCCAGAAAAAATTCCCCACACCATGACACCACCACCACCAGCCTGAACCGTTGATACAAGGCAGGATGGATCCATGCTTTCATGTTGTTTACGCCAAATTCTGACCCTACCATCCGAATGTCGCAGCAGAAATCGAGACTCATCAGACCAGGCAACGTTTTTCCAATCTTCTACTGTCCAATTTCGATGAGCTTGTGCAAATTGTAGCCTCAGTTTCCTGTTCTTAGCTGAGAGGAGTGGTACCCAGTGTGGTCTTCTGCTGCTGTAGCCCATCTGCCTCAAAGTTCGACGCACTGTGCGTTCAGAGATGCTCTTCTGCCTACCTTGGTTGTAACGGGTGGCAATTTGAGTCACTGTTGCCTTTCTATCAGCTCGAACCAGTCTGCCCATTCTCCTCTGACCTCTGGCATCAACATGGCATTTCCGGCCACAGAACTGCCGCTCACTGGATTTTTTTTCTTTTTCGGACCATTCTCTGTAAACCCTAGAGATGGTTGTGCGTGGAAATCCCAGTAGATCAGCAGTTTCTGAAATTCTCAGACCAGCCCTTCTGGCACCAACAATCATGCCACGTTCAAAGGCACTCAAATCACCTTTCTTCCCCATACTGATGCTCGGTTTGAACTGCAGGAGATTGTCTTGACCATGTCTACATGCCTAAATGCACTGAGTTGCCGCCATGTGATTGGCTGATTAGAAATTAAGTCTTAACACACAGTTGGACAGGTGTACCTAATAAAGTGGCCAGTGAGTGTATTTGTATAATGTTATACTTTTGTAATGTTGCTATGTTTAATAGGGTAAGTGCAAGTATAAGATTGACCACTAGATGGGGCACAGAGTTCATGGGATTGTATATAGTATAGTAGGAATAGGAAACCAGCATGTGAATAGTTAAACTGTAGGAGGGGCTGCTGTGTATTAAGCAAGTACACAGTGTTAGGTTGAAACAGAAGGACCCAGGCGCCCAAACTGTCCACATGGGTTATAGGCCCAGGACGCCGCAGCAGGTCTGTTAGGTTAAGGGAGCAGTGAAACCCAGCTATTCGGGGGTCCTTAGGACATAAGATCAGTATTAAGTATCAGTGTTGCAGCAGTTTGGAAGAGAAGAAAGAAAGCAGTCCGGGAAGAGTACAGGGCACAGATTGTCCAATATGTGGCAGGTCAATGCATGGGCTGATGCCTTTCGATCTGGGGCAAAAAAGATGAGGGGATCCCCAAACACAGTGAATTTCAAGGAGGATGCTGCTGTACCGCCAAAGACGCTATTACCCCGTAATATACTGGAGGACGTGGCAAGTAGTGCAGGGAAAGATGAAGGAACATGTGATATGCAACCTGTGATTAATGCTGTGAAATACTTGGATGTGCTGAGAAACGGGAACAGTAAAGATGTTCAGTTTCATGTTGAAATGGACTATGTCTCAATTCTTCCGAAATCGTCTGCAGACAGCCTTCAGTGGCACAGAAGAGAACCTGACGATGCTGGACCTGAGGACACAGGTATGCTGACTAAGGGACACGATGTTTATGTGAGGGGAGGCCAGGGTGTGATGGAACAGAAGCCTCAGCCATGACTACCACCCTGGCCGAACCTTACACATTGAGGACACATTACACCAATAGATAGATAGATAGATAGATAGATAGATAGACAGATACAGTTGAAACCAGAAGTTTACATGCACTATACAAAAAATACACATATGCATGTTTTTCTCAATAACTGACATGAAACCAGAATGAAACTTTCCTGTTTTAGGTCAATTAGGATTACCAAAATTATTGATATTTGCCAAATGCCAGAATAATGAGAGAATGTTTTAAGGCATTTTTATTACTTACGCAAAGACAAAAGTTTACATACACAAATTTTTATGCCTTTAAACAATTCTGGATTGTTATGTGTTGGGAAGCTTCTATTTCTTTTTAGAACATCTGAGTTAATAAGAGACACACCTGTGGATGTATTTTAATGCACACCAGAAACACATTGCTCCTTTGTGTACATCATGAGAAAGTCTAAAGAAATCAGCCACGATATCAGGAAGAAAAATTAAGTTTGGCTCACCACTTGGGTACAATTTCAAGATACCTGAAGGTACCTCATTCATCTGTACAAACAATTAAACACAAGTACAAACAAGATGGGAATGTCCAGCCATCATACCGCTCAGAAAGGAGAAGGGTTTTGTGTCCCAGAGATGAACATGCACTGGTCTGACATGTGCATATCAACCCAAGGGCAAAAGCAAAAGACCTTGTGAAGATGATCGCAGTAGCTGGTAAGGTTGTGTCATTATCCACAGTGAAACGAGTACTGTATCAACATGCACTGAAAGGCCACTCTGCAAGGAAGAAGCCACCACTCCTAGAGAAACATAAAAAAGCCAGATTATTGCTTGCAAATAATCACAGAGGCAAAGGTCTTAATTTTTGGAGACATGTCCTGTGGTCTGATGAAGCTAAAATTGAACTTTTTGGGCATAACGACCATCATTATATTTGGAGGAAAAAGAATAAAGCTTGGAAGCCTAAGTACATCATCCCAAGTGTGAAACACGGGGGTGGCAGCATCATGTTTTGGGTTTGTTTTGCTGCAGGAGAGTGTGGTGCACTTCACAAAATAGATGCCATCATGAGAAAAGAAGATTATGTGGCAATACTGAAGCAACATCTAAAGACATCAGCCAGGAAGTTAAAGCTTGGGCGGAAATTGGTCTTCCAAATGGACAATGACCCAAAGTATATTGACAAAATGGTAGCAAAGTGACTTAAGGATAACAAAGTCAATGTTAGGGGTAGCACGGTAGCTCAGTGGTTACCACTGCAGTCAGCGCTGGGGTTCTGGGTTCAAACCCCACCAAGGACAACATCTCCAAAGAGGTTTTTATGTTCTCCCCGTGTTTGTATAGGTTTCCTCCCAAATTCCAAAGACATACTGATAGGGTTTCTAGATTGTGAGCCTCAATAGGGACAGTGCCAATATTGTTTGTAAAGCGCTGTGGAATTAACGGTACTATGTAAATGAGAAAAATAAATTAATTAATGGCACTATATAAGTACGCATAATAAAAATAAACTGTAGTTAGACCAATACTTTTCCCCAAAAATATCAGATAGAATACTTGTCAATACAGACATCTCTCTTAAAATAACTGCAACTCTATATTCAAAGGGCATCCTTTATTGATGAAACAATGAGGTCACAAAAAACAGAAAGTGGACATTATTTTTTTCAGTTCCACGTGACTTTAGTGGTTAAGAAGTGGGTCTCTGACACCACTTGCTTGAAAGTACAAGAACATTGTTAGTAAAAATAATAGAACCATGAGTCACTGTCTTTAGGTTACCTTTTTTCCTACCTGTCTGTAGACAGCAAAATTACCAAAGTTTAGATTTGATCATAGATTGGATTTTGGAGTAACAATTCTGTAGTAAGAAATGCCAGCACTATTGAGTATTTGGCTGGAGGGCATGGCCACACCTAAGGCCTCACCTCACCCCAGCTCCTCCCAAGCTCTGCACAGTTGACCAGTACTAGTGTAAAAATACCAGAGAAAAATGCAATTTTGGATAACCACATGTTTCACAAATTGTGTGATTTTTCAAAAAGTTTACATCAAATTTCTATTGTATACTCTTTGATGATTTGGCCCCTGTATGCAGGGAACCGAAGCTCATAACCCTGATTCAAACCACAAACTCATCCCTTTCCCAAAAATGTAAAAAAAACCATGCAGTGATTCTAGAGCACTGCTCCCATCCCTTATGGGAAATATGTAAAACATGCAAATTGGGGACTGCCCTTCCCTTGGTTGTTCCTTCCCGGTGAAAGACCTGGCTAGTCATTGCTTGCATTGAGAAACATGTGATGGTGTCTCCGCGGCTTATATATTTGCATGTTTTACATATTTCCCATAAGGGATGGGAGCAGTGCTCTAGAATCACTGCATTGAGAAACACGTGATGGTGTCTCCGCAGTGTCGGATGTTGATCTCCATGAGGTCAATCATCCTCCTTTTTTCACTGATGGCATTATAGGCTGCAAGCCGCTCATTATGATGTCATAATGGTTGACTATGGGATGGAGGATGTGTGATGGGTATATGAGCACTGGACTATGGGATGGAGGATATGAATGATGAATATATGGGCACGGGACTATGGAATGGCGGAAATGTATGATGGGTATATGGGCACGTGACTATGGGATGGAGGATATGTATGATGGATGTATGGGCATGGGACAATGAGATGAAGGATGTGTGATGGGTATATGGGCACTCGACTATGGGATGGCGAATATGTATGATGGGTATATGGGCATGGGACTATGGGAAGGAGGATGTGTAATGGGTATATGGGCATGGGACTATGGGATGGAGGATGTGTAATGGGTATATGGGCACTCGACTATTGGATGGAGGATATGTATGATGGGTATATGGGCACGGGCCAATGGGATGGTGGATATGTATGATGGGTATATGGGCACAGGACTATGGGATTGTGGATATGTATGATGGGTATATGGGCACGGGACTATGGGATGGAGGATAATTATAATTTGCTATAACTAACCACAGTTAGTTACTATGCCCGGGCAGCGCCGGGCTCTTCAGCTTGTAAGATTATAAATAAAATATGTAACTTTAAGAGTTAAGTCAGTGTCTCAGTGCATTCTTACATTTTAACTTTTATTTAGTTTTGGGGTTTTTTTATAGTTAGTCTTATGTATCCTTTAGTGCCTCTACAATAAAACCTTGTAAGCGCATTTCTTAATGCTTATTATATAAGACTTTTTTTAAGAAATCACACAATCCAACATTTCTAATTCCTAAAATCCATATTTGAGCTGAACTGGAAAATTAAATTTTTGTCCCCGGTTGTCATCTTTTTATGGATTAACAAAGGTTATTCATTTATAAAATAATAATGGTTAAGTCTATAAAAAAAAGATCCCTACAGGTAGCAGTATTGTCAAATCTTTTATATAACGCATCCATGAGCTAGCAGGAAAACAAAATCATACTGGGATCACATAACAGATTGAGATTTGATTTGTGGCACCATTAGAATGGTCTAGCAAACATCTAGAAAATCCTAGATCAAAATTTCATTTTATAACTTGCTGATGGCTAATGCTAAAATGTTGATTTAATCTGTTTCACTTGATGGCTGGAAGAAAAAATACATCATTGCAAGCCACATATTATTCAGTATTGAGCTGTGATATACAACAGTATCTTGTACACTACCCTGAGGCAGAGTGGGGTCAACAAAATATATTTTATTTTCTTTCAAGAAAGATTCAAAATAAACAGTCCATTATATAAAAAAAACTGCTGTAGATGACATGCCAGAGCTGTAAAAGCTATCTGTCCCCTTTTACAAACAGTTGGATGACTCTACATGAGGTTTAAAACATATATATCTACATTTTTATTCCATTACTGATATCTATCTTTAACCCCTTAGTGACAGAGCCATTTTTGTCCTTAATGGCCAAGCCATTTTTTACAATTCTGACCACTATCATTTTATGAGGTTATAGCTCTGGAACGATGCAAAGGATCCCACTGATTTTGAGATTGTTATTTTTTTTCATGACATATTGTACTTTATGTTAGTGGTAACTAGAGATGAGCAACTTTGCCTTTTTCAGGTCGAGTCAGGTTTCATGAAACCAGACTTTCTTAAAAGTCGGGTCGAACGAAATTGGCCGACTATAGTGAAAAGTCGAGGTCCGACTAATACACGAAACCCAATGCAAGTCAATGGGGTAGCAAAGTCGGCAGGGAGTGGAGGACAGTAAACACACCTACAGTGCCCATTTCAATGCCAACAACATCAATTCTTATTACTTAAGCTTGTCAACCTTAATTTACTTTATAATAATAGTTACGCATTGAAAACTGGGGGTTATTAGGCTAAAGTTGTGGGGGGTAGGGCTGACGCCAGGTTTTCGTGTGCCCTGGGCCAAAGAGTGTCAGTGCGCCCTTTTAACACATACCACAATTCATAATGCTCCGATACGGCATAGAAATATAGTTATAGTACAATGAAAAATACTTCACTGCTTACGTGACTGATATCTATTTTAAATACTACAATAGCTCAAAAAACGGACAGTATATTACTCCATACAGTATGATGGCCACCACCTAGTGCGCCATACAGAATAATGAGACCCATATATTTCTCCATACAGAATAATTGGTCCCATATAATGTTCCATACAGTATATGATGAGCTCCACATAATGCTACAGTATATGTTGGTCCCCATGGATGATGCTCCACTGTCTTATGGGCCCAAATAATGCTTCATATATAATGGGCTCCATTTCTAATGCTCCAGTGTATAATGGGCCCCGTAAATGCTGCTCCAGTGTCTGTTGTCCCCCATTTGGAATGCTCCAGTATATGATGGGCTGATGTTCCAGTGTATGATGGGCCCCATATATCATTCTCCAGTGTATATTGCTCCCCAAAAAATGCTCCCAATATTTAAAAAAAATAAATACCTCTCCTCTCTGGACACTGCTCTACTCTGGACTCCTCAGCATTGCCATCTCCAAGCTCTCTGCACTTGTACTGTTTCGGTAGAGGGCATACAGACGTGATGTCATCGCACTCTGTATCCTGAATGTCACTGTCAGGAAAAGCGGAAGACATCACGGCGGTGGAGCAGGGAGAGGTAAGTATTGCAAGTGCTGTGGCCCTGAGCAAGCATGCGGGGCCCACTCGTGGGTGACGGCACTGGCACAAGGCCACTCATAGTACGACGGTATGTCTGACGGCGAGTGGGCCCTCCCACCAGCAGAGACATTTTTGCGTACTATAAGGGGCCCTGTGCCACTGCCGTCACCCACAAGTAGGACCCCCCACCTGCTCAGGGAACCGGAACTTTCCTCTGCACCTTCCTCTGTGTCACTGTGTAAGGTGGTTTAGTGTGCGGGAAGGGGCACCTGAGTTTCATCAGTGTTACATTCTGGCTCTGTAGAGTGCGAGGGGAATGTAGTGCTGTGGGTCAATGTACCAGCAGAATCATCTAGCAGTGGCTGTGCATCAGTGCACTCCATCTCTGATTCATGTTGGACTGGGGAATTCAGAATTTCACTTGATAACACTGGCATGGTATGTGAAAAGAGCTCCAAGGAGTAATCTGAAGTGTGGGCTGCCGCATCCTTCACTTTTAGTGGGGGTGAAGGAGACAAGGAAACGGGTGGTTCCTGACAAGAAGCTTGCACTGACGACTCAGTGCTTGCATTTTTTAAACTTCAGAAGAGGAGGGGATAGAGCTGGAGGCTGTTTCGGCAATGTAAGGCAAAACCAGTTCCTGATGCTCCGGCTTTAAAAGCAGTTTACCTACTCCCAGGAAAGGGAGCCTTAAAGGCGTTCTTGTGCCAGACGATGATGCAGGCTCAACATCTCCTGCCTTAGCTGCTATTGAGCTTTTGGCACTACCAGCAGATGCACCACCACCACCATCAGTACCAGCTGGCCCCCCACACCCACATCCGTGGCCTCATCCACCATACTTCCTCATGTTTGGGAAAATGTACCAAAAATACCAGCAGAGAAATAGTACTGTATGAGGAGAGTACAGCTGTGTAAGGTGTATGTAAAAAGTTAAATCTCCGCATATATTTTGTGAGTCACAGACGCTCATCCAGTATGTATTTCACCGTAATCCAACAAGCAGATATATGGTACTGTATCAGAAGTGTACAGCTGTATACGTTGTTGGTGAAACTGTCAATCTCCGTATATGTATTTACGGAGTGTCACACACGCTGACTCTGTATAGATGTGACCGTAATAAGAACAGCAGATATACAATACTGTTTGAGAATCGGACAGCTCAATACGGTGTATGGAGAAATGGAAATCTCTGTATATGTATTTACGGAGTGTCACACACGCTGACTCTGTGTAGATGTGACCGTAATAAGAGCACCAGATATCCAATACTGTTTGAGAATCGGACAGCTCAATACGGTGTATGGAGAAATGGAAATGTCCGTATATGTATTTATGGAGTGTCACACACACACTGACTATGTGTAGATGTGACCGTAATAAGAACACCAGATATCCAATACTGTTTGAGAATCGGACAGCTCAATACGGTGTATGGAGAAAAGGAAATGTCCGTATATGTATTTACGGAGTCTCACAGACACACGCTGACTCTGTGTAGATGTGACCGTAATAAGAACAGCAGATATCCGATACTGTTTGAGAATCGGACAAGTCAATAAGGTGTATGGAGAAATGGAAATGTCCGTATATGTATTTACGGAGTCTAACAGACACACACTGACTCTGTGTAGATGTGACCCTAATAAGAACAGCAGATATGCAATACTGTTTGAGAATCGTACAGCTCAATATGGTGTATGGAGAAAAGGAAATGTCCATATATGTATTTACGAAGTGTCACACACACACGCTGACTTTGTGTAGATGTGACCTTATTAAGAACAGCAGATATCCGATACTGTTTGAGAATCGGACACCTTTGTACGGTGTATGTATGGAAAAATGTTAATCTCCGTGTATTTTTTTACGGAGTCACACACATATAGCATGTATTTGTCCGTGATACCAGCCGTTACACGGTAGTGTATGAGGAGCGTACACCTCTATACGGTGTGTGCAAAAATTTACGCTCAGTAACTACTGTGCAGAAAAAAAGGAATAAAAGTATTTTTGCTTTGAAAAAAGCAGTCTGCACAGCAGTGTGCACACAGCAGGGCAGCTATCAGGTAGCCTTATAAGGCAGCCTAATAACCACCAGCGATGCTGCACACAAAAGTGTGAAAAAATGAACGCTTAGTAACTGTGCAGAGAAAAGGAATAAAAGTTTTTTGCTTTTAAAAAAGCACTCTGCACAGCAGTGTGCAAACAGCAATGCAGCTATCAGGGAACCTTATAAGGCAGCCTAGTCACCAACAGAGCTGCTGCACACAAATATAGCCTCCCCTGTCACTGCATACTGTACTGTTGTGTTGTACAGTGAAAATCGCTATCAGCAGAAGCACTTTTTTTTTCCTGCCTAAACACTCTCCCTATTGAGAACGAGCAGCAGCAACCTCTCCCTATGCTAAGATCGGCAGAAGTAAGATGGCGGTCGGCGGTAACATCCTTTTATAGCCACTGTGATGCCACACAAAGCCAGCCAATCACTTGGATGCCCTTCTCTAAGATGGTGGGGGCTGCTGCCTATGTAATTGCGCTGCCCACAGTGTGTGTCCTTGATGATTGGCTGAGAAAAGGCGCAGGAAGCATTGTGGTAAACGCGACTTTGGCGCTCAAGTCGGTGACCTCATGGCCGACCTCACGCTGTGGTCAGGTTTCGATAGGCAAAACCCAATTTTAGCCAAAGTTGGCGACTTCTGAATTTGGCCGACCCGTTTCGCTCAACTCTTGTGGTAACATTTCTTTGATATGACTTGAATTTATTTATGAAAAAATGGAAATTTGGCAAAACTTTAGAAAATGTTGCAATTTTCAAACTTTTAATTTTTTTGCCCTTAAATCAGAGTCATGTCACAAAGAATAGTTAATAAATAACATTTCTCACATTTAAACTTTACAGCAGCTCAATTTTGGAAACCTTTTTTTGTTAAGATGTTATAAGGGTTAAATATTGACCTGTGATTTCTCCTTTTCCAGCAAAATTTACAAAGCCATTTTTTTAGGGACCAGCTTACAGTTGAAGTGAGTTTGGGGGGTCAATATAACAGAAAATATCCAATGTGACAACATTCTAAAAGCTGCACTCCTCAAGGTGCTCAAAACCACATCCAAAAAGTTTACCAGAACTAAAACTAAGTTTGCAAACAGACATCTCAGATGGCACAGCAATGACAGGGGGGGGGTGTGTAATGAGACCATACGCATTTCGAGCAACACGGCTCTTGAACACTGCTCGAAACGCGTATGGTCTCATTACACAACACCCCCTGTCATTGCTGTGCCATCTGAGATGTCTGTCTGTAATCTTGAATTTTTAAAGGATTTTCCAATAAAAGTTAGCTAATTTTTAAATAAGCTTTGTGAGTGAGCTGGATCCACTTCTATTTTTCCTATTGCCAAGGAAAAAAATGAACATTTTACTTTTTTCACAAAAAAAAATACTTTGGAACCAAACGATTTTATTTTCACAAGGGTATCAGGAGAAAATGGACCACAAAATTTGTCTTTTAATTTCTCCTGAGCACACCAATACCTCGTATGTGGAGGAATGCCACTGTTTTGGTTCATGGAAGAGCTCAGAAGGTTACAAGAACTGTTTGACTTTTTGAACACAAAATTGGCTGTAATCAAAGACTGGTGCCATGTCACTTTTGGAGACTCGTGATGTACCTTAACTGTGGAAGCACCCCAATTCTAACTCCAACCCTAACACAATCCAACCCCGATTTTACGACGCTGGGGGAGCTATACCCTTATTTCTCAGCACTGTTAAAAAGTGGCGCTGAGGAATAAGTACCCTTAAATGCCTCCGTTAAAAGGCATATCAGCGGTCATTAAGGGGTTAATGGTGGCCACTTAATTTTAAAGGTAGCCTCCAATAGGGCACAGCTGTGATTGGTGACTATAGTATATCTGCAGAGTTTTCTATCCATTCACTTCACATCCACAGTGACGAGTTCAAACATAACCATAGACCAGTGAGGATAATCAAAGCTGCAATGCCAGATGGGCTAAGGGTTAAAGAAAAAAGTGTTACTTCTCTTTTTATTATTATTATTATTTATTTATATAGCGCCATTAATACCATGGTGCTGTACATGAGATGGGGGTGTTACATACAAAGTTTTAGATATCGTTACATACAAAGTTATAGATATTGTTAACAGTAAACAAATTTACAATGACAGACTGGTACAGAGGGGAGAGGACCCTGTCCTTGCAGACTTACATTCTACAGGATTGTGGGGAAGAGACAGAAGGTCGGGGGTTCAGCAGCTCAGGCGGTGATGAGGCGGCAGAATAGTTATTGCAGGCTGTAAGCTTTCCTGAAAAGATGGGTTTTCAGGTTGCGTTTGAAGCATACGCCAAAGAAGGCTGAAGCATGCACATACAGCAGATAAATCCTGCCTAAATCATCTGAGAGTGGTATCGTTCACATGTGGGGGAGCTTGTAGAGTGCCCGACGCGTGTGGCCACCGCAAGGTGGCTTCGTCAGGGGCTGGAGTGTCAGTCTGCAAAATGCTAATGCTGCGCAGTAGAAATCTGATACGTCACACTACTCTAACCAGGAAATGATTCCCGGGACTACACCTCCCCCTCTGGCGTGACTGCGCCTCTTGGCCTCCATGTTTAAGGTGCCTTTAACAGGTATATCGCTGCGGCTGTATTTTATTATTACTAATTATTGAACATACTGTATTTAAATAGCATTTTGCAGACTGGCTCTCCAGCCCCTGACGAAGACACCATGCGGTGGCGACATGCATCGGGCACTCCACAAGCTCCCCCTCATGTGAGCGATACCACTCTCAGATGATTTAGGCAGGATTTATCTGCTGTATCTGCATGCTTCAGCCTTCTTTGGCTTATGCATTGGTCATGACCTCATTTATAGGTATTGGCATTTTCCTGCCTCACTGAGGCTAATTTCACACTTGCTTTTTTTTGCAGCGCGTTTTTCCCTCAAAAAAACGCATTGAAAAAACGCATACAAAAGCATACAACTGCTGCGTTTTTTTCAAGCATTTTTATGAGCATGCATGAAAAAAACGCAGCGTTTTTATGCGTTTGTATGCGTTTTTAGTGCGTTTTTACCGCGTTTGCGTTTTTTCCAAACATTAGGTGGCCCCTCACACTAACCTAAACCATGACTTTACTAACCCTAACCCTGACCCTGACCCTAACCCTGACCCTGACCCTAACCCTGACCCTGACCCTAACCCTAACCCTGACCCTAACCCTAACCCTAACCCTAACCCTGACCCTAACCCTAACCCTAACCCTAACCCTGACCCTAACCCTAACCCTTAACCAAACCATACTTAACCCTAACCCAAACCCTAAACCTTAACTAACCCTAACCCTAACCCTGACCCTAACCCTAACCCGAACCCTGACCCTAACCCTAACCCTGACCCTAACCCTTAACCAAACCATACTTAACCCTAACCCAAACCCTAAACCCTAACTAACCCTAACCCTGACCCTAACCCTAACCCTAACCCTGACCCTAACCCTAACCCTGACCCTAAACCCCCTTAACTAACCCTAACTCTAACCCAAACCCCTAAATTCCATGGTTAACAAAAAAAAACGCATGTGCAAAAAAACGCATACATAAGCATGCCAATGCGCACATATGCGCACCCATAGACTTATAATGGGTGTCTTGCTGTAAAAAAACGCATTGCGCGCGCATGCGTTTTTTTGAGGCAAGTCGGACGCCCAAAAAATGCAACAGGATGCATTTTGTGCGCCCGAGCGCATACCGCAAAAAAACGCATGCGCGCAAAAGCGCATACAAACGCGTGTGTATGCGCACATAAGCGCATCCCATGCAAAGTATAGGAAAAAAAAACGCATGCGTTTTTTAGCGCTAAAATCCCGCGAAAAAAAACGCAAGTGTGAAACCAGCCTGAGTGTGTTTCATTATTGTTTCTAGGTACGGCTTCTACATGGCACAGTTGTGCAGGGTGCTAACATGCATTGTTTCTTCATACATTTCTATCACTTTTATGCCTTTTCCACTGGCATTTTTTTGGCCTAACTTGTTTTGGTGTATATTCATTTTTTATTATTTTCCTTAGGATCAACGTTGGACCATATGACCCTGCTGTAAATACTGCTGCATGTGTAACATGTATCATGTCCTGTACCTATGCATTAGCGCTCATGCTCTAGGGTGAGCTTTGTTTGCCCTATTATGGGCCTTGCGTGTTTTTTGCTATGTCATTGTATGACTTTTTAATGTTTTTATACATGGTGTGTTTTTTCTGCAATAAAAATTGTAATTTTTTGTGGTGATCCCTGTGTTTGTGATCAGTAGCTTTCTTCTACTTATTCTACTGTATTGTCTTTACTGATCACCGGTGTATCCCCCACCTTTATCCAGTGGTGCCCTCCTGTTTCCAATTTATCATAGTGTTTTGCTGGTGGTTTATCACCATTCTTTCCCAGGAATATTGGTACACAGTTTATGGTGATCTTATTATGGATCTTGTAGCACGAGAGGCTGCTTGGAGCAGTCAGGCACGGGGGAATTTTGAGGATGTCCCAGTGGTACCCTCCTCTGTGGGGAGTAGTGGTCAACATACTGATTTTGATGCCCTTTCTAGGGATCTTATTAATTTGCATAAAACCCTCACCAAGACTTGGTGGAACATCAAGAGTCTTGAGGAGTACAAACGTTGTGGTTTGATCCCTGGGAAGTAGATAGTGCTTTCCAGAAAAATTGGGAGGATGGTCTATTTAAATGCTCCACCATTATTATTAAGGACCTGTTGAATGAGCATGATCGCACTTTATTAGCAGAGACCAAAGATAAAATTAAAATCTGTGAAACTAGATTACATACTTTTGATTTAAAATCATTGGTTGAACCTTTTCTTAGTCGCCTCAAGAATAATATTGACCTATATGAAAAGGATATTATTGGGATCAAGAAACACAAGTTTAAACGTGACCAGATGGACTTAGAAATGGCAAGGCCTACAGATGGATACACAGGTGCAATAAGAGACGGCGTACCCCTGATGATAACACACAAGGAAAACCCCTCTGTGAATGAGTCACAGTCCAGTGATTTTTTATCTTCAGACCAGAGTGACCTAGAGGGCACCACAGGAGGGGTAGGCGGGGTAGAAGAGTCCACAAAAAGAACCAGGAGGTATCGTCAATGGTCTCCCAGATTCCGAAGGGATACCAGACAGAATCGCAGGCATTTGCTGGTTTGGACATTACACAGTCTGGTTGTGTGAATGCTTCCCATCTGGAAGAGGGTAAGCTTTCTGTTCTTAATTTGTCTAACTATGAATTATCATCAAGTGAATATTCTATTTTACAACGCGGTCTCTCCTTTTGTCCAACTAATACTCTTGATAAATTTACTTTTGTCAAAGATTTATATCTTTTCTGTAGACAGCTCACGTTCAGACTCCTGTACCATCAACCCACCATTGTTGATACTTTACCAATAGAAGACAGACAAATATTTAGGGATCTTCTCTCTCTTTTAGAGGAGAACGAGAATCCTTCTACGAGAACTCATTTCACGGGATGCCTTCCTTCTCAAGCAACACCCAAGTTTTCTCTTTTTCCAGTGGTCCAAATCTTCTTTGATGCGGTATGTAGAGATGTAACATCTTTGGACGTCAAACCTAATCTTTTGAATAATATAACTAAATCCGAAAGGACTGCTATTTGGACTCTTGGTGGGAATAAAGATCTAGTGATAAGAGAAGCTGATAAAGGAGGTAATATTGTTATCTGGCCAGTAGATCTTTATTTAAAGGAAGCCAAAAGACAACTCAGTAACTCTTCCTTTTATCAGGTACTCCCTTCCGATCCCACCATGGTATTTAACTTGAAACTTGATAAACTTCTTGATTGGGCCTATACCCATCATGTTCTTAATAAAAAAAGAAAGAGACTTTTTAACCTTCCACCACCCGAGGATCCCAACCTTTTACATGTTACCCATGGTGCATAAGTCCACCGTTGATCCACCCAGACGACCAATCGTGTTGGGCATTGGTGGGCTGTTTGAAAAGCCGTGCACTTATATTGATTTTTTTCTTCAGCCCATGGTGACCACCTTAGAATCTTAAGTCAAAGATACCTCCCACTTGTTGATTTTGTTGCAGGATTTAGTCATTCCTCCCGACACATTTTTGGTAACCTTGGATGTTGACTCCCTTTATACCAACATCCGACACGACTTGGGGATCCAAGCAGTATCTTTTTTCTTGGACTAGCATACGACGGGGGATCGGCAGCATGATCAATTTTTGTTGGACTTATTGCACTTTGTGTTAGACAAAAATTATTATGTGTTCGATTGGGTTTTTTATAGGCAGGTGTGTCATGAACTCATTTTCTGCTCCACCAGTTGAGAGTTCCCTTTCCGTTCTCCCTCTGGTGGTGACAGGAGGTAGTGCGGTTGGTTTAAGTGGTAGTGATCTGCCACCTGATGAGGAAGATAACGATTGGATCTCTGGAGTATCAGACTGGATATAAGACAGCCGACACCCTATCCGGGTGCTGGTGATTCAGTCTGTTTCTCAGGTCCTGGACTTCAGCTCTCTTCCAGTCTTCTCAAGTTAAGTTTGTTTTTTGCTAATGTTCACACTTGCGCTTGTTGGTCAATTCAGTTTGTTGTGTAATCAGCCTGCCCCTGCTGGGGCTATGCTGAAATTCCACTCCTATTAATCAGTATTTGCCAATCTGCTTTTTGTCCCTTATTATATTTGCCTCTTTTTTGCTCTGTCTCAGAATATTTCAGAGTGCTGATATAGGTTTAGAAGTCTAGTGACTTCAGGGTTAATTTTGCTATCAGAAGTGTTGGACAATATTTTTGTAGGTTGTTTTTGGCAGATTGCAGACAGTGTCTTTCCTTTTCTCTCCTTTTTAGTTAGCTGGGCCCCATCAATTGCTCAGCCTATTTTCTGCCTTTGTTTGTATTTTCATCTTGTTTAACCGTCAATACATGTGGGGGCTGTCTTTCCTTTGGGGTCTGCTCTGGGGCAGTTAGTTTTCCTCTTTTCCTGCTTTAGGCTTATGTAGTTCTCCGGTTGTGATGAGGCATCTAGGACCAACGTAGGAACGCTCCACGACTGCTGCTAGGTGTGCGGTTAAGATCAGGGATCTGCAATCTGCATAGTTACCAACTTCTCTGGTTTTCTGAGACTTAGCTTGTTGTCTTGTTTTTCCTCCTCGGTTTCCCATTCATAACAGATTAGTATACGATGGTATCGAAAAGAAACAGGATTAAGAATCTCCAAAATCTTATAAGGTCCCATAAATCTTGGCTTAAATTTTGGAGATGCAACCTTCACAGGAATATTCTTAGATGACAGCCAAACCATATCACCCACTTTAAACCGGGGACCAATGGTCGTACGCTGGTTAGAAAAACGCTGGGCTTTTTCCTGAGAGAGTGACCACTTATCCACCACTTGGTCCCATATCTGCTGCATTCTCACAATCACAGTGTCCACACCTGGGCAGGATGAAGATTCCACTTGCCCTGAAGAGAATAGAGGATGAAACCCAAAATTACAGAAAATAGGTGACATCAGAGTGGCAGAGCTAGCTCTATTGTTCAGCGCAAATTCGGCCAAGGGCAAAAATGAGACCCAATCATCTTGATCAGCAGATATAAAACATCTTAAATAAGACTCCAGGGTCTGGTTTGTTCTCTCAGTCTGCCCATTGGTCTGGGGATGAAACGCGGAGAAGGATAACTGAATTCCCAGATTGGAAGAAAAGGCTTTCCAGAATCTGGAAACAAACTGGACCCCTCTATCGGACACAATGTTCTCTGGAATCCCGTGTAACCGAACCACCTGTTGTAAAAACAAGGGCACCAACTCAGCAGAAGATGGCAACTTTGGGAGTGGTACAAGATGGACCATCTTCGAAAATCTATCACAAATTACCCAGATAACAGTCATTCTCTGAGAGACAGGAAGATCAGAAATAAAATCCATTAAGATATGGGTCAATGGTCTCTTGGGCACCGGCAGGGGCATCAGCAACCCACTGGAACGAGAACAGGGTTTAGACCGAGAACAAGTCCCACAGGACTGAACAAAATTCCCGACATCACGAGATAAGGCAGGCCACCAAAACGACCGACTCACCAAATCTCTGGTACCAAAAATACCCGGATGACCAGCCAATGCGGAGCAATGGACTTCAGACATCACTCTCTTTCTCCACTGGTCAGGAACATACAATCTTCCTATAGGGCAACACTCAGGTTTATCCTCCTGAAATTCCTCCAGGGCGCATCTCAAATCGGGCGAAATGGCAGAAAGAACTACCCCCTCACATAGGATAGTAGTAGACTCGGTCACATTAAGAGAATCAGCAAAGAAACTCCTAGAAAAGGCGTCTGCCTTAACATTCTTAGTGCCTGGAAGAAAAGAGACCACAAAATTAAAATTCGTGAAAAACAAGGCCCATCTAGCCTGTCTAGGATTCAAGCGTTTGGCCGACTCCAGATAAATCAGATTCTTGTGATCCGTGAGGACCACAAATTGATGTCTAGCTCCCTCCAACCAATGTCTCCACTCCTCAAATGCCTATTTCATGGCCAACAATTCCCGATTCCCCACGTCATAGTTGCGTTCAGATGGGGAAAACTTTCGAGAAAAGAAGGCACAGGGATTCATCTTTGAAGTCACAGGGTCTTTTTGGGACAACACAGCTCCTGCACCAATCTCAGAAGCGTCCACCTCCACTTGAAATGGAAGTGAGACATCAGGTTGCCGTAAAACTGGAGCTGAAGTAAATCACCGCTTAAGCTCCTGAAATGCGGAGACAGCCTCAGGAGACCAATTCAGCACATCAGCTCCCTTCTTGGTCAGATCAGTCAGTGGTTTGACAATACTAGAAAAATTACCTATAAATTTACTATAGAAATTAGAAAAACCCAAAAACTTCTGGAAAGCCTTCAAAGAAGTAGGCTGATCCCAATCATAAATGGCCTGTACCTTGGCCGGATCCATTTCAATAGTCGATGGAGACAAGATAAATCCCAAAAATGAAATCCTCTGTACACCAAAGAGGCTCTTCGATCCCTTAACAAACAGGGAATTCTCCCTCAAAATCTGGAACACAGTCCGGACATGTTCCACATGGGAATCAAAATCACTAGAAAAGATCAAAATATCATCCAGATAGATGATCAAAAACTTATCCACAAAGTCTCGGAAAATATCATTCATAAAGGATTGGAAGACAGAAGGGGCATTAGAGAGCCCAAAAGGCATCACCAGGTACTCAAAATGTCCCTCCGGAGTATTAAACGTCGTCTTCCATTCATCCCTGTGCTTGATGCGAATAAGATTTTACGCCCCCCTGAGGTCAAGCTTAGTAAACCAGCAGACACTCTTAACTCTGGAGAATAAATCAGACATCAGAGGTAACGGGTACTGATATTTAACCGTCATCTTGTTAAGGGAACGATAATCATTACACGGTCTTAATGAACCATCTTTCTTGGCCACAAAAAAAAAGCCAGCGCCTAAAGGTGATGAGGATTGTCTAATATGACCCTTCTCCAACGACTCTTTAATATAGTATCGCATATCATCTTGTTCGGGTACAGATAAGTTGAAAAGCCGACCCTTTCGAAATTTACACCCAGGCATCAACTCAATTGCACAGTCATAACTCCTATGAGGAGGCAAAGATGCAGACTTACTCTCACTAAAACCATCAGAGAAATCAGCCAGATAATCAGGAATATCATGAGACTGAGGAGAGGTGGAGAAAACAGGAGCGTCCCTAAGAACACACTGACAACCCCAACTCACCACAGACACAGATTTCCAATCCAAAACTGGGTTATAAGTTTGCAACCAGGGGAACCCCAGAACAATAGTATCATGCAAATTATGCAGCACCAAAATTTTACAATTTTCTTGGTGGTCTGGGGAAACTCGCATTATCACCTGGGTCCAAAACTGAGGTTTATTCTCCGCCAAAGGAGAGGCATCAATACCCCTCAAAGGAATGGGCGTCTGCAGAGGCGTCATGGACAAACCACAATGTTTAGCAAAGTCCAAATCCATCACATTCAGAGCTGCTCCCGAATCCACAAAAGCCTTAGTGGAAAATGTGGACAAGGAGCAGATCAGAGTAATTGCCAAAAGGAACTTAGGTTGTATACTGCCCACAGCAAATGTGTGGGCAAAACATTTCTCTCATTTAGGGCAGACAGAAATAGTATGAGAAGCATCTCCACAGAAAAAACACAGCTTATTACGCCTTCTAAACTCCCGACGTTGCACCCTAGACAAAACCCCATCACATTGCATAGGTTCAGACATTTGTTCAAAAGGTGGCAGCGCCTCCCGTGTAGTTTTACATTCACGTAAATGTCAACTTGAATGGCTAATGACATAGAGCCAGGAAATCCCACCATAACATCTTTTACGGTCTCTGACAAACCTTTCCGAAAGAGAGCTGCCAATGCACTATCATTCCATGTAGTATGGACCGCCCACTTTCGGAATTTTTGACAGTACAACTCTTCCGGATCCTGACCCTGATTTAATGCCAATAGGGTTCTTTCAGCTTGATCAACGGCATTAGGTTCATCATACAACAACCCCAAGGCCTGAAAAAATGCATCCACATTAGTCAGAATAGGATTTTCAGGTGTCAGAGAAAAAGCCCAATTTTGGGGATCACCGTGCAGCAAGGAGATGACAATTTTAACCTGCTGCACAGAGCTCCCCCGATGAGTTAGGCTTCAAAGCAAGAAATAATTTACAATTATTCTTAAAATTCAGAAATTTAGACCGATCTCCAGAAAACACATCAGGAGTAGGAATCTTGGGTTCAGCAGCATGTTACTGAATAAGGTAGGTGGAAATTCCCTGTACTTCAGCAGCAAGCTGCTCCACACGATCAGACAGTTGCTTAATCTCCATTAGGAAAAAAAAAATCCTCCTACGGCCCCAGAAAAAAAAGAGGAAAAAATACATTAAAAAAAAAAAATTCTGACACTTTTTTTTTCTCTAACAATTCTATCCTGCTTTTGAGTACCCTAGAATCTGTGGTATGGCTGGTGATTCTGTTATGAATGGGAAACCGAGGAGGAAAAACAAGACAACAAGCTAAGTCTCAGAAAACCAGAGAAGTTGGTAACTATGCAGATTGCAGATCCCTGATCTTAACCGCACAACTAGCAGCAGTCGTGGAGCGTTCCTACGTTGGTCCTAGACGCCTCGTCACAACCGGAGAACTACATAAGCCTAAAGCAGGAAAAGAGGAAAACTAACTGCCCCAGAGCAGACCCCAAAGGAAAGACAGCCCCCACATGTATTGACGGTGAAACAAGATGAAAATACAAACAAGGGCAGGAAAATAGGCTGAGCAAACGATGGGGCCCGGCTAACTAAAAAGGACAGAAAAGGAAAGACACTGTCTGCAATCTGCCAAAAACCACCTACAAAAATATTGTCCAACACTTCTGATAGTAAAATTAACCCTGAAGTCACTAGACTTCTAAACCTATATCAGCACTCTGAAATATTCTGAGACAGAGCAAAAAAGAGGCAAATCTAATAAGGGACAAAAAGCAGAATGGCAAATACTGAGTAATAGGAGTGGAATTTCAGCATAGCCCCAGCAGGGGCAGGCTGATTACACAACAAACTGAATTGACCAACAAGCGCAAGTGTGAACATTAGCAAAAAACAAACTTAACTTGAGAAGACTGGAAGAGAGCTGAAGTCCAGGACCTGAGAAGCAGACTGAATCACCAGCACCGGATAGGGCGTCGGCTGTCTTATATCCAGTCTGATACTCCAGAGATCCAATCGTTATCTTTCTCATCAGGTGGCAGATCACTACCACTTAAACCAACCGCACTACCTCCTGTCACCACCAGAGGGAGAATGGAAGGGGAACTCTCAACTGGTGGAGCAGAGAATGAATTCATGACATAACCCCCTCCCTCCAACCCACTGTCATGTGGTAAAAAAATAAAGAAAAAATAGAGTAACCATAAACCACATTAGAAATATTAGAAAAATGAAAAATAAATCTTTATTAACACATCTTAAAACAATAACAAACATTTATAAACACATAATAGAGGTAGATATACAAGGAATAATCCCAGTGTAGCGCACGGTAAACGTCCCTATACAACAAGTGACAGCAGGCACAAGCACCATATGCTACAAGTCTAAAGCTTAGTCTAAGCACCAAAGCGTATTGTGCAACTTATCCAGAGACAATGTCTCTATATACCTAAAAGAACCGGGTGCTGTATATAGCGTAATGCTAAAGTTATATAAGCAATTACTGGCTCAAGGGAATATATCGATCAATTCTGGGATCATACCCAATATCCTTATCGCTCATGCCACTTACCCATAGGGGAGTATAAATACAGGGAGGATACCGCGCTCAACCCCGACGCGCGTTTCGCCTCGGCTTTTGCCCCTTGAGAAAGCCGAGGCGAAACGCGCGTCGGGGTTGAGCGCGGTATCCTCCCTATATTTATACTCCCCTATGGGTAAGTGGCATGAGCGATAAGGATATTGGGTATGATCCCAGAATTGATCGATATATTCCCTTGAGCCAGTAATTGCTTATATAACTTTAGCATTACGCTATATACAGCACCCGGTTCTTTTAGGTATATAGAGACATTGTCTCTGGATAAGTTGCACAATACGCTTTGGTGCTTAGACTAAGCTTTAGACTTGTAGCATATGGTGCTTGTGCCTGCTGTCACTTGTTGTATAGGGACGTTTACCGTGCGCTACACTGGGATTATTCCTTGTATATCTACCTCTATTATGTGTTTATAAATGTTTGTTATTGTTTTAAGATGTGTTAATAAAGATTTATTTTTCATTTTTCTAATATTTCTAATGTGGTTTATGGTTACTCTATTTTTTCTTTATTTTTATGCTACTCGGAGTACTCCACTATTACTTTATTAGTCCTAATTTTTGGTGGGGGAACCATGATTGTTTTTTAACTGGTTCCTGACCACTAGAGTTGAGCGATACCAGCCGATACTTGAAAATATCGGATCGGAATGGATCGGCCGATCTTAAAAAAAAGTATCGGTATCGCCGATTCCGATACCGGGAACCAATGCAAGTCAATGGGGCCAAAATATCGGAATTAAAAAAAACCCTTTCTTTCCTTGTAGGTTAATTCTACATGAAGAAAAACAACTAAGAATAATGTAGAATGTATTGTGGGAGGTGGAGGAGACATTAAAGCCATAGAGGTTTAGCCCAATCAAATGGAATAGCAGGAATTAAACTTTTTTTTTAAAGATGTTAGGACTTACAAAGATATTGACTATGTTAGCCTCATTTATATTTTGCCGACGGTCTGTTAGTACACCACCTGCGGCACTAAAGACACGTTCCGATAATACACTGGCAGCAGGGCAAGCCAGCACCTCCAATGCATACTGGCTAAGCTCTGGCCATGTATCCAGCTTAGAGACCCAAAACTTGAAGGGGGAAGAGCCATCTGGGAGTACAGCGACAGGGCAAGACATGTAGTCTGACACCATCTGACGGAAGCGTTGCCTCCTGCTGACTCGAGGCGTCGCTGATGGTGTAGACAATTGTGGTGGACACACAAAACTTTGCCACATTTGGGCCATAGTGGTCTTGCCTTGTGCTGCGGCGCTGCCTCTGCTCCCTCTTTGTGCAGAGTTTCCTCCACTGCCTCGACGCACAGAGCTGCTTTGTAAAGCACTAGCAACAATGCTGTCGGGTGGAATGGAAAACATTATGGACTGCACCAGTGACTCTTCGTACTCCCGCAGTTTACGCTCCCGGTTCAACGTTGGTATGAGCCTTTGTACGCTGTCCCGGTAGCGAGGATCTAGGAGGGTGTACACCCAATAATCAGCCGAGACGAGAATGTGGGCGATGCGGCGGTCGTTTCTCAGGCACTGCAGCATGAAATCAACCATGTGCTGCAGACTCCCAACTGCCAAAGAACCGCTGTCCCCTGTTTGAGGCGTGACCTCGTCCTGCTCTGCATCACCCCACCCTCGCTGTACATACTGAGTAGAGGTTTGTGTACCTCCCTCCTCTGGAGAGATGTCTTCCTCCTCCATCGACTCCTCCTCATCCTCCTCACAAAGTGTCCCCTGCCTAGGCCTTTGTGAGGAAACACGTAGCGCAGACTGTCCAGAAGCAGATGGCATTTGGGACTCCTCATCCTCCACCTCTTCTGAAACCTCATCCCTTAGTGCTTGCAGTGTTTGTTGAAGCAGGCAGATAAGGGGGACAGTCATGCTGACTAGTGCATCATCTGCACTCGCCATCCGCGTGGATTCATCGAAGGCACGCAAAACGAGGCAGATGTCCTTCATAGAGGCCCACTCAATGGTGCTGAAGTGTAAACGGCGCACAGTGCGACTTGTTTGCGCCTGATGCAGCTGGTACTCCATGACTGCTGCCTGCTGCTCACACAACCGCTCCAACATATGTAACGTTGAATTCCACCGGGTGGGTAGGTCACATATGATGCGATGTTCCGGAAGGCCAAATCGTCGCTGCAGAGCAGCGAGGCGCGATCTTGCCGTGCTGGAACGTCGCAAGTGAGCGCACTCTATGCGGACCTTGTGCAACAGTGCAGCAAGATCCGGATAGTCCCTCAGAAAGCTCTGCACGACCAAGTTAAGAACATGTGCCAGACATGGGATGTGTGTGAGGTTGCCTAGGCCAAGAGCTGCCACCAGATTTCGGCCATTGTCACACACTACCAAGCCCGGCTGGAGATTCGCTGGCCCAAACCACACATCGCTCTCCAGCTTGATAGCATTCCAGAGCTCCTGCGCTGTGTGGCTTCGATTCCCCAAAGAAATTAATTTGAGTACAGCCTGTTGACGTTTGGCCACGGCTGTGCTCATATCGGTCGTAACAGGCTCCTGCTCTGCTGTTTCTGAGGAACTTGAGTAGGAGGAGGAGTCTATGTGTACAGACTGGAGTCCTGCAATCCGTGGCGTTGGAAGAACACGTACAGCGCCACTCTCCAGATCCGTACCCGGCTCCACAACATTGACCCAGTGGGCAGTGAGGGAAAGGTATCGTCCCTGTCCATGGTTACTGGTCCACGCATCGGTGGTCAGGTGGACCTTGCTACTAACGGCGTTTAGTAGCGCATGTTTTATTTTGCCCTCAACATGTTTCTGCAGGGCAGGGACGGCTCGCCTGCTGAAATAAAAGCGGCTGGGCACGTTGTATTGGGGGACTGCCAATGCCATTAAGTCCCGGAAGGTGTCAGTGTCCACCAGCCTGAATGACAGCATTTCAACTGCCAGAAGTTTGGCAATGCCAGCATTCAGAGACTGTGCTCGGGGATGGTTTGCCGAGTAAGGGCGCCTTTTATCCCATGCCTGTGCTACCGATGGCTGTGATGGATGGGAACGTGCTGCTATGGGTGTAATCTGACAGGGTCTCCGGACAACAGTGGCAGAGGTTCTTCCTTGGCGATCCTGTGAGGAAGCCGAACCAGCAGTGTGTGAGCTGGAGGAAGAGGGCCCAACACGAACTGAAGAGGTGGTAGGTGGTGCTGTACGTTGGCCTACGTCTTCAGGGTGTCTCTGCAACTCCAACTCGTGCTTGGTGCGCACATGTTTCCACATATTTGTGGTATTGAGGTTGCTGACATTTCTCCCTCTTTTGACTCTCTGATGACACAGCTTGCATTTGACAAAGCAAATGTCATCTGCAACTGTGTCAAAAAAGGACCACGCACTGCAACTCTTGTGAGCGCCCGGTTTGCCTTTGGAAGGAGGAATGCTCCTAACGGGTGCCGAAGTGGAGGGTACAGGCAACCAAGTCTTCCCCCTCCCTCTGCCTCCTGTTTTGGCCGGTAGGGGAATCTCTTCCTCCGAGCTGCTCCCACCACCTTCCTGTTGCTCACGCCATGATGGGTCAAGGACCTCATCATCTTCCCTCCCCTCTTCAAACAGCTGCTTCTCCGGGGTTGTCTCGCCAGCACCGTACGCACCAGAAAGTGGCAACTGAGTCTCGTCATCATCTGATGCGTACTGAGGTGTGCTGACCATAGGCACTGGCCCACTCGCCTCTTCAGATTCAGAGGGACAAAGAAGTTGCGCATCACTGCATACTCCCTCTTCTTCACATTCAGGAATGCTGCTTGGCTGGCCCCCTCTTTCCAAGCCAACAGATTCCGAGAACAGAAGTAGAGACTGTGATGGCTCCTGTCCATGTCTCTCTGACTGCCTGGGCACTTTGGCAGGTGGTGAAGAGACAGATGGTTGCTCTTCGGTGCTCTGACCCTGAGAGGATGCGGAAGTAATTGAAGTCGATGCGTTAGCTGCCATCCATCCGACAACGGCTTCAATTTGTTCCTCCCGCAGCAGTGGGGTACGTTGAGGTCCTACAAAGCTGCGCATAAAGGACTGTTGCCTGCTAAAACTGGGGGATGCTGATCCACTGGTGCCCGCAGCAGGCCCAGAATCCCCACGTCCTCTACCTGTAGAATCCCCACGTCCTCTCCCTGCAGAATCCCCACGTCCTCTCCCTGCTGAAACTCCACGCCCACGCCCACGCCCACGCGCCTTACTCCCTGCCTTCTTCATCTTGCAAGACTGCTTAAGATAGGCAAAAAAGTACAAAGGGGGGCCTTAGTGTGCTTATTCCTGAACAGCTGGTTACAGGTACAAGAAACACTAATTTTATGAAGTGTGTGTGTGTGTGTGGACTAGACTTTAATAGGAGCTGATGTGGCCTACACAAGTTCAAAATGTAGTGTTTGGTGAACTTTTTTTGTGGTTTCTTTGTTGGAAACAAACTCAAAGTATGTGAACAAAGAATTGAAACTGATAGTATCACCAACTTTTTGGAGCTATTACAATGCAGGCAGGTAACCTACAATGCAAAAGATGAGGCTCCAAAAAAATTGGGTAATACTAATCTGGCTGCGCCGGCAGGGCACAAGCCAGAAAAAAAGGCTCCTCTATCTACTCCTATATAGTGTTTGCAACCAACCAATGTTGATGGATACGGATGGATGCACACTAATAGGAGAAGAAAAAATGAGCTGCACTCAAAGACAAATATGTGTGAGGCAGTGACGCACGTTGAGCGTCCTACAACCAGACGTAGCTGCAGGACACTCTACTCAGCGTGAGCTGCACTCACACACAGTCAGAGGCCTCTCAGACAGCCGTCAACAGTGCAGCTAAGTGGGCACTGGCACTGACAGGCTGCAGAAAGGCTCCGCTGTGTACTCCTTTATAGTGTTTGCAACCACCGTAGATGGAGACGGATGGATGCACACTAATAGAAGAAAAAATGAGCTGCACTCAAATAAAAATATGTGTGAGGCACTGACGCACGCTGAGCGTCCTACAGCCAGACGTAGCTGCAGGACACACTACTCAGCGTGAGCTGCACTCACACACAGTCAGAGACCTCTCAGACAGCCGTGAACAGTGCAGCAAAGTGGACACTAGCACTGAAAGGCTGCAGAAAGGCTCCGCTGTCTACTACTAGTGTTTGCAACCAACGTATATGGATACGGATGGAAGCACACTAGATTGAAATTATGTAAAAAATGCAGCTCAAAAAATAAAAGATGTATGAGGCAGCAGTGATCACACTGGGTGGCCTACAGCCTGACGTGGCTGCAGGACCCACTCCACAGCGTGAGCTGCACTCACACAGCCCTTGCAGACAGCTGTGAACACTGCTGCTAGGGCAAAGAAGGCTACAGTGGTGGTTTATGTAGCCTGGGTAAAGCACTAGATGTTTGGTGGAATCGCTATTTCTAACTGTCCCTCACAGTCTTCTACAGCAGCCTGTCCCTAACTGAATTCACAGCAGAGTGACCAGAAATGGCGGCTGCGGTGGCTTTTATAGTGCATCATGACATCATTTCGGCAGCCAATCACAGCCATGCCAATAGTTAACATGCCTACATGCCTAACAGGATGTGCCCACACTTCGGAGGATTCCCATTGGCTTAATCAAAGCAAGCAGGCTCATAGCATGATGGGAACTTCCTATTCCGATTCCGATTCCGGAATCCGATATGACAAAAGTATCGGAACTAAGTATCGGAATTCCGATACCGCTAATATCGGCCGATACCCGATACTTGCGGTATCGGAATGCTCAACACTACTGACCACGCTTTATAGCTATGAAGGTTTTGAACTTGTTTTCACCACTGTCATGTGGGCCTCCACTTACGCCTCTGAGGAGGGGGGGATTTGGCTCGCTCTGGCCCCTGAATAACCCCCGGCCCTGCATGGCGGTTCATTTTAACACCAGATAACAGGGATATATTGTATAGTTTCAACATTAAAAATCTATGTATATATTTGAGGAGGCAGACACAGACACTGTCATGGCCAGTATGGATTCAACAACAATCTAAAAATTGAAAAAGGGTACAGTATCACCAGATCCAAGGTATATATAGTATAGTTTCAACATTCAAAATCTCAGTATTTATTTCAGGAGCCACCTTACCCAACGAAGCCTGGTCCTTCCTTCTCCAGAAACGGTCTTCACAGGTGGCTAATTGCACTTCCCGTGCCCCAAGGACCCCTTCCTTCCAGTCTAGGAGCTTGGACAAGATTTTTCTCTCTTCTCTGACCCTCAGCCCTCTCACAGCAATCCTGCTCTTACTCTGTCCTGTCACCGACTGACAACTCTCTAGAAAGATCCATTTAGCTCAGACTAGCTCCACCCACCAATTGTCACCTTGCTGTCTCTGATTGGATGCACACAATCACTCCACTACCTAAGCTCCTCCCACTGTACCTACCTTCCACACTAACCCCCAACACCCTTTCCTAGTCAGTCTGGGATGAGGCCATCCTCCTGCCGGGTACACCCAGAAAAGCACTGACTAACTAGTGTGTGTTGAGTGCAGAGTTAGGAGTCCTGAGTGGTGATCCCCCTTACCTGAGGGTGGGATACCACACCTTTGGATGAGGTGCAGTACCTCTGTGGCGACGTACCCTCAGGGGTGCCATAGTACCCTTTCTCATTTTTCTATATTGTTGTCAGATCCATACTGGGCCTGAGAGCGTCTGTGTTTGCCTCCTGAAATTTATACGGAGATTCAGTATGTTTAAACTATACTATATACCTTGTATCTAGTGATACTGTACCTTTTTGCAAATTTTTATATTATTGTCTAATCCATAATGAGCCTGTGATCGTCTGTGTCTGACTCATGAAATATATATGGAGATTTACAATTATCCCTAGACTGTATAGAGCTGTCCACTTTTGAAACAGTACCATATATCTGCTGGTATTTTGAGTCCATTTTCCCAAAAATTATTAAGTATGGTGGAAGAGGCCGTGGACGTGGGTGTGGGGGGCCAGCTGGTACTGATGGTTGTGGTGGTGCATCTGCTGGTAGTGCCAAAAGAACAATAGCAGATAAGGCAGTTGGTGTTTAGCCTGGGTCATTGTCTGGCACAAAAAAAGACCTCTAAGGCTCCCTTTTCTGGGAGTAGGTAAACTGCTTTTAAAGCCGGAGTATCAGGAACTTGTTTTGCCTTACATTGCCGAAGCAGCCTCCAGCTCTATCGCCTCATCTTCTGAAGTTTAAAAAAATGCAAGCACTGAGTCGTCAAGTGCTGGCTCCTGTACAGGAACCACACCTTTCCTTGTCTCCTTCACCCCCACTAAAAGTGAAGGATGCGGTAGCCCATGCTTCAGATTACTCCTTGGAGCTCTTTTCACATGCCATGCCTGTGTTATCAAGTGAAATTCTGAATTCCCCAGTCCAACATGAATCGAAAATGAAGGGCACTGATGCACATCCACTGCTAGATGATTCTGCTGGTACATTGACCCACAGCACTACATTCCCCTCGCACTCTACAGAGCCAGAATGTGACACTGATGAAACTCAGGTGCCCCTTCCCGCATACTATACCACCTTACATGGTGACACAGAGGAAGGTGCAGATGAAAGTGTCGGTTCCCTTAACAGGTGGGGGAGTCCTACTCGTGGGCGACGGCAGTGGCACAGGGCCCCTCATAGTACAATAAAGTGTCTCTGCCGGTGGGAGGGCCCACTCACCGTCAGACATACCGTCATACTATGAGTGGCCCTGTGCCAGTGCCTTCGCCCACGAGTGGGCCCCCATGCTTGCTCAGGGCCACAGCACTTGCAATACTTACCTCTCCCTGCTCCACCGCCGTGACGTCTTCCGCCTTTCCTGACAGTGACATTCAGGTTAGAGAGCGCGATGACATCACGTCTGTATGCCCTCTACCGAAACAGTACAAGTGCAGAGATCTTGAAGATGGCAATGCTGAGGAGTCCAGAGTAGAGCAGTGCCCAGCGAGGAGAGCTAATTAATTTTTTAAATATTGGGAGCATTTTTTGGTGATCAATATACACTGGAGAATGATATGTGGGGCCCATCATACACTGGAGCATCATCCATTTGGCCCATCATATACTGGAGCATTCAAAATGGGGACATCAGACACTGGAGCAGCAATTACGGGGCCCATTATATACTGGAGCATTAGAAATGGGGCCCATTATATATGGAGCATAATTTGGGCCCATAACACACTGGAGCCACGTCCATGGGGACCAACATATACTGGAGCATTTCAAATGGGGGACATCAGACACTGGAGCAGCATTTACGGGGCCCATTATACACTGGACTCAAACATTAGAAATGGGGCCCATTATATACGGACTCTATGGAGCATTATTTGGGCCAATAAGACAGTGGAGCATCATCCATGGGGACCAACATATACTGTAGCATTATGTGGAGCTCATCATATACTGTAGGGAACATAATATGGGACCAATTATTCTGTATGGAGAAATATATGGGTCTCATTATTCTGTATGGCGCACTAGGTGGTGGCATAATACTGTATGGAGTAATATACTGTCCATTTTTTGAGCTATTGTAGAATGTAAAATAGATATCAGTCATGTCATGTAAGCAGTGAAGTATTTTTCAATGTACTATACCTATATTTCTATGCCGTATCAGAGCATTATGAATTGTGGTATGTGTTAAAAGGGCGCACTGACACTCTTTGGCCCAGGGCACACGAAAATCTGGTGCCAGCCCTACCCCCCCCACAACTTTAGCCAATTAACCCCCAGTTTTCAATGCGTAACTATTATTATAAAGTAAAATAAGGTTGACAAGCTTAAGTAATAAGAATTGATGTCTTTGGCATTGAAATGGGCACTGTAGGTGTGTTCACTGTCCTCCACTCACTGCCGACTTTGCTTCCGCATTGACTTGCATTGGGTTTCGTGTTTCAGTCGGACCCCAACTTTTCCCTATAGTCGGCTGATTTCGTTCGACCCGACTTTTAATAAAGTCGGGTTTCATGAAACCCGACTCGACCCGAAAAAAGGCAAAGTCGCTCATCTCTAGTCTTCAGCATTATATTTCATAAAGTTAAATTGCTTTTTAACAATTAATGTTATTCAATTTTTAAGGTTTATTTTTTTAAGCGTTACATTTTGGACATGTACAGATGTTACTCCGTAATGACATTTTAGAATGCCATTACAGAGATAGCAAGAAGACAAAGTTGTGGGGGTGCAGAGGTCGATAGATGACTGTCAGAGATAACCTGACTCCTCATATAGAAGGCAGAAATGGTTTATTTCCATTTCTGTTTTCCTAATTGTTGTATGCAAAGCTCTGCACAGCATTTGCACTTGTCTTTAACACCATTGGCAGAGATATCCAACATGGAAAGTATGATTATCATGATATCACTGCCTGCGGATTTTGAAGAGTGCACTAAGTACCATATATAGTCGAGTATAAGCTGATTTTTTCAGCACATTTTTTATAGTTTCACTGTTAGGCAATGTTTTAAGAGTCAATGGATTATCCTGTAGGTGGAAGTTGAATGGAGGTATAGTTAGATGGGCACAAAAAGTATGGTATACTGGTTATGATATCAAAAAAATACATGCGATCTCAGTATCAGAATGATATTTGAGTAGGATATTATCTAAACCATACGGTGTGGTATGATTAATATGGTATATCTTATAGTCATGGAGATAGGGGAGTGTGGTCTGTGGTAAGAGTTGAAATAACTCTAGGGTCAGAGACATTAGTTCTTGAGGAGAATATTCTCGTTATAGTATGAACAAATTGTAAAAAAAAGGGGAGCTATGTATGTCCATATGAAACATATATAGATATATAATATGTAAAGCAATGAGATATAGAGGTGGCTTGTTGTATATGGGGAAATAGGATACCTTTGTGGCAGGTAGTCCTGATTCCTGAGGATCCACAATAAAGCAAATATGCCCAAAGTAAGTTGCCTTGAAAGAAAACATTTTATATATAAATATATAGAAAAAAGAGTGATTACATTGGAGATGCATGGCTAAATGTGAACAGAAATATGAGAAATCGGAAAAAAATTTTGGATACCTTTATGACATGTGATTCCAGAGGATCCACAGTTAAGTAAGTGAGCCCAAAATAAATTGCCTTTAAGGAGAAAATTTTTTTTTAGCACTAGACAAAAAGAAGTTATGCAAAAAGAAGCTATATTGGTGGTGCAGCGGTAGTTACATAGAAGTTCATGCTATGTTACTTACAATCATTGGTGGCAGTGGTGGATGCAGGCACCGCCTTGCCTGTGCAGTGAATGAGCGCTATGTCTATGTTAGCACTGTTATTAATGCCTGGGCCGGTCACATGACCGGAAATTACGTCAGACGCCGGCGCCTGCGCTGTGGGATGAAGTTTTTGTCGCCCCATGTGGGGAACCCACCAAAGAAATGGCGCTGGAAGACCACGCATGCGCAGGAGCACTTGTGGGAGGATTTTTCAACAGAGGAGAAACGCTGAGGGGCAGGAATAATGTGGTGTTAGTATCGCTATGTGCAGATATAGCAGAAAAAGATGTAAGCTCTACATCTAAATACCTCTTGAGAGACACATCATGATAAAGCATGGAAAATTGAACATGTAATACAATAACAGCGATCCATTATATATTGTACTCAAATAATAAAGGTGACAGTTCTCTATTGTAGGAGTCCAAATTGAAAAGGAAAAAAAATATAAAGGAGAAGGGAAAAAAGGGAACAGATGGTATTTTATTTTAAGAGGAAAAAAAGGGGGAAAAAAAGGAGAAAAGAGGAAAAATGAGGGGGGGAAAGGGGGGGATGGGAAATGTGGTTCGACCTGTTTGAAATAAAGGTTTTAATAAACTCAAAAAATGTTGGAAAATGGGACATGGGCGGAAAATGGGCAGCACACATGACCGCCCATCAGCTGACACTGTGTGCGCTACTTAATACTCACTACCCTCCATGAGCAATGAGTATTCTGACAGCTGTGCTCTGATTGTGAGCTGCGCATAATGTCCTTGCTACGCGCTACTTACAAGCATAAACCAGCTGCTGGCACCAGAACAAGATGCTGCAAAGGAGCGCAGGAAGGTAAGTGTAATGGTTTTTTTTAAATGTTTTTTGATGGGGGCCAATCTTACCAGTATAACGATGGGGTTGTATGGATTCCAGACTTTCATTTGTGCCTGTTTGCCCTGATCCAAGATTGAGTCTTGTATCTCGACCTGCCATGGAACTTTCTGTCTGTCCTGATTATTTAAGTCCAGGTTGTATTCTCCTCTTTGCCTGAGTACTTTATTCCTGTTGGCTCCTGAGCTCCTGCTGTTCTGCTGGTGGACTCCCTGTTGCTGTTGCTCATTACTCGGTGCTCTGCCTCTCCTCGATCTGTTGCCTGCAGTCCTCTGGGTGTCTCCCTGATGCTGTCTGTGCTTAACTGCTGTCTGGACATCTGGTTGGAGCTAGTCGCCCCTGGAACTGCTGTGGCCAGTAAGGAATCATGACATGATCTTCTCCTTTAGGTCTGTGTTTGTGTGGGCTGCTATGCGGGACTTACAACCCGAAAGGTAAACATAGTGTTAGGAGTCAGGTTCCTGCGTCTGCTCTGCCGGAATCCAGACCCTTACATTCTGCCATGGACTTGGTCGGTCCCTTAGTTAAGTCAGCCCAGGGCCATCAGAATATATTAGTCATCCTGGACTATGCCACACGCTATCCTGAGGCAATTCCCCTGAGAAACTCCTCTGCGAAGAGTATAGTCCGTGAGCTGGTCCATGTGTTTTCCCGGACGGGTTTGCCAAAGGAGATCCTGACCAACCAGGGGACACATTTTATGAGCAAGGTGATGAGGGAATTGTGCAGAGTCTTGCAAATCTTCCAGTTGAGGACTTCAGTGTACCATCCGTAGTCAGATGGCCTTGTTGAGAGGTTTATCAAGACACTGAAGAGCATGCTGAGAAAAGTCATAGAGAAAGATGGTAGAGACTGGGATTGTCTCTTATCGTATTTACTGTTTTCTAGCCATGAAGTTCCCCAGGCCTCCACGGGGTTCTCGCCCTTCGAGCTTCTGCATGGCCGGCACCCGCGAGGTCTCCTAGATATAGCCAAGGAAACCTGGGAAGCCGAAGTCACGCCCCACAGAAGCATCATTGAGCATGTGGCACTGATGCAACAGAGGGTTGCGAAGGTGATGCCCATTTTTAAAGAACATCTCCGCCAGGTACAAGAGTCTCAGGCCAGGGTCTACAACCGGTCAGCCAGAGTGAGGCAGTTCAATCCGGGAGACCGAGTTCTCATGCTAATCCAGACGGTGGAGAGTAAGTTCTTGGTCAAATGGCAAGGGCCATATGAGGTGGTGGAGAAGCTGGGAGACGTAAACTACAAGATCCACCAACCCAGAAGACGGAAGCCATACCAGGTTTACCATGTCAACCTCATCAAGCCGTGGCAAGATAGAGAGCCAGCGGTAACTCCATGCTTGCTGGGCAACCTAGAAGGGGAGGTTGGAGCAGTTACCATAGCGGAGATGCTCTCGAAGGCCCAGAAACAGCAGTGCCGGGAGTTACTCCAGAAAAACAGGGACCTGTTCTCAGAGCTACTGGGGTGCACGAAGGTGGTGGAGCATGAAGTTCTGACTGAGCCACATGTGCCGGTGAACGTGAAGCCATATCGTATTCCTGAGGCCCAGCTAGAGGTAATCTCCAAGGAGGTGCAGCGTATGTTGAAACTCGGGGTCATTGAGGAATCCAAGAGCAGCTGGTCGAGCCCGATTGTCCAGGTCCCAAAACCTGATGGTGAATGGAGGTTCTGCAATGATTACTTGAAGCTGAATGAGGTCTCCAAGTTCGACACTTAACCCATGCCACACGTTGATGAGCTCATCGAGAGACTTGGACCTGTCAGGTACATAACCACTTTGGACCTGACAAAGGGATACTGGCAGGTCCCCATGGCACAGGAAGCCAAGGAGAAGACGGCATTCTCCACACCAGACGGGTGCTTCCAGTATGTTCGGATGCCGTTTGGCCTGCAGGAAGCTCCGGCAACCTTCCAGAGGGCTATGGATAGAATCCTTGCACCTCATAAGCTATACACTGCCGCATACCTGGATGATATCGTCATCTTTACCCCGGACTGGGAGTCTCACCTGGAAAAGGTCCAAGCAGTGTTTGACGCTCTAAGGGAGGCAGGGTTTACAATAAACCCGAAAAAATGTGCCTTGGGTAAGGAGGAAGCCAAGTACCTCAGATATGTAGTGGGGCGTGGCGGGATCAAACCCCAAATCAATAAAGTGGAGGCAATTCAAACATGGCCGAGACCTCTGTCAAAGAAGCAAGTTAAAGCCTTCCTGGGGATTGTGGGATATTACAGGAGGTTCATCCCAAACTTCTCCACAATGGCTGCACCTCTAACTGATCTGCTTAAGGGGACAAAGTCAGTGATGGTCAGCTGGTCCGAAGAAGCAGAGTCAGCCTTCCAAGAAATGAAGGGAGCTCTTCGTAAGCAACCCGTTTTGGTGGCCCCAGACTTTAAACATGAATTTGTCCTCCAGACAGATGCCTCAGATGTCGGGGTAGGAGCAGTCCTTTCCCAAGAGATACGTGGGGAGGAGCATCCTGTTCTCTACTTCAGTAGGAAGTTGATTTCTTGTGAGAGAAATTACTCAGTTGTAGAGAAGGAGTGTTTGGCCATAAAATGGGCAATGGATACATTATGGTACTACCTGGTGGGATGGAAGTTTAGATTAATATCCGACCATGCCCCACTCAGGTGGATGAGGGAAACAAAGGGTAAGAATGCTAGGGTCACCCGCTGGCTCTTAGCCCTACAAGACTTCAGCTTCCATGTAGAGCATAGGGCCAGGAAGCTACATGGGAATACCGATGCCCTCTCCAGAATCCCTTGCCTGGTAGGTGAAAGTGCCAAGCCCCACGGCTTTAAGCAGAGGGGGAGGTATGTGGCAGGGCTAAGGGTCATGTAATCGATGGGAGATATGTGTCTCATAAATGGCTTGTCTCCATAATGTAAGGCATAACAAATATTGCTGTATTATTATTGTTTTGAAGGACCTGTGATGAGGTCACAGTCATGTGACCAGTCAGCTGCTGGGTTTGTGAGTGTGGCTACATTCTTATAATGTGGCCTGCTCTTAAACCAGGCAGCTGTATGTGAGGGGGTATACACCTCCTGTGTGCGCTGAGGCTCGCGGACTGAGCCTGAAGGAAAGGACATGTGATGTTACTTTGTCTCCTGAACTGATGGTTGTTTATTTTGGTGACGTGCTGTTTGGTTTATGACATAATAAACCACATGAACTTTAAGGGAACCTGCCTCCTGACTGTCTCCCGTCGCACCTAAGCGAGTAGAATCCCTACAATATGGAAAAATTATAGCCCTCAAAATGTGGTGTTGCAAAAACTATTTTTACAATAAAAAGCATCTTTTAGTGTATGACAGCTGCCAAACATAAAATCCCGCTATAAATAGTAAATCAAAACCCCCTTTATCACCCCCTTAGTTAGGGAAAAACAATACAATTTAAACAAATGTATTTATTTCCATTTTCCCATTAGGGTTAGGGCTGGGGTTAGGGTTAGGGCTAAGGTTATTGCTAGGGTTAGGACTAGGGTTAGGGCTGACATTACGGTTAGGGGTGTGTTAAGGTTAGGGTTGGAGTTAGAATTGGGGGGTTTCCACTGTTTGGGCACATCAGGGGCTCTCCAAATGCAACATGGCATCTGATCTCAATTCCAGCCAATTCTGCATTGAAGAAGTCAAACAGTGCTCCTTCCCTTCCAAACTCTGCCATGCACCCAAACAGTGGTTTACTCCCACATATGGGGTATCAGCCTTCTCAGGACAAATTGCAAAACTTTTGGGGTCCAATTTCTCCTGTTACCCTTGGGAAAATAAAAATTTAGGGGCAAAAATATCATTTTTGTGGAAACAATATGATTTTTTTATTTGTATGGCTCTACGTTATTATCTTCTATGAAGCACTTGGGGGTTCAAAGTGCTCACCACACTTGTAGATAAGTTCCTTGAGGGGTCTAGTTTTCAAAATGGGGTCACTTTTGGGGGGTTTCCACAGTTTAGGCACATAAGGGGCTCTCCAAATGCGACATGACACCCACAGACCATTCCAACAAAGTCTGCATTCAAAAACGTCACTACTTCCCTTCCGAGCCCCGACATGTGCACATACAGTAGTTTTCTCCCACACATGGGGTATCAGCGTACTCAGGACAAATTGGACAACAACTTTTGGTGTCCAATTTCTCCTGTTACCCTTGGGAAAGTGAAAAAATGGGGACTAAAAGGTCATATTTGTGGAAAAAATATATATTTTTTTATTTTCACGCCTGGGCATTATTCTTTTGTGAAGCACTTGGGGGTTCAAAGTGCTCACCACACATCTAGATAAGTTCCTTAGGGGGTCTAGTTTCTAAAATAGAGTCACTTGTGAGGGATTTCCACTGCTCAGGCACATCAGGGGCTCTCCAAACGCAATATGGTGCCCAATGTCAAATCCAGCCAATTTTGCGTCAAACGGCGCTCTTTCCATTCTGAGCTCTGCCATGCATCCAAACAGTGGTTTACCCCCATAAATAGGGGTATTAGCGTACTCAGGACAAATTCCACAATAACTTTTGGCGTCCTGTTTCCCTTGGGAAAATAAAAATTGTTGGTGAGAATATTATTTTTGTGGAAAAAATATGATTTTTTAATTTTACAAGAGTATGTTATAAACTTATGAAGCCCACGGGGGTTTAATGTTCCCACCTCACATCTAGATAAATTCCTTGAGGGGTCTAGTTTCCAAAATGGTGTCATTTTTGAGGGGTTTCCACTGTTTAGGCACATCAGGGGCTCTCCAAATGCAATATGCCGCCAAGACAATTCTGCAATGAAAAAGTCAAACAGCACTCATTCCCTTCCGAGCTCTGCCATATGCCCAAACAGTGGTTTACCCCCACATATGGGTTATCAGTGCACTCAGGACAAATTGCACAATAACTTTTGGGGTTCTGTTTCTCTTGGGAAAATAAAAATTGATGATGAAAAGATCATTTTTTGGAAAAAATATGATTTTTAAATTTTACGGCTGTACATTATAAAGTCATGTAAAGCCCATGGGGGTTTAAAGTTCTCACCACACATCTAGATAAGTTCCTTGAGGGGCTAGTTTCCAAAATGGTGTCATTTTTGAGGGGTTTCCACTGTTTAAGCACATCAGGGGGCTCTCCAAATGCAACATGGCATTCGAACTCAATTTCAGCAAAAAAAGTCAAATGGTGCTGCTTCCCTTCCGAGCTCTGCCATGCTGCCAAATAGTGGTTTACCCCCACATATGAGGTACTCATACTCAAGACAAATTGCACAATAACTTTTGGGGTCCTGTTACTATTGGGAAAATAAAAATTGGGGGTGAAAAGATCATTTTTTTGGAGAAAATATGATTTTTTAATTGTATGGCTGTACATTATAAACTTCTGTGAAGCGTTTGGGGGTTCAATGTTCTCACCACATATCTAGATAAGTTCCTTGGGGGTCTAGTTTCCAAAATGGGGTCACTTGTGGGGGGTTTCCACTGTTTAGGCACATCAGGGGCTCTCCAAATGTGACATGGCATCCGATCTCAGTCCCAGACAATTTTGTGTTGAAAAAGTCAAACGGTGATTGTTCCTTTCCAAGCTCTGCTATGCATCGAAACAGTGGTTCCCCCACATATCAGGTATCAGCGTACTCACTCCAATTTCTCCTGTTACCCTTGGTAAAATAAAAAAAATTGGACCTGAAATAATTTTTTTTGTGAAAAAAATTAAATGTACATTTTTTTTAAAACATTCAAAAAATTAATGTGAAGCACCTGAAGGTTTACTAAAATTCTTGAATGTGGTTTTGAGCATCTTGAGGGGTGCAGTTTTTAGAATGGTGTCACTTTTAGGTATTTTCTATCTTATAGACTCCTCAAAGTGACTTCAAATGTGATGTGGTCCCTAAAAATAAAATGGTATTGTAAAAATGAGAAATCGCAGGTCAAATTTTAACCCTTATAACTTCCTAAAAAAATTTGGCTCCAAAATTGTGCTGATGTAAAGTAAATATGTGGGAAATGTTGCCCATTAAGTTTTTTGTGAGCCATATCTCTGTGATTTAAGAGCATAAAAATTCAAAGTTGGAAAATTGCGAAATTTTTAACATTTTCACCAAATTTTCATTTTCTTTACAAATAAGCGCGTTATATGAATGAAATTTTACCACTAACATGAAGTACAATATGTCACAAGAAAACAATGTCAGAATCACCGGGATCCATGGAAGCGTTCCAGAGTTATTACCTCATAAAGGGACAGTGGTCAGAATTGTAAAAATTGGCCTGGTCATTAACGTGCAAACCACCCTTGAGGGTAAAGGTGTTAAGTGTTTTCTGAAGATGTTTACTAGTGGGACAGGTTCATAGGTTGGGTTGATGTACCAATATCAAATATCTATACTTTTTTTATTTAAAAATATTGATTTATAGATACAATATTTTTTAACTTTTTATTTTTTAAAATTTTATTTTTTTAATTTTTTATTGTTGCATTATTTTTAAAAATATTTTTGCAATTTTTTAAAACTTTTTTTTACTTTCTTACTTATTCCCTTTATGGGACTTTCACTTTGAGTGCTCTGATTGCTTATAAAGCGTGCCAATGCATAAGAATTGCTGCGCCTTATAAATTGATGTGTATTTTATAAATATAAAAAGAAGAAGAAAGCAGAAGACATGTATAATATAAAAAACAAATTAAACGTGCAACCTTATTTTAGGATTCCCATTTCTGTTTTGTCTGGATAATAATGCAAATACTTTACCTACGCTAATTTTGGGGGGTAACATTTATCTTCATGTATTTCCATGTATGGTAGTTCCTGTTCTGTGAAGGGTTAATTTGTGATGTACAGCTTCAAACTGCAGTGATACATTCACACTTTTTAATATATTTGATAGACAAAAAAAAAAAAATACTGCAAGTGCATGAATCTATTAAACATATGCATCATCTCATTTCTGCACCAGCAAATGAAAGTAATATGTTGCTAATGATTGCAATGTATTTAATAAGAGTGTCTGACATGAGAATCGTTTGCGCTTTTATTAAATTTACCGTATGAATTCAGAATTCATAAATTATGCCCAGCTGTCAAAAAGCAGTACGGCACCTTAGAAGATCCTTTCATGACGCGAGACGTATGCTATTCCATAGACAGCACTATTGTCTCTGGCTTCTCTATTAAATCAGACTCACCTATATTACAGAAGGGAAAAACTGTTTTGTTAAATATTTAATGCGGAATGAATAACATTACTCGGGATGCATCTGTCTACTTTTGCACAACAAATATAAATTCAGCACCTTTGAAGTCCATACTAAGCATCCAACAGGGTTATTGTTTATTAGACTTTTTTGTTTATAAAGATTTATAACTAATGCATCATAGAAAAAAAAAATGCCTCCGTTGCTTTTTCTAATCCAAAGTCGGCTGATGTTTGACATCTCATCTTCTGTTCACACTACTGATGTTATTCATTTTAATGGACCTACATGTAGAGAACATACATGCCTATCACTCGGAAAATACCGTCTATTCTCTTTGTTTCTTTTTCATTCTCTTGTTAGTAACATTTTTTTACAATTTTTTTTAAACAATAAAAAAACAGTTTTTAATCTAATGAAATACAATAAGATCAAGAAACATCTGGACGCTGACAAAATCTTCGTGATTTGGGCTCTACGTGACACTATTGTTTTATTTCAGATGAAACAACTGAGATGCAATTGAAATTAAGACATTCAGGTTTAATTATAGGAGTTGAAAAAAATATCCTGTGAAACATTTAGAAATTGCAGTAAGTTTTCAACAATGCTTCTTCATTTCTGAGGCTCAAAAGTAATTGAACAAATTAACTTTACCATAATTAAAGAGTTCATTTTTATTAGTTTGTAGAGAATCCTTTGGAGGAAATAACTGCCCAAAGTCTGGAAGCCATGGATGTCACAAAGTACTGAGTATCCTCCTTTGTGATGCTTTTCTGGGCCTTTTCTGATGCTGACTTCAGTTGATGCATGTTTGTGGGTCTTTTTGCCTTAAGTTTTATCTTAATCATGTGAAATGTATGCCCGACGGGGTTGAGATGTAGCTATAATCCCACAAATGCCGGAGTAGCTTTCACTAGGGATGTCAACCGGCGCCAGTGCATCCCCAGGAACAGAAGCACATTTGCCATTGTATGGGAGGCACTATAGGGGGAGTGATTGGTGCTACTGGTAAAAAATAAACAGCCAGAAGCACAACTCTGTGGAGGGAGCTATAGAAAATTTAGATAACATGACTGTAATATCTAAGCCTAGGAACGGTCCCTATGGGAAATTATAACAATTGTCCCTAGAAGTAAAAGCGCAACTCCATTTGTGTAGGAGGAGCTATACAAGGGATAGAAAAGGTGGCTGTAATCTCACAGGCACTGAAATATCTGTTAACTGGGACACAAATCAATATCTGAACATCAGTGCATCCCTTGAAGCAGAGGCGTAACTCCCATTGTGTGGGAGGCGGTTTTGGAAAAATAAATGACATCATCGACATCCTGAAAGGCACCTTGGACTCCTATCATTGAGCATGTGTCTGACTTATCTATGGAGCATGGAGGTGCACTCAAAAATATCGTAAGAAATGTGTAACCCAGAGTGCCCACAAGGATGCTGATGATGCGCATAAAACCCATTTTGCATGCCAGTCACCAAAAAAAGGCAATCTTAATAGTCATGGACAAAGCCCTAAGCATACCACCATGTATGACAATATAGCATTATTTAGAGAGAGCAACCAAATTCAATCAAGATAACCTTATACACCCTTTAGCTATTTATTTATGTCGCAACAGAAATGGATATCATAGCGCATGCACAAACTTGTCGGCTTAGTAATGATATCTGATAAACGGCATAATGTTATATATCAAACTGACAAGCACAGAGTGCCCCATACCATAGAATTAAGAGAAATAGCAAATGTGCTCACAAATAAATCCATCCCCATATAGCCCTTAATATAGTCCTTACATTTGAAGCATCACAGAGAGATTTACGGCACAGTAATAGGATATACAATGAGATACCGATATGAAAAAAAAATGGCCAAAGTGCATTGTATGTCCATGTAGCACCACCACATCATGCATCTCAGTATATAAACCACTAATTATTTCCACTGTCTCATGTATTCTCTCTAAAAGTATAACTTTTGAGCATTTCTGTATTGTTGCTACTAGTGGTATTATATATCTTTGGGCAGTATACAAGCATGATAAATCAGCATGCAATAATTATATCATAATTGCCTGCTTTTGCATTTTATTGTAGTAGTGTCAGGTTAGTGCATTTGATTTTAGTGTTTTATGTATGGTCTTTCAATAAAATTTCTACATTGACACATAATTTTATTATATTGAGGTGTGCGTATCATGCTTGTATCTCTTTTTTTTCTCTTTTTACTTGCTGTGACACATCATGATGCACCCTGTGCTGTCATATAGGCTGTGCATCCTTCTTGTAGTTTAGTATATTACAGGGGATATCCGGGACTTTATAAGAAACAAAAAATATACAGGCAGGTAATTGCAACTTACGTGCATGTTGTGCATGGCGCTGTTCTTCCCCGACACAGAGCAGTCACAGGCCACTGCCAGGGATTCAGAAGCTTCTGTTGATGTCATGTCAACAGAATGGAGGCTTCTCCGCTCTGTTGATGGGGAGGTACTTCAAAACTCATTCTGACCTGGATTCCCACTGCCTATCTAGGGGAGCCAGCTGTCAATCAGATTGATGTCAGAAGTCCCACCCTATGAATCTCTGGCAGGAGTGGTCTGTGCCGGGGAAGAAAGGCACCATGCACAACAGACAGGTAAACTGCAATTACCTGCCTGTTAGCACTTAGGTACATTTCTTGTTTTTTATAAGCTCTCGGATATACCCTTTAATTTGTGGTTCCTATAGGACCACCTATTATTATTACCAAAGTGATTTATTTGCAATTCCTTTTGCTTTGCCCATATTTTCGCTTTGCCCATATTTTACGATTGAGAGACCAGAGCAATCTGCAAATCTTTTTATAAGCTTATACAGCCTGTGCAGAGTGTGGACATTCCCCACTCCAATATGGCAGTTACATGCAACTTCTGGTGGCAGTTCTCTGGTCCAATATGGTGCCACACAACTTAAAAGATACAACAATGAAGATGCAAAATATTAAGAGAAAAGAATGCAGGTGCAAAGTATTTAGTGTAGTGAGTAGCTGAAATCCCTGACATCAGAGCTGCGATAGAGAACAAGCACGGCAGTACCCAGGAATGCCATACTATGTATGATTACTGTCAACAGCTGTTGGGTGAGCAGTTTTTAGTTATATCACAGGTGTCATCAAAATATCATTATCATGCAATTAAGGTTCACATTGCATGTGGACTGGAACAGAATAAAAATGAATTAATGTTATACGCTCATTGACACGGAGATTGAACTATGCTTTCCTGATGTACCGTACATACTCGTGCATAAGCCGAATTTTTCAGCACATTTTTTTTTGCTGAAAATGCCACCTTTTGCTTATACATGAGTCAATTGTTCCAGAAGACGGAAGAGCAGCAGGTAACAGAGGCAGGAGCTGGCGGCTGCGACTAAAGCCTGTGCCGCTGCTAAAAAGAAATTAATATTCAATTCTCTTATAGAGTGAGCGCACAATGACACCCACAGCTGCCTGCTTCCAGAAGACATCCTACTCATCCCCCTGTGCGCCCTCGCAGAAACTTGTTTGTCCCAGTGCTCTCACAGCATCTCGTTGGTCCCGGCGCCCTCGCAGCATCTCGTTGGTCCCGACGCCAGCAGCTCTTCCTGTGCCGAGCGATCACATGACCCTGCTCATTACGGTAATGAATATGCACGCCTCTCCTCTCCCATTGGCATGGAGAGAATATTCATTACTTTAATGAGCAGGGCCACGTGATCGCTCGGCACAGGAAGAGTTGCAAGGGCGCCGGGACCAACGAGGAGCTGTGAGGGTGCTGGGACTAGCGAAATGCTGCAAGGGCGCCGAGGTTAACGAGATGCTGTGAGGGCACATGGAAGGTGAGTAGGATGTTTTTTGCTTATTTTAATAGGAACCATTCATACAAGGATAGGGGATAAAGAGGCAGGGTGGAGGCATTGGAGTAGTTTCTGGACAGAAATATCAGCATGGTTGCTACATAGAAGATAGATTAAAGAAGATAGAGTTTAGCAAGGTAAAATCAATGATCACATAAGGAATGAATGAGAGGAACAATAAGGGTGTGCTCACACTTGTGAATAAATACGACGAATGCCATCCGGTAAAAATTTTGGATTGCATTCGGACCAATGTTATTCTATGATTGTGTGATCAGCTGCGGTTTTTTTGTTCAGCTCAGAGCATATCGAAATCGAACTGAAAAAAAAACGCAGCATGTTGTGCTGCCAAGCAAAATTCGGATCGCACGCACCCATGAAAGTCTATGCTTGCAGGTGACACAGGAGCTAAACATGCAGAATGAGGACTTGAGCACCCGCGATACTCGATCGAGTATTGACCATGCCCACTCATCTCTACAGACCGGCATAGGCTCAGTTAAACTAATCATGTGTATATTACTTATGATGATATGCACATATTATAATAAATATAAAGCATATTCCTTGATTAAAGTCTTTGGCACAAAAATACATTTAGCTCCACACAGCCTTATAAATGACATTAGTTATGGTATTACTATAAACCCGATGAGTCAATGACATTAGTTACGGTATTTCGAGAGTTTATCACAAGCCGCTACAGATTGCATTTGATTTATGTAAAACCATCTGCAGTATTAGTTAGAACAGGCGTAGCCATTATACAAGAACAAGATTGCTATAGCTTTTCAGCACGATTTTTTTCTCCTCGGTAAATTTTGTCCTTAAATCAGCTTCTTTTCTACCTACTGCATTTCCATAGTTGATTTTTTATGACAAGCCGTCATGTTACTTAATATTTTTTCTGGGAAAGGCCTTCGATATTTTTTTTTCCTCTTCTGACGCAGCAGCAGATTTATAAGAACTTTACTCAATGGTGTTCTTTGTGTGCCAAAACGGAGGTCATTCATCAAGGTTTCAAGGGTGCATTAAGCTGACAATTACCTCATGTACCTAAATGACTTGCATTAGATCTGAAAAAGAATTGAGTTTAATGTAGATGCTACGGAGAGACATTCATTTTGTGACATTTAATGTGGCATTGAAGTCGCTTTCTCATAAGGAGGATTTCTAATTTTATTTTACGTTTTTTGATAGCAGTAAGTCCAATTCTAATTGCGCAGAAATTAGTCAGAGCTTGAACATTAGGTGATACCTTTGGGAATCACAGATAATATATTTTCTAGACAGGTTTTCAAAAGCAATTCTCAGTTCCTAATGTCAGACGTCTTTTCCCAAATCTATCTTCAGAGCTCGGTCGGGTTTATTATGATCCTGACTTAAAGAGGATAAGTGACCAGATTTCACAACACAAACTTCATTCATTATTAACCCCTTCATCGCCTCACAATTTTCCATTTTTATGTTTTTGTTTTTTACTTCCCTTCTTCCCAGAGCCATACCTTTTTTTTTTATTTTCCCCATTAATAAAGCCATATGATGGCTTGTTTTTTAATGGGATGAGCTGTATTTTTGAATGAAACCATTGATTATACCATTTAGTGTAATGGAAAATGGGGAAAAAATTCCAAGTGCGATGAAACTGCAAAAAAGAGTGCAATTCCACAATTTTTTTTTGTGATTTTTTTTATTTACCATGCTCATTAAATGTTAAAACTGACCTGCCATTATGATTCTCCAGGTCATTACGAGTATGCAGATACCAAGTATGTCCAGGTTATTTTTTATTTAAGCGGTGAAAAAAACTCCAAAGTTTGTAAGGAAAAGCAAAGGAGTCATTTTTCGAAGACCAGTAGCGTGTCCATTTTGCCATATCTGGGGATTGGTGTGGGCTTTTTTTTTCTGTTCACCGAGATTGTGTTTCTTGTGATACCATTTTGGGGTTGATATGACGTTTTGATCGCCTGTTATTACATTTTATTGCAATGTTTCAACCAAAAAAAAAAAAAATCTGGAGTTTTGATTTTTTTTTTCTTTTTACGCCATTTACAGGTAGGATTAATTTACTTTATGCTTTGATAGGTCGAAATGCAGCCTCATCAGGTTTTAGAGATCTCTTTTCAATGAGATGCCCCATGAATAACATATCACTTGTCCTAAAGATAATAAGTAAATGTATGATCATTGAGGGTTTGACCACTGTCTCTACTTATTATGAAAACCGAGTTCCAAAGGCTGGGTGTGGAGACGTAATGGGCATGGACAACTACCTTTCTATCCATTGTTCATAGGTGTGGTACTTGAATATTCTCACTACAACTGTAATTACACAGGAGACATTAGACACCTCCATCCTGGAGATTGGTGAAGTTCTCATCATCTGCACTGACAGTGATCATACATATATCAGCTATTATACAGAAAGGGTATAAATGTTTTTTTAGGAAAGTCCCTTAATGCAAACACATGGGGATTAACTTTCTTCACAATATGTGTGTATAGTCTGCTTTTAATTATTATTCTGTAACTAATCAAACTGAGCTAAGCTTTATGTAATATATTTATAGCTAGTGCATTCTTCTGGTCTGTGCTCTGGAAAATGTACTTTAAAAGCAGAAATTATTTTTTCTTATTCATGAATGATTTATGAAACTATGTGTCACAGCTGACCCGTGTTTTGTGGCTTACCGTTTGATTTGTTTTACTATAATTTGGGTGCGCACTTAGTAAATTCAAGTTTGTGAATTATATTCTTTTTATAAGATTTTTAAAGCAGTCTAAGCTTATAAATCATAAGAAATATGCAAGATTTTTAGATTTCCTCATTTTTTTTTCTAAGGGGTTTCTGTTATGAATGAATCACCGAGGAGGAGAGCAGGTCAGGCTAAGCCACAGAAAACCAGAGAGGTTGGAAAATAAGCGGATTGCAGACCCCTGATCCTATCCACACAACTAGCAGTAGCCGTGGAGCGTACCTACGATGATGCTAGATGCCTCGACACAGCCAGAGAGCTAACTAAGCCTAAAGCAAGAAAGGGGAAATCTAAACTGCCCCGGAGCAGACCCCAAAGGAATAGATAGCCCCCAAACATATATTGTCGGTGAGACAAGATGAAAACACAAACACAGGCAGGAAAATAGACTGAGCAAATGATGGGGCCCACACTGACTAGACAGGACAGGAAAGGAAAGACACTGTCTGCAATCACGCAAAAAACCCTGCAAAAAGTCCAACACGTCTGATGCAAAAAACACTGAAGTCACACGACTTTGCCCCCCACTATATCAGCACTCTGGTATATTTTGAAAGCAGAGCAAAAAGAGACCAATCTAACAGTGGATAAAACAAACTGGCACAAGCAGTAACATATGGGCAGTGATTCAGCACAGCCCCAGCCGGAGCTGGCTGACCCGCACCAAGAAGATATAGACAAAACCAGATCAAATGCAAACAGAATAGCAAATAAACCACTTAGCTGAACATGCAGGGACAGAGCTGGAGAAATCATGCCTCAGGAGGAACAAGAAGCAAATCACAAGCAGGGATAGAGGGAGACGACTGTCTTAAATCCCAATCTGAAACCCCAGATCTCCAATCGTCATCATCATTATCAGGGGGCAAGCCTCTGTCAATCAGATCAGCTCCATTACCTCCAGTTACCACCAGAGAGAGCCCAGAAAGAGAACTTGCAACCCCTCTGTCGATCTGACCAGCTCTACTACCTTCAGTAATAACCAGAGGGAGGCCAGAAAGCAAATTCACAACTGGTTTCCAAGGATACACATTAGGTCACGTAGGAACAATCGGAGGAAAAGTATAAAAGAAACACGTCACCACTTCTGCATTTTTCACCCACTCCCCTATTTACAATTGTTAAGATTGGTCATCACTGTCTGACTGGTTGAGGTTTCCAGGACATTATTTTCTTATTAATAACTTTTATTAATGATAAATCAAAAATCTGTATTCCACTGAAGGCCACTCTTAAGGGGAATCTTCCAGCAGGTTTTTTCTACGTAATCCGAGGACGGCATGAGGTAGGAGTTAAAACTCTGAATTCAGTGATTTGTCACTTATCTGGCTGTACGCTGTTGTTTACTTATAATGAGAAAAATAGGAAGGGGAAAGGGAAATTTGTGCTCACCAAAATAGTCCTGTAAGCTGGTCGTGCCTAGGGATCAAATGGCTGACCACCATGTGTTGCAAACATGAAGAGAGAAGGAAGATCCGGCACTGGAGACTTGATAAAATCCACAATAAGTTTTATTCACATAAATTTATGATAAAACCATAGAGGGGAAAAAGGACCCCCACGCCTGACGCGTTTCGAACCTTACACCAGGTTCTTCCTCAGAGACATGAAACAAAACAGTTCACAAAATAATTATAAACATTCCTAATCAGTAGAGGAACTCCACACATGTGTATAATCAAAGAGGCAGACAACTAAGCCCTCAAATCACTGGTGGAGTCACTCCCTTGCAAGAAGAAAGAAAAAAAAAAAAGGACCTAAACACCAATGGACAAGACATAAAATATGCAAAAACATGTGCAATACACACGTATAAATGCATAAATACATAGCAACTTTCAAATGACATAAAACAAAACAAAAAAAAAACCTCAGCACTCAATAGAAATACATAAGATCATTTCTATAATTTAAACCTTGCGGATGCCGTGCATCAAGCGCAAGTATCTAGAAGGCTTCCCAACAGTGTAGTAAATGTTCCCAGTCACCCCCTCTGGGGGGTTTCAATACCCGTTCTATTCCCTTAACTTTAAGACTGCATAAATTACCCTTGTGTATTTCAAGGAAATGTTTGGACAAGCCAGACACATTCCCACGACTGGACATAGACTCTGGATTAGAAGCGGTGATGTGCTCACTTAGTCTCCTCTTCAGGCTGCGTGTGGTACAGCCAATGTAATATAAACTGCACAATGTGCACTCTGCCATATACACTAAGTGTGTGGTGTTGCAATTCATGTAGGTTTTAATTTTGTAGGTTTGTTGTGTACTAAAATTAACAAATCTATCTGTAATATCCATATAGCGGCACAAACCACACAATTTTTCACCACACTTATAATTGCCCAAGTAATTTAACCACGTAGGTTTAGTGCAATCAGAGAAATACAATGAGGGGGACAAAAAATGACTCAAATTTTTAGCTCTCTTTGGAACACACCTATGTCCACCAGCCAATATCTGCGATAAGACTGAATCTTGATGCAGTAAGGGAAGATGTTTATTTATGATTTTAATAACACCCTTGTAATCTGAACTAAAAGCGGTAGAAAAAGTGGGAATATTTTTATTTTGATTAGTGTGTACCATGTCATTCTGCAATAAACTACTCCTAGTTTTATTATCCACTTTCTTAATAGCCCTATTTAACATCCAGTTCTTATAACCCCTTTTTGATAGCCTGGTGCAAATTTTGCGACGCTCGGATTCATAAAGGGCGTCATTAGAGCACGATCTTTTGGCACGGATTAATTCACCCAACGGTAAATTTCGTATCACATGTGGCGGGTGACAACTATCCGCATGCAATATGGCATTACCACTGGTATCTTTTCTAAATAGGGAAGTATGTATATTCCCCGTTTTGACATCTCCCATAATTTTAACATCTAGATATGTGGCACAAATGCCATGTATTTCGTGGGTGAATTTAATATTCAAAGAATTAGTCCCAATATACTTAAAAAACTCAAGCATGCCAGGAGAGGGAGATACATCACAACGATCAAACCACAAAAGGATCACGTATTGGAGGGGTTAATGAAAAACTCTCCGAGTGGATAGATAGAAAATTACAACCTTTGGTTTTGAAAACACCAGGTCACATTAGAGACACCAAACAGCTTCTGCAGGCACTTCAGGAGGTTGCATGGGGGCCTCACCACACATGGATAACATGTGATGTTGTTGCTTTATATTCATGTATACCTCATGATTTGGCATTATCTGCTGTTTCCACCATTTTGACTGAAGAAAGTAATTTCAGTTCTGATCTCAAAAAATTTATCATTATGGCGTTACAACATCTTTTGAACACCAATTTTTTCAAATTTGACACTAAGTATTATCTTCAGGTGTGTGGCTGCCCGATGGGGTCAAAATTTTCTCCTACTCTGGCCAACTTATATATGTCCTTTTGGGAGAACAAATAAATATATATACTATGGATAATCCCTATTTAGACAATGTATTGTGGTGGGGGAGATACATTGATGACGTGATCCTTTTGTGGTTTGATCGTTGTGATGTATCTCCCTCTCCTGGCATGCTTGAGTTTTTTAAGTATATTGGGACTAATTCTTTGAATATTAAATTCACCCACGAAATACATGGCATTTGTGCCACATATCTAGATGTTAAAATTATGGGAGATGTCAAAACGGGGAATATACATACTTCCCTATTTAGAAAAGATACCAGTGGTAATGCCATATTGCATGCGGATAGTTGTCACCCGCCACATGTGATACGAAATTTACCGTTGGGTGAATTAATCCGTGCCAAAAGATCATGCTCTAATGACGCCCTTTATGAATCCGAGCGTCGCAAAATTTGCACCAGGCTATCAAAAAGGGGTTATAAGAACTGGATGTTAAATAGGGCTATTAAGAAAGTGGATAATAAAACTAGGAGTAGTTTATTGCAGAATGACATGGTACACACTAATCAAAATAAAAATATTCCCACTTTTTCTACCGCTTTTAGTTCAGATTACAAGGGTGTTATTAAAATCATAAATAAACATCTTCCCTTACTGCATCAAGATCCAGTCTTATCGCAGATATTGGCTGGTGGACATAGGTGTGTTCCAAAGAGAGCTAAAAATTTGAGTCATTTTTTGTCCCCCTCATTGTATTTGTCTGATTGCACTAAACCTATGTGGTTAAATTACTTGGGTAATTATAAGTGTGGTGAAAAATTGTGTGGTTTGTGCCGCTATATGGATATTACAGATAAATTTGTTAATTTTAGTACACAACAAACCTACAAAATTAAAACCTACATGAATTGCAACACCACACACTTAGTGTATATGGCAGAGTGCACATTGTGCAGTTTATATTACATTGGCTGTACTACACGCAGCCTGAAGAGGAGACTAAGTGAGCACATCACCGCTTCTAATCCAGAGTCTATGTCCAGTCGTAGGAATGTGTCTGGCTTGTCCAAACATTTCCTTGAAATACACAAGGGTAATTTATGCAGTCTTAAAGTTAAGGGAATAGAACGGGTATTGAAACCCCCCAGAGGGGGTGACTGGGAACATTTACTACACTGTCGGGAAGCCTTCTGGATACTTGCGCTTGATGCACGGCATCCGCAAGGTTTAAATTATAGAAATGATCTTATGTATTTCTATTGAGTGCTGAGGTGTTTTTTTTTTTTTTTATGTCATTTGAAAGTTGCTATGTATTTATGTATTTATACGTGTGTATTGCACATGTTTTTGCATATTTTATGTCTTGTCCATTGGTGTTTAGGTCCTTCTTTTATTTTTTATTTTTTTTTTTTCTTTCTTGCAAGGGAGTGACTCCACCAGTGATTTGAGGGCTTAGTTGTCTGCCTCTTTGATTATACACATGTGTGGAGTTCCTCTACTGATTAGGAATGTTTATAATTATTTTGTGAACTGTTTTGTTTCATGTCTCTGAGGAAGAACCTGGTGTAAGGTTCGAAACGCGTCAGGCGTGGGGGTCCTTTTTCCCCTCTATGGTTTTATCATGAATTTATGTGAATAAAACTTATTGTGGATTTTATCAAGTCTCCAGTGCCGGATCTTCCTTCTCTCTTCATGTTTACTTATAATGAAGGTTCTAATAGCAAGACCTTATCACTGTTGGACTATAGCAGCAACAGCAGCTTGTGAGACCTAGTCCGACTCCGCCCATTTCACTGATAAACAGTTCACTGTATGTACACAGAAAGCTGTGGTGTTGGTGGGGTTAGCTTTCTTCGTTTTGCTGCATGCTACATCTAAAAACTGTTATTGTGTCACAACTGCTGCAGTCAGTAAACACACATTGCTGAAATTAAGGTCTGTTTTCCTAAATTGAGCTACTCTCAGATGAGGTTGTGAAAACTTGGTGACAGTTTCCCTTTAAGGGGCTTGGACACTTTATCTTGCTAGTGCAGCTTTCCTCACAAACTCACTGGCTCTTCTGTTGATAAAATTGCTGTTGATGAAGTGCTATGTGACCAGCTCAATACTATCAATCACTTCCCATATAAGATGCTTTCCAATTTGAAGCATCTAATGGAATGGTTTGGTCACATGCTCCATCAGCAGCAGTCATTTTATGAACAGAATTATTAGTTTGTGAGGAAAAATGCACAAGATACCATATCTTGTGATTTATAAGACACACCAGATTATAAGATGCACCCCAAATTTTGAAGAGAAAAATAGGAAAAAAAAGGTTTAAATAAAATGGTGGTGCTTCTTACAATCCAGGCATATTATTGCTTATGGGTGGTGGTGGCTGCGGTGAAGCGGGGTCCCAGGGTGCTGCTGGCAGAGGCAGGAGTTGGGGGATGCTACGGACCCGAGACTTGGAGAAAGGGGTGTTCAGATGTGCTATGCTGTGGGTGTTTGGTGGTGCAGGCCGCAGTGGAGCAGGGTCCCAGGGTCTCTGCTGGAGGAGGCATGAGTGGCGCTGTGGGTGTTTGTTGATGCAGGGGCCCCACCAATATTTTGTGAAAGCCCAGAGCCCCCTTTCGCTCTTTACTATGTGGTGGACTCCAGGAAAATGGCTGCCGGGGCGGCACATATGCAGATGGTGTTTTTGGCGGTGAGATTTCATCTCTCTTGGTGCTGAGATATCCATCTGCGCCTGCAGCCCATCCATTTTCCTAGAGATATCGTGTAGATGCAGGCACTAATGGAGATCTCGGCTTTCCTCCTTCTGCACCTGCGCCGAGTGAGAAGCTGGAAGCCGTATGTCGAACCCTGGAAGAAGAATGGTGGCTGCATTATTCCTCCGCTGCAGTCTTGTCACACCACAAGACTATCGCACCACCACTGCAGCACCCCCTGGTCTGGGCCCACAGCATTGTCCTCTTGGTAAGAACAGTGTTTGGTTTATAAGACACACCCCCATTTCCCCCATTATTTTTGGGATCCTAAAAGTGCGTCTTATAATCTGAAAAATACGGTAAATTAGCCAATAATTTTATGAACACATTTCTGAAGCTTGTTGTCACAGAAGAAGACTCCCTTGATGGATGAAACACAACAGAGATCACTCTATTATTTGTTTTCATTTTGACTCAGTCACTGTGATACATTTATCATTAAGTTTGCGCTAAAATTTTTGTGTAAATTGTGACACTTTGCTGTTGTACAGTTATATGTTAAAGTTTGGGCACCCCTATTAATGTTAACCTTTTTTCTTTATAACAATTTTGGTTTTTGCAACAGCTATTTCAGTTTCATATATCTAATAACTGATGGACTCAGTTATATTTCTGGATTCAAATGAGGTTTACTGTACTAACAGAAAATGTGCAATCTGTATTTAAACAAAATTTGACCGGTGCAAAAGTATGGGCACCCTTATCATTTTCTTGATTTGAACACTCCTAACTACTTTTTACTGACTTCCTGAAGCACTGAATTGGTTTTGTAACCTCATTGAGCTTTGAATGTCATAGCCAGGTGTATAAAATCATGAGAAAAGGTATTTAAGGTGGCCACTTGCAAGTAGTTCTCCTATTTGATTCTCCTATGAAGAGTGGCATCATGGGCTCCTCAAAACAACTCTCAAATGATCTGAAAACAAAGATTATTCAACATGGCTTTTCAGGGGAAGGATACAAAAAGTTGTCTCAGAGATTTAACCTGTCAGTTTCCACTGTGAGGAACATAGTAAGGAAATGGAAGAACACAGGTACAGTTCTTGTCTTGTTAAGCCCAGAAGTGGCAGGCCAAGAAAAATATCAGAAAGGCAGAGAAGAAGAATGGTGAGAACAGTCAAGGACAATCCACAGACCACCTCCAAAGACCTGCAGCATCATCTTGCTGCAGATGGTGTCACTGTGCATCGGTGAACAATACAGCGAACTTTGCACAAGGAGAAGCTATATGGGAGAGTGATGCGAAAGAAGCAGATTCTGCAAGCACGCCACAAACAGAGTCACCTGAGGTATGCAAAAGCACATTTGGACAAGCCAGTTACATTTTGGAAGAAGGTCCTGTGGACGGATGAAACAAAGATTGAGTTGTTTGGTCATACAAAAAGGCGTTATGCATGGAGGCTAAAAAACACAGCATTCCAAGAAAAACATTTGCTACCCACAGTAAAATTTGGTGGAGGTTCCATCATGCTCTGGGGCTGTGTGGCCAATGCCGGCACTGGGAATCTTGTTAAAGTTGAGGGTCGCATGGATTCAACTCAGTATCAGCAGATTCTTGACAATAATGTGCAAGAATCAGTGATGAATAGTGTTGAGCATTCCGATACCGCAAGTATCGGGTATCGGCCGATATTAGCTGTATCGGAAATCCGATACTTAGTTCCGATACTTTATTCATATCGAATACCGGAATCGGAAGTTCCCATAATGCTAGGAGCCCGCTCGATTTGATTCAGCCAATGGGGATCCTCAGAAGTGTGGGCACATCCTGTTAGGCATGTAGGCATGTTAACTACTGGCATGGCTGTGATTAGCTGCTGAAATGATGTCATGATGCACTATAAAAACCGCTGCAGCCGCAATTTCTGGTCACTCTGCTGTGAATTCAGTTAGGGACAGGCTGCTGTTGAAGACTGTGAGGGACAGTTAGAAATAGCGATTCTCAAAACACTCAAAAGTGCTTAACCTAGGCTACATAAACCACCACTGTAGCTTGCTTTTCCCTAGCAGCGCTGTTTTCACAGCTGTCTGCAAGGGCTGTGTAAGTGCAGACCCATGCTGTGTAGTGTGTCCTGCAGGCACGTCTGCTTGTAGGCCGCCCAGCGTGTGTCTCTGCCTCATACACATTTTTCTTTTATTGCTGCTTTTTTTTTCTCCTGTATAGTGTGCTTCCATACGTATCCATATACGTTGGTTGCAAACACTAAAGGAGTGGACAGCGGAGCCTTTCAGCAGCCTTTCAGTGCTATAGCCCATTTCTCTGCACTGTTTTTGGCTGTCTGATAGGTCTCTCTGTGTGTGAGTGCAGCTCACGTTGCAGTGTGTTCTACAGCCACCGCTAGCTGTAGTCCGCTCAGCGTGCGTCACTGCCTCATACATAGTCCTTTTTTTGCAGCTAATTTAGCCAGATTTTTGCTCCTATATTGGTGTGCTTCCAACCGCATCCATTGTCAATGGTTGGTTGCAAACACTATATAGGATTAGATAGGGGAGCCTTTTTGCTGGCTTGTGCCCTTCAGGGCCAGCCAGACTAGTATCACCCTATTTTTTGGAGCCTCATCAATTGCATTGTAGGTTAGCTTCCTGCATTGTAATCGCTCCAAAAAGTTTGTGATACTATAGCTTTCAAACTTTGGTCACATCCTTTTCTTCCCCCCCCCAAAAAAAAAAAGGAAATAAATTTCACCAAACACTCCACTTTACAGTTGTCTAGGCCACATTAGATCATATTAAAGTGTAGTACACACACTCTTAGCCAAATTAGTGTTTCTTATACTGGTTAGCAGGTGTTCAGGAATAAGAACACTAAGCCACCCCTTTTTTACTTTTCTGCCTATCTTTATCAGTCTACCAAGATGAAGAAGGCAGGGAGTAAGGCACGTGGTCGTGGCCGTGGAGTTTCAGCAGGGAGAGGACGGGGGGATTCAGCAGGGAGAGGACGTGGGGATTCGGTGTCTGCTGCGGCCACCAGTGACCCGGCATCCCCCACTTTTACCAGGCAACAGTCCTTCATGCGCAGCTTTGTAGGACCTCGCCGTACCCCACTGCTGCGTGACGAACAAATTGAAGCCGTTGTCGGATGGATGGCAGCTAACGCATCCACTTCAATGACTTCAGCATCCTCCCAAGGCCAGAGCACTGAAGAGCAACCATCTGTCTCTTCACCACCTGCCAAATTGCCCAGGCAGTCTGAGAGCCCTGGACAGGAGCCATCTCAATCTTTACTTCTGTTCTCAGAATCTGTTGGCTTGGAAAGAGGTGGCCAGCCAAGCAGCATTCTAGAGCGTGAAGAAGAGGGAGTATGCAGTGATGCGCAACTGCTTTGTCCCTCTGAATCTGAAGAGGCGGGTGGGCCAGTGCCTATTGTCAGCACACCTCAGTGCTCATCTGATGATGATGAGACTCAGTTGCCAATTTCTGGTGCGTACGGTGCTGGCGAGACAACCCAGGACCAGCCGGTGCTTGAAGAGGGGAGTGGAGATGATGAGGTCCTTGACCCATCATGGCGTCAGCCACAGGAAGGTGGTGGGAGCAGCTCTGAGGAAGAGATTCCCCGAACGGCCAAAAGAGGAGGGAGAGGGCGGGGCAGACTTGGTTGCCTGTAGCCTCCACTTTGGCACCCGTGAGGAGCAATCCTCTTCCAAAACACAAAACGGGTGCTCCCAGGACTTGCAGTGCGTGGTCTTTTTTTGACACAGTTGCAGATGACATTTGCTTTGTCAAATGCAAGCTGTGTCATCAGAAAGTGAAACGAGGGAAAAATGTGAGCAACCTCAATACCACAAATATGTGGAAACATGTGCGTACCAAGCACGAGGTGGAGTTACACAGACACACTGAAGATGTAGGCCAACCTTCAGCAGCACCTACCACCTCTTCAGCTCGTGTTGGGGCCTCTTCCTCCAGCTCACACACAGCTGGTTCGGCTTCCTCACTGGAACGCCATGGAAGGACCACTGCCACTGTTGTCCAGAGACCCAGTGAAATTCCACCCACTGAACCACGTTCGCAGTCATCAGCACACTCCCTGGCCACTCACCAGCAATCGGTAGCACAGGCATGGGAGAAAAAGCGGCCATACTCGGCAAACCATCCCCGAGCACTGGCTCTGAAAGCCGGCATTGCCAAACTACTGGCCCTTGAGATGCTGTCATTCAGGCTGGTGGAGACTGACACCTTCCGGAACTTTATGTCATTGGCAGTTCCACAATACAATGTGCCCAGCCGCTTTTATTTCAGCAGGCAAGCCATCCCTGCCCTGCAAAAGCATGTGGAGGGAAAAATTAAAAATGCGCTACTAAATGCCGTCAGTAGCAAGGTCCACCTGACCACCGATGCATGGACCAGTAGCCATGGACAGGGACGATACCTTTCCCTCACTGCCCATTGGGTCAATGTTGTGGAGCCGGGTACAGATCTGGAGAGTGGCTCTGTACGTATTCTGCCAACTCCAAGGATTGCAGGAATGCAGTCTGTACATATTGAGTCCTCCTCCTACTCTAGTTCCTCGGAATCAGCACTGCGTGAGCCTGTTAGGCCAGATATGAGCACAGGTGTGGCCAAACGTCAACAGGCCATCCTTAAATTAATTTCTTTGGGGAATCGGAGCCACACAGCACAGGAGCTCTGGAATGCCATCAAGCAGGAGAGCGATGTGTGGTTTGTGCCAGCGAATCTCCAGCCAGGTTTGGTAGTGAGTGACAATGGCCGAAATCTAGTGGCAGCTCTGGGCCTAGGCAACCTCACTCACATACCATGTCTGGCACACATGCTCAATTTGGTCGTGCAGAGCTTTCTGAGGGACTATCCGGATCTTGATGCACTGCAGCACAAGGTTCGCCTAGAGTGTGCTCACTTGCGGCGATCCAGCATGGCAAGATCGCGCATTGCATCTCTGCAACGCCGATTCCGCCTGCCAGAACATTGCATCATATGTGACCTCCCCACCAGGTGGAATTCAACGTTACATATGTTGGAGCGGTTGTGTGAGCAGCAGGCAGCAGTAATGGAGTACCAGCTGCATCAGGCGCAAACAAGTCGCACTATGCGCCGGACACACTTCACCACCACTGAGTGGGACACTATGAGGGATATCTGCCAAGTTTTGCGTGCCTTCGATGACTCCACGCGGATGGCCAGTGCAGATGATGCACTAATCAGCATGACTGTCCACCTCATCTGTTTGCTTCAAAAAACCTTACAAGCACTAAGTGAGGAGGCTTTTGAAGAGGTCGAGGATGAGCAGTCAGAAATGCCATCTGCTTCTGGCAAGTCTGCGCAACGTGCTTCCACACAAAGGCCCAGGCAGGGGACACTTAGTGAGGAGGATGACGAGGAGTCAATGGAGGAGGAGGAACACATCTCTCCAGAGGAGGGAGGTACACAAGGCTCTAGTAGTCAGTGTGTACAGCGAGGGTGGGGTGATGCTGAGCAGGCAGAGATGATGCCTCAAGCTGGGGACAGCGTTTCCGGTCCAGTTGGCAGTCTGCAGCACATGGTTGATTTCATGCTGCAGTGCTTGTTAAATGACCGCCGCATCGCCAACATTCTCCACATGGCTGATTATTGGGTTTACACCCTCCTAGATCCTCGCTACCGGGACAACTTACAAAGCCTCATACCACAGTTGAACCGGGAGCGAAAAATGCGGGAGTACCAAGAAACACTTGTGCAGGCCATCATGTTCTCCATTCCCCCCGCAAGTGTTGCTGGTAGTGCTTTTCAAAGCAGCCATGTGGGTAGAGGCAGTGGAGGAAGCTCTGCACAAAGAGGTAGCAGAGGCAGTGCCGCAGGACAAGGCAAGGCCAGTATGGCCCAAATGTGGAAAAGTTTTGTGGGACCGCCACAAACGGCTACACCATCACAGACGGCTCCAGTCAGCAGGAGGCAACGTTTCCGTCAGATGGTGACAGACTACTTGTCGTGCCCTGTTAGTGTTCTACCAGAAGGCTCTTCCCCGTTCAAGTATTGGGTCTCTAAGCTGGATACATGGCCAGAGCTTAGCCAGTATGCATTGGAGGTGCTGGCTTGCCCTGCTGCCAGTGTATTATCGGAACGTGTCTTTAGTGCTGCAGGTGGTGTGGTAACAGACCGTCGCACGCGACTATCCGCCGATAATGTTGACCGGCTTACTTTTGTGAAAATGAACAAGGCCTGGATCTCACCTGAATTTTCCAGTCCTCTTCCAGAATAAATAATTGGCTGGCAACAGAATCCAGGTCTCCTGTTGTGTTCATGTTTCTATGACCTGAACTTTATTTCCTGGGCTACAGCAACGCCCGTTGTTGCTCAGAAGTGCTGTCCGCACAGACAAAACACTCGCTCATGTGTAAGTGGGGTTCGGTAACGTCAGCTGATCCCCTGCTGTGTGTATGGCAAAGTGTCCTGCTCCCTCCACAGTCAAACAAACTCAGATTTACACCTGGCTCCAAGTAGGCCTCGGCCTACTACCTGATTTTCCCTGGGCTCCAACACCACCAGTTGGTGCTCAGAAGTGCTGTCCGCACAGACAAAACACTCGCTCATGTGTAAGTGGGGTTCGGTAACGTCAGCTGATCCCCTGCTGTGTGTACGGCAAACTCTCCTGCTGCCTACAACTTCTGACTACCTCTGATTTAATATGTTCTCTGATTTGCCCTCTGTCTCCACTCTGTTTTGAGTATTTCCTCCGGCCTACAACACCGCCTGTTTCTGCTCTCAAGTGCCGTCTGCACAATCCACACTTGTTCCTGTGTTACCTGGGTCCTGTAACATCTGCTCATCTCCAGAGGTGAGCACGGCAATGTCTCCTGCTTTGTCTACATTCCCACTACTTGTAGTGGAAATGTGGACAGAGCAGGAGACATTGCCTGACTCACCTCTAGGGAGAAGCTGCTGTTACAGAACCCCAGTAACACAGGAACAAGTGTGGGTTGTGCAGACGGCATTTCAGAGCAGCAACTGGCGTGGTTGGAAGCCAGAGGAAATACTCGAAACAGAGTGAAGACAAAGGCCTAATTGGAGTACGTTGACAGTTAGTAGTAGTCTAGAAACAATCGTAAACTGCCACCAAGTAGGCCTCGGCCTACTACCTGATTTTCCCTGGGCTCCGACACCGCCAGTTGGTGCTCAGAAGTGCTCTCCGCACAGACAAAACACTCGCTCATGTGTAAGTGGGGTTCGGTAACGTCAGCTGATCCCCTGCTGTGTGTATGGCAAAGTGTCCTGCTCCCTCCACAGTCAAACAACCTCAGATTTACACCTGGCTCCAAGTAGGCCTCGGCCTACTACCTGATTTTCCCTGGGCTCCGACACCGCCAGTTGGTGCTCAGAAGTGCTCTCCGCACAGACAAAACACTCGCTCATGTGTAAGTGGGGTTCGGTAACGTCAGCTGATCCCCTGCTGTGTGTATGGCAAAGTGTCCTGCTCCCTCCACTGTCAAACAACCTCAGATTTACACCTGGCTCCTAGTAGGCCTCGGCCTGCACCCTGGTTCTCCCTGGGCTCCAACAACGCTAGTTGGTGATCGGAAGTGCTCTCCACACAGAAAGTTCATGTGAAAGTGGGGTTCGGTAACGTCAGCTGATCCCCTGCTGTGTGGAGGGCAAACTGCTGCTGCCTCCAAATTGTAACTACTTCAGATTTAAACATTCTCTGATTTGGCCTCTGTCTCCACTCTGTCTCTAGTATTTCCCCTGACCTCCAACACCGCCAGTTCCTGCTCACAGTTGCCGTCCACGCATTCCACACGTGTTCCTGTGTTACTGGGGTTCTGTAACGTCAGCAGATCCCCCAATATGTGTCCGCCACTGTCTCCTGCGCTGTCCACCTTCCCAATGCAAGCAGTGGGAATGTGGACAGAGCAGGAGACAGTGGCAGACACACATCAGGGGATCTGCTGACATTACAGAACCCCAGTAACACAGGAACACGTGTGGATTGGGCAGACGGCTGCTGTACGCATAAACTGGCGGTGTTGGTGGTCACGTGAAATCCTGGAAACAGAGTGGAGACAGATGCCTAATTGGAGCACGTTGACAGTCTGTTGTAGCCTACAAACAATCTAAAACTGCCACCAAGTAGGCCTCGGCCTGCACCCTGGTTCTCCCTGGGTTCCAACAACGCTGGTTGGTGTTCGGAAGTGCTGTCCACACAGAAAAACACACTTGCTCATGTGAAAGTGGGGATCGGTAATGTCAGCTGATCCCCTGCTGTGTGGAGGGCAAACTGCTGCTGCCTCCAAATTCAAACAATGTCTTATCTTAAACTGCCTCCAAGTATGCCTCAGCCTACAAAATGACTATCCCTGGGCTCCAACATCGTCAGTTGTTGCTCGGAAGTGCTGTCCACACAGAAAAAAACACTTGTTCATATGAAAGTGGGGGTCGGTAACGTCGGCTGATCCCCTGCTGTGTGGAGGGCAAAGTGTCCTGCTCCCTCCAAAGTCAAAATACCTCAGCTTTACACCTGGCTCCTAGTAGGCTTCGGCCTGCACCCTGATTGTCCCTGGGTTCCAACAACGCTAGTTGGTGCTCGGAAGTGCTGTCCACACAGAAAAAAACACTCGCTCATGTGAAAATGGGGGTCAGTAACGTCAGCTGATCCCCTGCTGTGTGGAGGGCAAACTGCTGCTGCCTCCAAATTCAAACAACGTCTTATCTTAAACTGCCTCCAAGTAGGCCTCAGCCTACAAAATGACTATCCCTGGGCTCCAACATCGTCAGTTGTTGCTCGTAAGTGCTGTCCACACAGAAAAAAACACTCGTTCATGTGAAAGTGGGGGTCGGTAACGTCAGCTGATCCCCTGCTGTGTGGAGGGCAAAGTGCTTCTGCCTCCAAATTGTAAATACTTCAGATTTAAACATTCTCTGATTTGGCCTCTGTCTCCACTCTGTCTCTAGTATTTCCCCTGAACTCCAACACCGCCAGTTCCTGCTCACAGTTGCCGTCCACGCATTCCACACGTGTTCCTGTGTTACTGGGGTTCTGTAACGTCAGAGGATCCCCCAATATGTGTCCGCCACTGTCTCCTGCGCTGTCCAGCTTCCCACTACAAGCGGTGGGAATGTGGACAGAGCAGGAGACAGTGGCAGACACACATCAGGGGATCTGCTGACATTACAGAACCCCAGTAACACAGGAACACGTGTGGATTGGGCAGATGGCTGCTGTACACATAAACTGGCGGTGTTGGTGGTCACGTGAAATCCTGGAAAAAGAGTGGAGACAGATGCCTAATTGGAGCATGTCTGTTGTAGCCTACAAACAATCTAAAACTACCACCAAGTAGGCCTCGGCCTACACGATGATTGTCCCTGGGCTCCAACAACGCCAGTTGGTGCTCGGCAGTGTCTTTGGCACGGGGACTCCCTGTTGCCCAGCCTGGTTCCAGCACGCCTGCCGTTTCCGGGTAGTGTCAAGGTCACTATGCCACCAATCCGTTGTCCTGTCGTCTTGCGGCCGGGTTAGCCGACTCTTCGGTGCCTGCAGTTTAGGTGACACCTATGTGGGCTGCGGGAACTGGCACTGAAGGCTGGATCCGTAGTGCCAATGGGACATGGACCCCCTGTAGGACTGTGGGTTTCGGTAACTGCGGTCGGCTTGCGGCCTGGCTACTTTGCTTTGAATGGGTACCTTCTGCTACCCACCCGGGTTCCAGCACTGTCTGATGGTTCTCGCCAAAGCCTTTGGCCTAGGTGCCTCCATCTCGGTATCCGAAGTCCAGCACCGTCAGCTGGTCCTTGGTAGTGCTTTCTAGCACAGTTACCTTCTGCCTAGTAACCGTGGTCAAGCACCGTCAGCTGTTCCTCGGTAGTGCCAATGGCTCTTGTAGCTTTGGCTACCCATCTGGGTTCCAGCACCGTCAACTGGTTCTCAGCAGTGTCTTTGGTACGGGCACTCCCTGTTGCCCAGCCTGTTTTCAGCACGCCTGCTGTTTCCGGGTAGTGTCAAGGTCACTATGCCACCAATCCGTTGTCCTGTCGTCTTGCGGACGGGTTAGCCGACTCTACGGTGCCTGCAGTTTAGGTGACACCTATGTGGGCTACGGGAACTGGCACTGAAGGCTGGATCCGTAGTGCCAATGGGACATGGACCCCCTGTAGGACTGTGGGTTTCGGTAACTGCGGCCGGCTTGCGGTCTGGCTACTTTGCTTTGAATGGGTACCTTCTGCTACCCATCCGGGTGCCAGCACTGTCTGCTGGTTCTCGCCACAGCCTTTGGCCTAGGTGCCTCCATCTCGGTATCCGAGGTCCAGCACCGTCAGCTGGTGCTTGGTAGTGCTTTCTAGCACAGGTACCTCCTGCCTATTAACCGTGGTCCAGCACCGTCAGCTGTTCCTCGGTAGTGCCATTGGCTCTTGTAGCTTTTGCTACCCATCTGGGTTCCAGCACCGTCAGCTGGTTCTCGGCAGTGTCTTTGGCATGGGTACTCCCTGTTGCCCAGCCTGTTTTCAGCACACCTGCTGTTTCCGGGTAGTGTCAAGGTCACTATGCCACCAATCTGTTGTCCTGTCGTCTTGCGGCCGGGTTAGCCGACTTTACGGTGCCTGCAGTTAGGTGACTCCTATGTGGGCTGCGGGAACTGGCACTGAAGGCTGGATCCGTAGTGCCAATGGGACATGGACCCCCTTTAGGACTGTGGGTTTCGGTAACTGCGGCCGGCTGGCGGCCTGGCTACTTTGCTTTGAATGGGTACCTTCTGCTACCCACCTGGGTTCCAGCACTGTCTGCTGGTTCTCGCCGGAGCCTTTGGCCTAGGTGCCTCCATCTCGGTATCCGAGGTCCAGCACCGTCAGCTGGTCCTTGGCAGTGCTTTTTATCACAGGTACCTTCTGCTTAGTAATCATGGTCCAGCACCGTCAGTTGGTCCTCGGTAGTGCCATTGGCTCTTGATCCTTCTGCTACCCATCCGGGTGCCAGCACTGTCTGCTGGTTCTCGCCACAGCCTTTGGCCTAGGTGCCTCCATCTCGGTATCCGAGGTCCAGCACCGTCAGCTGGTCCTTGGTAGTGCTTTTTAGCACAGGTATCTTCTGCTTAGTAACCGTGGTCCAGCACCGTCAGTTGGTCCTCGGTAGTGCCATTGGCTCTTGTTCCTTCTGCTACCCATCCGGGTGCCAGCACTTTCTGCTTGTTCTCGCCAGAGCCTTTGGCCTAGGTGCCTCCATCTCGGTATCCGAGGTCCAGCACTGTCAGCTGGTCCTTGGTAGTGCTTTTTAGCACAGGTACCTTCTGCTTAGTAACCGTGGTCCAGCACCATCAGTTGGTCCTCGGTAGTGCCATTGGCTCTTGTTCCTTCTGCTAGCCACCCGGGTGCCAGCACTGTCTGCTGGTTCTCGCCAGAGCCTTTGGCCTAGGTGCCTCCATCTCGGTATCCGAGGTCCAGCACCATCAGCTGGTCCTTGGTAGTGCTTTTTAGCACAGGTACCTTCTGCTTAGTAACCGTGGTCCAGCACCGTCAGTTGGTCCTCGGTAATGCCATTGGCTCTTTTTCCTTCTGCTACCCACCCGGGTTCCAGCACTGTCTGCTGGTTCTCGCCACAGCCTTTGGCCTAGTTGCCTCCATCTCGGTATCCGAGGTCCAGCACCGTCAGCTGGTCCTTGGTAGTGCTTTTTAGCACAGGTACCTTCTGCTTAGTAACCGTGGTCCAGCACCGTCAGTTGGTCCTCGGTAGTGCCATTGGCTCTTGATCCTTCTGCTACCCATCCATGTGCCAGCACTGTCTGCTGGTTCTCGCCAGAGCCTTTGGCCTAGGTGCCTCCATCTCGGTATCCGAGGTCCAGCACCGTCAGCTGGTCCTTGGTAGTGCTTTTTAGCACAGGTACCTTCTGCTTAGTAACCGTGGTCCAGCACCGTCAGTTGGTCCTCGGTAGTGCCATTGGCTCTTGTTGCTTCTGCTACACACCCGGGTGCCAGCACTGTCTGCTGGTTCTCGCCAGAGCCTTTGGCCTAGGTGCCTCCATCTCGGTATCCGAGTTCCAGCACCATCAGCTGGTCCTTGGTAGTGCTTTTTAGCACAGGTACCTTCTACTTAGTAACCGTGGTCCAGCACCGTCAGTTGGTCCTCGGTAGTGCCATTGGCTCTTTTTCCTTCTGCTACCCACCCGGGTTCCAGCACTGTCTGCTGGTTCTCGCCACAGCCTTTGGCCTAGGTGCCTCCATCTCGGTATCCGAGGTCCAGCACCGTCAGCTGGTCCTTGGTAGTGCTTTTTAGCACAGGTACCTTCTGCTTAGTAACCATGGTCCAGCACCGTCAGTTGGTCCTCGGTAGTGCCATTGGCTCTTGTTCCTTCTGCTACCCATCCGGGTGCCAGCACTGTCTGCTGGTTCTCGCCACAGCCTTTGGCCTAGGTGCCTCCATCTCGGTATCCGAGGTCCAGCACCATCAGCTGGTCCTTGGTAGTGCTTTTTAGCACAGGTACCTTCTGCTTAGTAACCATGGTCCAGCACCGTCAGTTGGTCCTCGGTAGTGCCATTGGCTCTTGTTGCTTCTGCTACCCATCCGGGTGCCAGCACTGTCTGCTGGTTCTCGCCACAGCCTTTGGCCTAGGTGCCTCCATCTCGGTATCCGAGGTCCAGCACCGTCAGCTGGTCCTTGGTAGTGCTTTTTAGCACAGGTACCTTCTGCTTAGTAACCATGGTCCAGCACCGTCAGTTGGTCCTCGGTAGTGCCATTGGCTCTTGTTCCTTCTGCTACCCATCCGGGTGCCAGCACTGTCTGCTGGTTCTCGCCACAGCCTTTGGCCTAGGTGCCTCCATCTCGGTATCCGAGGTCCAGCACCATCAGCTGGTCCTTGGTAGTGCTTTTTAGCACAGGTACCTTCTGCTTAGTAACCATGGTCCAGCACCGTCAGTTGGTCCTCGGTAGTGCCATTGGCTCTTGTTGCTTCTGCTACCCATCCGGGTGCCAGCACTGTCTGCTGGTTCTCGCCACAGCCTTTGGCCTAGGTGCCTCCATCTCGGTATCCGAGGTCCAGCACCGTCAGCTGGTCCTTGGTAGTGCTTTTTAGCACAGGTACCTTCTGCTTAGTAACCGTGGTCCAGCACCGTCAGTTGGTCCTCGGTAGTGCCATTGGCTCTTGTTCCTTCTGCTAGCCACCCGGGTGCCAGCACTGTCTGCTGGTTCTCGCCAAAGCCTTTGGCCTAGGTGCCTCCATCTTGGTATCCGAGGTCCAGCACCGTCAGCTGGTCCTTGGTAGTGCTTTTTAGCACAGGTACCTTCTGCTTAGTAACCGTGGTCCAGCACCGTCAGTTGGTCCTCGGTAGTGCCATTGGCTCTTTTTCCTTCTGCTACCCACCCGGGTTCCAGCACCGTCTGCTGGTTCTCGCCACAGCCTTTGGCCTAGGTGCCTCCATCTCAATATCCGAGGTCCAGCACCGTTAGCTGGTCCTTGGTAGTGCTTTTTAGCACAGGTACCTTCTGCTTAGTAACCGTGGTCCAGCACCGTCAGTTGGTCCTCGGAAGTGCCATTGGCTCTTGTTGCTTCTGCTACCCATCCGGGTGCCAGCACTGTCTGCTGGTTCTCGCCACAGCCTTTGGCCTAGGTGCCTCCATCTCGGTATCCGAGGTCCAGCACCGTCAGCTGGTCCTTGGTAGTGCTTTTTAGCACAGGTACCTTCTGCTTAGTAACCGTGGTCCAGCACCATCAGTTGGTCCTCGGTAGTGCCATTGGCTCTTGTTGCTTCTGCTACCCATCCGGGTGCCAGCACTGTCTGCTGGTTCTCACCACAGCCTTTGGCCTAGGTGCCTCCATCTCGGTATCCGAGTTCCAGCACCATCAGCTGGTCCTTGGTAGTGCTTTTTAGCACAGGTACCTTCTGCTTAGTAACCGTGGTCCAGCACCGTCAGTTGGTCCTCGGTAGTGCCATTGGCTCTTTTTCCTTCTGCTACCCACCCGGGTTCCAGCACTGTCTGCTGGTTCTCGCCACAGCCTTTGGCCTAGGTGCCTCCATCTCGGTATCCGAGGTCCAGCACCGTCAGCTGGTCCTTGGTAGTGCTTTTTAGCACAGGTACCTTCTGCTTAGTAACCATGGTCCAGCACCGTCAGTTGGTCCTCGGTAGTGCCATTGGCTCTTGTTCCTTCTGCTACCCATCCGGGTGCCAGCACTGTCTGCTGGTTCTCGCCACAGCCTTTGGCCTAGGTGCCTCCATCTCGGTATCCGAGGTCCAGCACCATCAGCTGGTCCTTGGTAGTGCTTTTTAGCACAGGTACCTTCTGCTTAGTAACCGTGGTCCAGCACCGTCAGTTGGTCCTCGGTAGTGCCATTGGCTCTTGTTCCTTCTGCTACCCATCCGGGTGCCAGCACTGTCTGCTGGTTCTCGCCACAGCCTTTGGCCTAGGTGCCTCCATCTCAGTATCCGAGGTCCAGCACCGTCAGCTGGTCCTTGGTAGTGCTTTTTAGCACAGGTACCTTCTGCTTAGTAACCGTGGTCCAGCACCGTCAGTTGGTCTTCGGTAGTGCCATTGGCTCTTGTTCCTTCTGCTAGCCACCCGGGTGCCAGCACTGTCTGCTGGTTCTCGCCAAAGCCTTTGGCCTAGGTGCCTCCATCTCGGTATCCGAGGTCCAGCACCGTCAGCTGGTCCTTGGTAGTGCTTTTTAGCACAGGTACCTTCTGCTTAGTAACCGTGGTTCAGCACCGTCAGTTGGTCCTCGGTAGTGCCATTGGCTCTTTTTCCTTCTGCTACCCACCCGGGTTCCAGCACTGTCTGCTGGTTCTCGCCAGTTTCTTAGCCTTCTTGTACCTTCTGCTACATTTCCAAGATCAAGCTTTTTGAAATTGTCTTTGGTAATCCTTATTGATCTCCATGATGACAACCCTGATGACGACGACCCTGAAGACCACACCAAAGAAGACCAGAAATATGACCCTAAATAATAAGACCAAGAGGACAAAGAACATGAAGACAACCACCAAGATACAGAACAAAAGACAGAAGAACAAGTAGCAGAAGAAGCAAAAGCAGAAGAACAGAAAGCAGAAGAACATTAAGCATAAGACTAAAAATCAGCATTGAAGAAATCAAAATTATAAGCAGAAGAAGACTAAGCAGTAAATGGGGGTGAGTCCATTCCTCCTCGTGGTGCCCCTGGAAAATGCCTGCTGCTTCAGGCCAAACTGAACGTGGACAAATCCTGTTGTAAATCTTTAGTGACAAGCAGAACGTAAGGTGTAATCTTATAACTTTTATAGATAAGTACTACAGGAATGCCTGTCATCATAAGAAAATGAAGACAAAGAAGAATAGGAAGAAGATGAAGAAATAGCATATTAAAATTAATAATAGCTGAATAAGAAGAATATGAAGAATGGAAAAAAAAATTAATGGGAAGAAGATGAAGAAGAAGATGATGAATAAGGTGAAGAAAAAGTTGATGAAAAAAATGCTACTGCTGCGTATCATGAAGGAGAAAGTGTGGGAGAAGTACAAAAGAAGGTGAAGAGCATGGAAGTTGTGAAACATACATATCTGACAAAATATAAAAAAGGTTAACATAGTCAATATCTTTTTAACTCCGAACATATTGAAAAAAAAAATTGGAATTAATGCTATGCCATGTGATTTGAATAAACCACTATGCTTTTAATGTCTCCTCCACCTCCCACAATACATTCTACATGATTCTTATTTGTTTTCAATTATGTAGAATTAGCCAACAAGGAAATAAAGGGCTTTTTTTATTCCGATACCGGAAGTCCCATTGACTTGAATGGGACTTCCGGTATCGGAATCGGCGATACCCGATATTTTTTTCGTATCGGGCGATACCATCCGATACGATATTTTTGGGTATCGAACGGTATCGCTCAACACTAGTGACGAAGTTGAAGTTACGCAGAGGATGGATATTTCAGCAAGACAATGATCCAAAACACCGCTCCAATTCTACTCAGGTATTCATGCAGAGGAACAATTACAATGTTCTTGAATGGCCATCCCAGTCCCCAGACCTGAATATCATTGAACATCTGTGGGATGATTTGAAGCGGGCTGTCCATGCTCAGCGACCATCAAACTTAACTGAACTGGAATTGTTTTGTTAACAGGAATGGTCACAAATACCTTCATCCTGGATCCAGGAACTCATTAATAGCTACAGGAAGCAACTAGAGGCTGTTATTTTTGCAAAAGGAGGATCTACGAAATATTAATGTCACGTTTATGCTGAGGTGCCCATACTTTTGCACCGGTCAAATTTTGTTTAAATGCAGATTGCACATTTTCTGTTAGTACAATAAACCTCATTTGAATCCAGAAATATAACTGAGTCCATCAGTTATTAGATATATGAAACTGAAATACCTGTTGCAAAAACCAAAATTGTTATGAAGAAAAAAGGTTAACATTAATAGGGGTGCCCAAACTTTAACATATGACTGTAAATGGCTAGGTTACATTTATGAATGTGCTATACCGTTTAATGTAACATTTTTAAGGTAACTGCTTTAAAACTTAAAAATGAAGATAAAATGGTTGCCAATCACCTTTTGGCATGAAGTAAGGGATAACTATGGATCTATTTCTACATGAAAGACACAAAAAGTTGCATATTCTAGACTGTAAATTGTCTCTTCAGAGAGGAATAGGACTAGAATTCTAGTGCCAACTGGAAAGTCAATATCAATTCTTTAACAAGCCTTGTCACATGACAAGATAAAAGCTAAATCTGACTGCTCATAGACATTTATGCTGCAACAATTTTAATATGCATAGAACGTTGCTATTTATGCAAAATTCTACACTGAAATATGGCATTTAACATATTCGTGCCCTGTTTTTCTTTCACTGATTTTTATTTCTTGACATTTGGTACTGAATCTATTAGTCCCCTTTCACATTATGCTCTTGGCCAGGTTCAGTGGTCTGGTTTTGTTGGGACTTGTGTCCAAATCCCCTTCAAAACGGGACTCGAGCATAATTCCAGAAGGGGCAATAGACTATAATGGTGCAGACAGAGTGAACATGAGCTCTGAGGTGCATGGTTTTCGGGGTGTATACGCAAGAGCGCAATGTGAAAGCACCCTTATAAAATATTGGAAAGTGTATATAAAGTTTTAAAAAGTTGTTCCAGCTTAATTTGAGACAAATTTACTAAGGTGTGATAAATGTATAAATTTGGAGTGACCATGTTGATGTGAATATATAAAGTGCTCTTAGTGAGAGAAACAAAATAGGATGTGATGAATGTTGATGTGAGTACACTAATGAAGTGTAGGTCACTATGTTTTGGTTTAGTCTCTTTTTTACTAATACAAATATATTTGAGATACATACAATTTGCAAAATTTTAAAGAGCTTGTTAAACTTAACTTTTTTTAGGGGGTCAGGGTTAGTTTTAAAACAATAAAAAGAGGAACACTATCTTTCCAGTTCCCCTTCAAATTCAGTCCAGTCCTACGTCACCTCTGGAGCTCTGGAAGCAGCACCTGTTCTATTTGGAAGTTGCAAGTCCACAGCAATCAAAGGTTGAGGCCAGGTGACAAGGAGATGTAGATGTTTCCAATAATCTGATTGTCACAGCCAATCATGGACTGCAGCAGTTCAGCAACTTCTGAATGTAGCAGTCATTACTTCTGGAGTGGACATGAACCCTAGGCTAGATCTTCAGAAATGGTGGGAGGTGAGTACACTTCTATTTATTATTTTCAATCCATCCATGTATGCAAAAAATGCTTTATGAGTATCCGACTTATTTTAGGTTATTTGAATGAGGAAAAGGTCAGCATTTATTAAGGGACATGAATGACCATATCTTTAAAAAAGAACTCCCATACTGTATATATTTGTATTAAATGTGTGTTTTTATGCATATAATGTAGTGTGAGTGTATTAATAAATTCACGTACCACTACTTTCTCCAGTGTCCAGCGTTGTTCTTCTCTTCTGAGAGATGTCACCCCTGTGCAGACTGACTGGGTCATTTTATGCGTGACACAGAAGTAGTGTTTACAATGTAATCATATGGAGCACTAGAATGTAGCTACATAGACTTAAATTGTAAAAGAAATTTTAAGGTCAAACAAGGAGCAAAGAGTGAGCTGGCTAAAATTGTGGTGACATCACTGAGAAGCGGAGCAAAATGGTGCTGGATCTCAAAGAGAGCAGCAGTGGGTGAGTATAGAAATCCACTCACACTCCATTACATGCATATATGCACACATTTGGTAAATATATATATATATATATACACACATACAGTTAGGTCCATATATATTTGGACAGAAACAACATTTTTCTAATTTTGGTTCTAGACATTACCAAAATGAATTTTAAACAAAACAATTCAGATGCAGCTGAAGTTCTGACTTTCAGCTTTCATTTGAGGGTATCCACATTAAAATTGGATGAAGGGTTTAGGAGTTTTAGCTCCTTAACATGTGCCACCCTGCTTTTAAAGGGACCAAAAGTAATTGGACAATTGACTCCAAGGCTATTTCATGGACAGGTGTGGGCAATCCCTTCGTTATGTCATTCTCAATTAAGCAGATAAAAGGCCTGGAGTTGATTTGTGGTGTGGTGCTTGCATTTGGAAGGTTTTGCTGTGAAGGAAACATGCTGTCAAAGGAGCTCTCCATGCAGGTGAGACAAGCCATCCTTAAGCTGCAAAAACAGAAAAAACCCATCCGAGAAATTGCTACAACATTATGAGCGGCAAAATCTATAGTTTGGTCCATCCTGAGAAAGAAAGAAAGCACTGGTGAACTCTTCAATGGAAAAAGACCTGGGCGCCCAGGGAAGACAACGGTGGTGGATGATCGCAGAATAGTCTCCATGGTGAAACCACTTCACAACAGCCAACCAAGGGAACAACACTCTCCAGGAGGTAGGCGTATCAATATCCAAATCTACAATGAAGAGAAGACTGCATGAAAGTAAATACAGAGGGTTCACTGCACGGTGCAAGCCACTCATAAGCATCAAGAATCAAAAGGCTAGACTGGACTTTGCTAAAAAACATCTAAAAAAGTCCGCACAGTTCTGGAAGAACATTCTTTGGACAGATGAAACCAAGATCAACCTTTACCAGAATGATGGAAAGAGAAAAGTATGGCAAAGGCGTGGTACAGCTCATGATCCAACGCATACCACATCATCTGTAAACCACGGCGGAGGCAGTGTGATGGCTTGCGCATGCATGGCTGCCAGTGGCACTTGGTCACTAGTGTTTATTGATGATGTGACACAGGACAGAAGCAGCTGAATGAATTCTGAGGTATTCAGGGCCATACTGTGTGCTCAGATCCAGCCAAATGCAGCCAAACTGATTGGTCGTCGTTTCATACTACAGATGGACAATGACCCAAAACATAAAGCCAAAGCAACCCAGGAGTTTATTAAAGCAAAGAAGTGGAATATTCTTGAATGGCCAAGTCAGGCCCCTGATCTCAACCCAATTGAGCATGGATTTCACTTGTTAAAGACTAATCTTCAGACAGAAAGGCCCACAAACAAACAGCAACTGAAAACCACCGCAGTGAAGGCCTGGCAGAGCATCAAAAAGGAGGAAACACAGCGCCTGGTGATGTCCATGAGTTCAAGACTTCAGGCAGTCATTGCCAACAAAGGGTTTTCAACCAAGTACTAGAAATGAACATTTTATTTACAATTATTTAACTGTCCAATTACTTTTGGTCCCTTTTAGAAACAGGGTGGCACATGTTAAGGAGCTGAAATTCCTAAAACCTTCATCCAATTTTAATGTGGATACCCTCAAATGAAAGCTGAAAGTCTGAACTTCAACTGCTTCTGAATTGTTTTGTTTAAAATTCATTGTGGTAATCTCTAGAGCCAAAATTAGAAAAATGTTGTCTCTGTCCAAATATATATGGACCTAACTGTATATATACACACAGTATATATATACACTCACTGGCCACTTTATTAGGTACACCTGTCCAACTGTGTGTTAAGACTTAATTTCTAATCAGCCAATCACATGGCGGCAACTCAGTGCATTTAGGCATGTAGACATGGTCAAGACAATCTCCTGCAGTTCAAACCGAGCATCAGTATGGGGAAGAAAGGTGATTTGAGTGCCTTTGAACGTGGCATGATTGTTGGTGCAAGAAGGGCTGGTCTGAGAATTTCAGAAACTGCTGATCTACTGGGATTTTCACGCACAACCATCTCTAGGGTTTACAGAGAATGGTCCGAAAAAGAAAAAAAATCCAGTGAGCAGCAGTTCTGTGGCCGGAAATGCCATGTTGATGCCAGAGGTCAGAGGAGAATGGGCAGACTGGTTCGAGCTGATAGAAAGGCAACAGTGACTCAAATTGCCACCCGTTACAACCAAGGTAGGCAGAAGAGCATCTCTGAACGCACAGTGCGTCAAACTTTGAGGCAGATGGGCTACAGCAGCAGAAGACCACACTGGGTACCACTCCTCTCAGCTAAGAACAGGAAACTGAGGCTACAATTTGCACAAGCTCATCGAAATTGGACAGTAGAAGATTGGAAAAACGTTGCCTGGTCTGATGAGTCTCGATTTCTGCTGCGACATTCGGATGGTAGGGTCAGAATTTGGCGTAAACAACATGAAAGCATGGATCCATCCTGCCTTGCATCAATGGTTCAGGCTGGTGGTGGTGGTGTCATGGTGTGGGGAATTTTTTCTGGGCACTCTTTGGGCCCCTTGGTACAAATTGAGCATCGTTGCAACGCCACAGCCTACCTGAGTATTGTTGCTGACCATGTCCATCCCTTTATGACCACAATGTACCCAACATCTGATGGCTACTTTCAGCAGGATAATGCGCCATGTCATAAAGCTCAAATCATCTCAGATTGGTTTCTTGAACATGACAATGAGTTTACTGTACTCAAATGGCCTCCTCAGTCACCAGATCTCAATCCAATAGAGCATCTTTGGGATGAGGTGGAACGGGAGATTCGCATCAGGGATGTGCAGCCGACAAATCTGCGCCAACTGTGTGATGCCATCATGTCAATATGGTCCAAAATCTCTGAGGAATGCTTCCAGCACCTTGTTGAATCTCTGCCACGAAGAATTGAGGCAGTTCTGAAGGCAAAAGGGGGTCCAACCCCTTACTAGCATGGTGTACCTAATAAAGTGGCCAGTGAGTGTATATATATATATATATAAAATATGAGTGATTTTTAAATAGCTGATAAAATAAAAAGATAAAACGTACTTTACAACAATATTATTTCATGACTTACAGAAAAAATGTGCCAGTCTTTGTGAGTCATTGTAAAGAGGCTTATACTCAAGATGAGATAAATGTGTGTGATCTCAATAGTGATCTCTCTCGCCATACACGTGAATACTCAGCTCGGCCATGTGTAGGATATGATATTGGGTTTGTGTTTCCAGCCTTCCTGAGCACCTTCAGTTGCAGGCTGTACGTCACTTTTAGAGGTATACAATTATCATCTTTTTTTCCTCTATGTATAGAAGAATTTGACGAATGGGTATGCTAGTGACTCTAGGACTTGGGCTGAAAGAAATATTTAATTTCCTGGCTGTAAATGAAAGATTTTTGCTGTAGAGGATAGTCCAATGTCTACAGCCTGACCATCGACTATAATGTCATATTTGATAGATGTAGGTCCCACCAATGGGATCTGCATCTATATTCAGAGCAGGGAATCTCTTGACCACCAGTTTTGCCTGATGTCAAGACTGCTTTAAATGGAGAGGTGACTAGTGATTAGAAAATCTATGAATTCCCTTCAGTTGGAGAACAACCGTAGATGTCAATGGCGTGATCTATAGATGAGCAGGCACCTCTTTGCTCACATTAGCTGCACCAGCAAAAAGGTCACTCTCCTTGGACTAGAATCAGATCCTAAAGGATATGCCATAAATGGCCACTATAATAATACCCCTTTAACTAGTAGGAAATAGAATTTGGGAAATGACAGATATAAATAATGCTGTAAGTAATTTGTCACATAGCATACGGTATTAATATTCATTTCTTAAGAACAGGTTCATAACTCAAGGACTATGTCATGCTTATATATTATCTGGTAGTCAGTTTGGGGCAAAATGGCTTTTAGCTGTCAGTGGAACTTTTAGTCTTGACATCTTCTTTTATTTCTTATTCTTGACCTCTGACAGACATGTCACTGTAAGTAAATGCATTAAGCTGATTAAAATGTGATTTACAACTCTTATTGTCTTCGCTTTGCAGTATTTGGTAGATTTTATTTCCGAAGGAATGTCTTATACTTGATGATAACAATAGACATAATTCTTTCTTTAAAAGCATTTAAAGTTTATAGTAGCGCCTTAAACTGAGATAATTATTTTCTAGTACATTTATGGTTCCCCAAACTATACAACACAAGTAATTGCATACAGTTTGAACATTATATAAAAGTCTTGGTGTTTTTGTAAAGACTGAAAGGTTCAAAAATTGTGAGATTTTTTTTAACACATAACTTCAAACATTTCAAAATAGCCATGCTGCAGTAACAGGACTAAAATTAGCTTTGCAATATGAAAGGGATTTTCTGTTTTAAATTTTATTATACTGTATACTGTATACATAGGCTTGAACTAGACAAAAGAATAAATTGTTTTCCTAACCCACCGCAGATCTAGTGATACCTCTTCACTACTACTCTTGTCTTTGCTGTCAGGCTGCAGTGGTGACATCATGACTACATCATATGTGACTGGTGCAGAATATCACTAGGCTCACCAGGGATGCTGAAGTACAGAGTATGAGCCACTAATCTAAGTGAATGGCTGCAGAGGTCATGTGCCTTGTAGTCATCAAGCCACCCCTGCAGAAAGTCAACAAAGAATGGTAATAGCAGCTAAGAGGTACTGCTAGACGTGCGGATGGAGAGTAACTCTGATATTTTTTCGTCAGCGTAAGTCTGCAGATAAAAAAAAATTAAGAAAAAGAACCCTTTTAAGTGCAGAGCCTTATCATTTTAATTGAAATCCGGTGAACTAGTTTAAAGCTGATCCATTATCCAAAATCAAAACATGCAGACATTACTAAATAGACCTCAAATACCCAATGAGGCTGGTGTGATTATTTTGGAAATCCATGTCAGAATGGATTTTTTTTACTCATGATTATTACTTGAATTTCTTTTAACAGAACTAGAGTCCAAGCATGGGACTATGTTCTTATGATGCTTTACCCTCAGAACTGTGACTCTGTTGAGACTTATGTATGAGGTCCGGCATAGCTCCCAACTTTTGAAGAAGGGAAAGAGGGACAAAGGTTGTGGCGGGCTGTGCACACTGCAGAAAATTTTAGGCCACGCCCCAACCACACCTATTTCACAACTAGTCACACCCATGCCCATGCCCCAACCACACCCAGAGAAAGAAAGAGGGGAAATAAAGAAAGAACAGAGAGAAAGAAAGGAGAGAGAAAGAAAGAAAGAACAAAGAGAGAAAGAGGGGAAAGAAAGAACAGAGAAAGAAAGAAAGAAAGAACAGAGAGAGAAAAAAAGAAAGAGGGGAAAGAAAGAACAGAGAGAGAAAGAAAGAGGGGAAAGAAAGAACAGAGAGAGAGAAAGAAAGAAAGAAAGAAAGCAAGAATGAAAGAATGAAAGAAAAAGAGAAAGAACAGAGAGATAGAAAGAAAGAAAGAAAGAAAGAAAGAAAGAAAGAAAGAAGGGAAAGAAAGAAAGAAAGAAAGAAAGAAAGAAGGGAAAGAAAGAAAGAGCAGAGAGATTAAGAGAAAGAAAGATGGGAAAGAAAGAACAGGGAGAGAGAAAGAAAAGAGAGAGAAAGAAAGAAGGGGAAGAAAGAGAACAGAGAGAAAGAAAAAAAGAGGGGAAAGAAAGAACAGAAAGAGAAAGAAAGAGTGGACAGAAAAAAAGAACTGAGAGAGAGAAAAACACAAAAAGGGGAAACAAAGAACAGAGAGGGAGAGAGAAAGAAAGAGGGGAAAGAAATAAAGAACAGAGAAAGAAAAAAGAAAGAAAGAAAGTGGGGAAAGAAAGAACAGAGAGAGAAAGAAAGAAAGAGGAAAAGGAAAGAAGAGAGAGAAAGAAAGAAAGAGAGAACAGAGAGAGAGAGAAAGAACAGAGAGAGAAAGATTAGAGAGAGAAAGAAAGAGGGGAAAGAAAGAAAGAAAGAAAGAAAGAAAGAAAGAAAGAACAGAGCAAAAGAAAGAACAGAGAGAGAGAGAAAGGTAGAGGGGAATGAAAGAACGAAAGAAAGAAGAGAGAGAGAGAAAGAAAGAGAGGAATGAAAGAACAGAGAGAGAAGAAAAAGAAAGATTAGAGAGCGAGAGAAAGAAAGAAAGAACAGAGAAAGAGAAAGAAACAAAGAGAGAAAGAGTAAAAGATTCTATAAAGATACTATAGCAGCCTGGCTCCCATTGTAATGCCCACCTGAGCCTCCTGGTGCAGGACATATCATGATCCGCTCACATGGCCGGCATCCCCGGTTCCAAGGCGATCCTGCTGTCCGTGCTGTTGGAGTAGGACACAGTGATAGATCTGTAGCATTCCCTGAAGTGCCTCCATGGTTCCGTCACAACCTCTTCCCGAAATTATCTCATTTCTGGTCAGCTTCTAGCACGTACTTCTGGTGGAACGTCACGTGCAAAGTTTAAAGTGCTCCTCGGGGCTCCGCCGTGTACTCCTGTGTCTGCAGGACATGTTAGCTCCCTGCTGGAGCAAACTCGCTCTCAAAATCGGGACTGTCCCACTGGATCTGGGATGGTTAGGAGGTATGAATGCTCCCCACCATACCTTGTACACGCATGGCTCCGCACACCTCATACACACGGTCCACTTTGTATGCCTCATACATACATGGCTCTGCTCCATACACCTCGCATACACAGGCTCCACTCAGTACACACATGGCTCCACTCCGTAAGCCTCGTACACATGTGGCCACGCTCTGTACTCCTTGTACACAAATGGCTCCAATCCGCAAACCTTGTACACATGCGGCTTTACTCCATACACCTCGTACTCACATGGCTCCACTCCGTACACCCCATACACACATGGCTCTGCTCCACTCCGTAAACACACGGCTCAGCTCCATACACTTTGTACACACAGGGCTCCATTCCATGCACCTTGTGCACACACGGCTCTGATCCACACACCTCGTACACACACGTGGCACTGCTCCATACACTCGTACACCTCGTTCACGCACAGCTCTGCTCCACAAACCTCGTACACACACGGCTCAGCTCCATACACCTCATACACGCACGGCTCCGCTGCATACACCTCGCACACGCACAGCTCCGCTCCATACACCTCGCACATGCACAGATCCGCTCCATACACCTCGTACCCGCACGGCTCAACTTCATACACCTCGTACACGAACGGTTCAGCTCCATACACCTCGTACATGCACAGTCCAGCTCCATACAACATACACGCATGGCTCAGCTCCATACAACTTGTACACGCATGGCTCAGCTCCATACAACTTGTACACGCACGGCTCATCTCCATACACCTCGCACACGCACGGCTCAGCTCCATACACCTCGTACATGCACGGCTCAGATCCATACACCTCGTACATGCACGGCTCAGATCCATACACCTCGTACATGCACGGCTCAGCTCCATACACCTCGTACATGCACGGCTCAGCTCCATACACCTCGTACATGCACGGCACAGCTCCATACACCTCGTACACCTATGGCTCAGGTCCATACACCTCGCACATGCACGGCTCCACTCCATACACCTCGTACACACACACTGCTCCACTCCATACAAATGCGGCTCCGCTCTGTACACCCCGTACACACACGGCTCTGCTCTATACACCTCGTACACACGCGGCTCTGCTCCATACTCCTCATGCACACAGACGCCTCTGCTCCGTACACCTCATACACACATGGCTCCGCTCCATATACCTCGTACACACACATGGCTCCACTCCATACATATGTGGTTCTGCTCCATACACCTCGTACACACAAGGCTCCGCTCCATATACCTCGTACACACACATAGCTGCACTCCATACACACGTGGCTCCGCTCCGTACACCCCATACACACATGGCTCTGCTCTGCGTACCCCATACACACAGCACTACTACATCCACCCTGTAAACCCCTCCTGACCCTACACATGAACTTCCCCTCACCAGCATCATGACAACCAGCACAGCAGAGTTCTGCACACACCGAGCCCCTGATCATGTGACTCCTGACGCTTCCCCTCCTGTGACCTCATCACAGGTCCTGTGCGCACAGAAGCAACAGCCTAGCAAGTCATCGCAGGCTGTGGGGGGGCACTGCAGGGGGTTTCTGGGAGGATGAGGATGGGGATGGTGCCTGGGGGGGCGTGGCGTCTCAGTGCAGTGCGGGAAAAAAGGTTCCCGCTCGGGACAGTGGGACAGGCAGTCAAAAACAGGACTGTCCCGCCATATCTGGGATACTTGGGAGCTATGAGTCCTGAAAAATGGGGTGCAGGGTTATTTTCTAATAGGCCATTGACTATAATAACATTATTCTCTACTCAGTCCCATCCATTAGACATGAATACAGCTGACCCATCAGTTGTAAGGTAAAAATCAGCAAGTTGCCATCATCTTAATAGTACACTCAAGCCCTCTGGTATCACCCCTCAATGATACACAGTCTATCATTTCTTATGGTACATGAGATCCATTCAGGGACATTAGAGAGCACATTATCTGTGGAGGGAACTGATACTGAGCCTGACCCTTTATCCAATTGTGCAGCAGAAATCACAGCCCCCAAGTCCAATCTTATGGAGAAAACAAAGTGATAGATGAAGGTAATAACCCTACCCATGAGTTTACTAAAATTAGTAAAATTGCCCCCAATCCTCAAAGATGGGCAATTACAGATACAGTTGAATGAGAACCCCAGTTCACTCAACAACTGCCCATCCTCTCCCTTGGGGGAGAGGATGAGAACCATCCAGCCCTTTATCACCTTGGGGTTTCCATTCAAATCCCGTTCTCCTCCATAATTAACATAGGGGTTGATCAATCCCCTCTCTTCTTCCAAGGGGTCACATCAAAACACGTTGAGTTACCCCAGGCCTCAAGTGATGGATCCACTATGAGACCTCAAGGAAAATCACTTATCTTTTTCCCCTGATAAATACCCCAAATCCAAACAGTCAGAAAAAAAAGAATAGCCTATTCAAGGACTGCAGGGGAGGAGTTAATAGGGTTTCATCAATTGGAAAAAAAATCCCCAAACCAATGTACACAAAGGGAACAAGAATTAATCATTTTTAACTTTGAGCATGCAGCAGATCAAACTACTTAATAGAGGTCTGTCCTTTTGCCCAACAGCAAGGGCAGATCCATTTGATATCTTTTTGGATCTCAACTACTTTATCAGGAATCTCACTATCAATGGACATTCCTTAATAATGAACAAATCGCTAAAACATCTGGATCTCCCTAATCAAGCACCTATAGAGTGTGACACAGCCAATTTAATTCAATGTGTTGATGTCTGCCCCAAATCCAAATTTTATCAACATCACCATAAGGGTAGTCACATAGAAACATTTCATCATCTAGTACAGAAAGAACTAAGGATACTACAGAACAGAATTAATAAAGATAATCTCTCTTTGGGTGACCCCATTGCCATGGAATGGCTCAAACAGAACCCTCACATTATCATAAGGGCAGCAGATAAAGGTGAAGAGGTGGTCATTTTAAACACAGAGGGTTATCTTAAAAAAGGCTTTAGGATTCTTAATTATAGAGAATACTATGTCCAGCTGAAATCCAATCTCTCCTCCCAACATGATGCTGAATATATGTCCTCGATCTGGTTAGTCATCTCCACCGGTCATCCAATTATATCTAGAATCCAATCACTCACAGCCAACTTATACCATTAGGGCTGTTGTTATGAATGAGTCACCGTAGGAGGCAAAACCAGAAATACTAGCTAAGTCCAGAAAACCAGAGAAGTTGGCAGCTATCGGATAGCAGACCCCTGAACATATCAACAACTAGCAGTAGTCGTGGGGGGTTCCTACGGTGCCCTAGACCCCTCGATCACAGGCGGAGGACTAAATAGCCTAAAGACAGAAAGGGAAATCTAAACTGCCCCAGAGCAGACCTCAAAGCAATAGGCAGCCCCCAACATATAATGGCAGTGAAGCAAGATGAAAAAACACTCACACAGATGCAAAGATAGGCTGAGCAAATGATGGGGCCCAAGCTAACTAAAAAGGACAGGATAGAAAAGCTGCTGTCTGCAATCCACCAAAACCCTATCAAAACAAGAGCCAACAGACTGATAGGGAAAAAAGCCCTGAAGACGCTAGGCTTCAAAAAGACTATATCAGTACTCAGGTATTTTCTGAAGACAGAGCAAAAAGGAATTCAGCTCACCCCAGCAGGGAATGGCAGAAATCTAGAAAAGCAAGGCAAAACAAAACCAAAACACAAATGCAAAAAGCAGAGCAGAAAACTTAGCTTTTGAGGAGCAGGAATCAGACTGGTGTCCTAGAATCCCTCTGAGAAGTCACCAGCAAGGCAGAAGGGCGTCGGCTGCCTTATATCCAGTCAGCAATTCCAGTCACCCAGTCATCATCATCCTGCTCAGGTGCTTGGTAATCAGCCTCACTACCTTCCTTCACCAGAAGAGGGAGTTCATCAGACCTCAAAGGTGAAGGGGAAAATGAACTAACAACAGTACCTCCCCCTTGAGGAGGGGTCACTGAACCCTCATCCACGCCACCAGGGCGATCAGGGTGAGCCTGATGAAAGGCACGCACCAATCTTTTGGCATGAATATCAGAGGCAGAGACCCAGGAATTATCCTCCTGACCATAACCATTCCACTTAACCAAATACTGGAGTCTCCGTCTAGCCAGACGGGAATCCAGTATCTTCTCTACCTCATATTCCATGTTACCTTCAACCAATACAGGGTCTGGAGGTGCCACCCCAGGAACAACTGGTTCACCAAACCTCTTCAAAAAGGACTTATGAAACACATTATGGATTTTAAATGTGACAGGAAGAGCCAAATGAAAAGAGACCGGATTAATAATCTCCAAAATCTTGAAAGGTCCAATAAATCTAGGCTTAAACTTAGGAGAAGCCACCTTCATAGCGAGATTTTTTGATGATAATCAAACCATATCACCAACCTTAAACTGGGGACCAATGGTCCTATGTTGGTTGGAAAACCGCTGGGCCTTTTCCTGGGAGAGAGATAACTTATCCACCACTTGGTCCCAGATCTGGTGTATTCTCTCCACCACAGTGTCAACACCTGGGCAGGCAGAAGGCTCCACCTGCCCTGAAGAAAATCGAGGATGAAACCCAAAGTTACAAAAAAAAGGTGACATCAAAGTGGCAGAACTAGCTCTATTATTTAAAGCAAATTCGGCCAAGGGCAAAAATGAAACCCAATCATCCTGATCAGCGGAAATAAAACATCTCAAATATGACTCCAAGGTCTGGTTTGATCTCTCCGTCTGCCCATTGGTCTGAGGGTGAAAAGCAGAAGAGAAGGACAACTGAATTCCCAGCTTGGAACAGAAAGTCCTCCAAAATCTAGACACAAACTGAACTCCTCTGTCAGATACAATGTTCTCAAGAATCCCGTGCAAGCGAACCACCTGTTGCAAAAACAGGGGCACCAACTCAGAGGAAGATGGCAACTTAGGGAGTGGTACAAGATGAACCATCTTAGAGAACCTATCACAAATCACCCAAATAACAGTCATTCTCTGAGAGACAGGCATATCAGAGATGAAATCCATTGAAATATGGGTCCATGGCCTCCTGGGGACCGGCAAAGGCATCAACAACCCACTAGAACGAGAACAAGGTTTAGACCGGGAGCAAGTCCCACAGGACTGCACAAATTTCCTGACATCACGAGACAAGGCGGGCCACCAAAAAGACCGACTCACCAGATCTCTAGTACCAAAAATACCTGGATGACCAGCCAATGCAGAGCAATGAACTTCAGACATCACTCTCTTCTTCCACTGGTCAGGAGCATACAACTTTCCACTGGGACAACGCTCAGGTTTGTCCTCCTGGAACTCTTCCAGAGCACGTCTCAAACCGGACGAGATGGCAGAAAGAACTACCCCTTCGCCTAAGATGGTAGCAGGCTTGGTCACCACAGGAGAATCAGCAAAGAAGCTCCTAGAGAGAGCGTCAGCCTTGACATTCTTAGTGCAAGGAAGAAAAGAGACCACAAAATCAAAACGTGTAAAAAACAAGGCCCACCTAGCCTGTCTAGGGTTTAAGCGTTTGGCAGACTCCAGGTAAATCAAATTCTTGTGGTCAGTGAGGACCACGACTTGATGTTTGGCTCCCTCCAACCAATGTCTCCACTCCTCAAATGCCTATTTCATGGCTAACAGTTCCCGATTCCCCACATCATAGTTACGCTCAGATGGAGAGAACTTTCGGGAAAAGAAACCACAGGGATTCATTTTAGATGTTACAGGATCCTTTTGGGACAAAACAGCTCCTGCACCAATCTCAGAAGCGTCCACCTCTACCTGGAACGGGAGTGAGACATCAGGTTGCCGTAAAACCGGGGCAGAAGTGAATCTTCGCTTCAGCTCCTGAAAGGAAGAAACAGCCTCTGGAGACCAATTCAACACATCAACACCCTTCTTAGTCAGATCAGTCAATGGCTTGGCAATACTAGAAAATTTTGCTATAAATTTCCGATAAAAATTAGCAAAACCCAAAAACTTCTGCAGGGCCTTCAAAGAAGTGGGCTGAACCCAATCATAAATGGCCTGTACCTTGGCCGGGTCCATTTCAATAGTTGACGGAGACAAAATAAATCCCAAAAATGAAATCCTCTGTACCCCAAAAAGGCATTTCGATCCTTTGACATACAGGGAATTCTCCCTCAAGATCCGGAACACAGTCAGAACATGTTCCACATGAGTATCCCAATCCTTGGAGAAGATCAAAATATCATCGAGATAGATAATCAAAAATGTATCCACAAAGTCTCCGAAAATATCGTTCATGAAGCACTGGAAGACAGAAGGGGCATTAGTGAGCCCAAAAGGCATCACCAGTTACTCAAAATGTCTCTCCGGAGTACTAAACGCCGTCTTCCATTCATCCCCATGCTTAATGCGGATAAGATTATACGCCCCCCTGAGGTCAAGCTTGGTAAACCAGCAAGCACCTTTAACTCTGGAGAATAGATCCGAAATCAGGGGTAACGGATACTGATATTTAATAGTAATTTTGTTGAGGGCACGATAATCAATACAAGGCCTTAATGAACCATCCTTTTTGGCCACAAAAAAAAAACTGGCACCTAAGGGTGAAGAGGATGGTCTAATATGACCCTTCTCCAACTCCTCCTTAATATAGGATCGCATAGCCTCATGCTCGGGTACAGATAAACTGAAGAGCCGACCCTTGGGAAATTTACACAGCGGGCTCAGTTCAATTGCACAGTCATAACTCCTATGAGGAGGCAAAGACGCAGACTCATTCTCACTAAATACATCATAAAAGTCCGCCAAATAGTCAGGAACATCATGCGACTGAGGCGACGTGGAAAAAACCGGAGCCTCACTAAGGGCACACCGACAACCCCAACTCACCACAGACACAGATTTCCAATCCAAAACTGGATTTTGAATTTGCAACCAGGGAAAGCCCAAAACAATGGTATCATGCAATTTATGCAACACCAAAAATCTGCAATTTTCTTGATGGTCTTGGGCGACCCGCATTACCACCTGGGTCCAAAACTGAGGTTTATTTTTTGCCAAAGGAGTAGCATCAATACCCCTCAAAGGGATAGGCATCCGCAGAGGTGTCATCGGAAATCCACAACGTTTAGCAAAATCCAAGTCCATTAGGTTCAGGGCTGCTCCCGAATCCACAAAAGCCTTGGCGGAAAATGTGGACAGGGAGCAGATCAGAGTAATTGCCAGAAGAAACTTAGGTTGAACACCACCCACAGAAAACGTGTGTGCAAAACGTTTATTTTTCGTTTAGGACAGACAGAAATAATATGCGAGGCATCTCCACAAAAAAAACACAGCTTATTACGCCTTCTGAACTCCTGATGTTGCTCCCTGGACAAAACTCTATCACATTGCATAGGTTCAGACACTTGTTCAACAGGTGGCAACACCTCTCGTGCAGTCCTGCATTCAAGTAAATGCCGATCAACCTAAATGGCTAATGACATAGAATCGTCAAGACCAGAGGGAACAGGAAATCCCACCATAGTATCTTTTACGGCTTCTGACAAACCCTTCCGAAAGAGAGCTGCCAAGGCATTATCATTCCAGGTAGTAAGGACCGCCCACTTTTGGAATTTTTGACAGTACTATTCTGCAGAATCTCGACCCTGGCTCAATGCCAACAGGGTCTTTTCAGCCTGATCAATAGCATTAAGTTCGTCATACAACAACCCCAAGGCTTGAAAAAATGCGTTCACATTAGTCAGAATATGATCATCTGGTTTCAAAGAAAACGCCCAATCCTGGGGATCGCCACGCAGCAAAGAGATGACAATTTTAACCCACTGCGCGGAGCTCCCTGACGAGTTAGGCTTTCAGGCAAAAAATAATTTACAATTATTTTTGAAATTCAAAAATTTTGACCGATCCCCAAAAAACACATCAGGAGTAGGGATTAGTGATGGGCGAGTCCTAAATTACTCGGAATCGCTTGACACTAGCGAGTCCGAGCCCGGGACTCGCTACTCGTTGCGTGTCTAGCGAGTCCAATGTTAATGAATGGGGAAGCGAGTCTTAGCGAGTAATGTGCGATTTACAAATCGCAGATGTGTCTCGGAAAGCGCTTGCATTGGCGATTTGTAAACCCCACTCGCAACAGTTTGTTGCTGCTGTGTCTGAGTCCAAACTCGCATTTGTTTGTCTTATTTAGCGCAGATGAGGCGAGGGAAGCGATTTTCTCTAGCACACACCATGCTTTGAGCAAACAGGAAATAATCCGAGTCGAGTTGACATATGCACACACACAGAGCAATACAGAGCAATCATGGCCCGTGTCACTGTCAACACGCTGCAGTTGATTGATCTGGTGGAGGCTCGGCCCCTGCTTTGGCTCCCCACTGACCCTGCCTATGGGCATAACATCCAGCGGACTACAGCCTGGAGGGAGATCGCTCAAGTGATGTTCCCTGCATTCCATCGCAGTGGCCATGATGCACAGAGCAATATGGGTACGTTAAATGTGTTCACACGTTATATTGCATTTACCGTATATACTCGTGTATAAGCTGACCCGTGTATAAGCCGACCCCCCTACTTTTGCCCCCAAAAACTGGGAAAACATATTGACCGCCATGCTGGTATACAGCGGCTATCACTGGTAGACAGCCCCCCAGCAGAGTATACAGCTCCCCCTGCAGAGTATGCAGGCCCCCCAGTGGGTATACATGCCCCACGTGGGTATACAGGCCCCACGTGGGTATACAGGCCCCCCAGCAGTGGGTATACAGGGCCCCCAGTGGGTATACAGGGCCCCCAGCAGTGGGTATACAGGGTCCCCAGTGGGTATACAGGGCCCCCAGTGGGTATACATGGCCCCCAGTGGGTATACAGTGCCCCCAGCAGTGGGTATACAGGGCCCCCAGCAGTGGGTATACAGGGCCCCCAGTGGGTATACAGGGCCCCCAGCAGTGGGTATACAGGGCCCCCAGCAGTGGGTATACAGGGTCCCCAGTGGGTATACAGGGCTGTCAGCAGTGGGTATACAGGGCCCCCAGTGGGTATACATGGCCCCCAGTGGGTATACAGGGCCCCCAGCAGTGGGTATACAGGGCCCCCAGTGGGTATACAGGGTCCCCAGCAGTGGGTATACAGGGCCCTCAGCAGTGGGTATACAGGGCCCCCAGCAGTGGGTATACAGGGTCCCCAGTGGGTATACAGGGCCGTCAGCAGTGGGTATACAGGGCCCCCAGCAGTGGGTATACAGGGCCCCCAGTGGGTATACAGGGCCCCCGGCAGTGGGTATACAGGGCCCCCAGCAGTGGGTATACAGGGCCTGCAGCAGTGGGTATACAGGGCCCCCAGCAGTGGGTATACAGGGCCCCCAGTGGGTATACAGGGCCCCCAGCAGTGGGTATACAGGGCCCCCAGCAGTGGGTATACAGGGCCCCCAGTGGGTATACAGGGCCCCCAGCAGTGGGTATACAGGGCCCCCAGCAGTGGGTATACAGGGCCCCCAGCAGTGGGTATACAGGGCCGTCAGCAGTGGGTATACAGGGTCCCCAGTGGGTATACAGGGCCGTCAGCAGTGGGTATACAGGGCCCCCAGTGGGTATACAGGGCCCCCATGGGTTTACAGGCCCCCCATAGCAGGGTATACAGGACCCTCAATGTGTTATCATGCGCCGTCGCATGGTTGCCTATATTTGGATGGGGTCACAACAGTACACTTAGTTTAAGGGCTGGTCCTCCTGGCTCTGAAGGCCAGGGGGTTGGGTGTATATTAATACCACTAATGAGCGGAGTCTGGTGCCCGCACTATTACATTCTCTATGCATTGACATGTGCCCTGCCTCATTTGTGATTGTGTCAACGTGAGCTCAATGTCCGTAATGCTGTTGATGATGTTCCACACTGTCGTGTCACTGTGCCTTGTATACACATTACATACACACACAACATGAATAAAATGTTATTGTTGATTTGTACACATACTTTTTGTGTTTAAAATGTTACACATGTCTAAACCCGGTTTGAAATAATTTCACAGTTAACAATCTTACAAAACGGTGGAAGAGCTGCCGGGATCAGCATAAAAAGCAGCACCGGAATAACTTGGAGAGGGGACCGGAAGCAGATCAAGGGCAGATGTATCGCCACTACGACCGGTTGTCCTTCCTAGAACCGGTGGTCCGTATGCCAAGGTATGTGTCTGCAGCACTGTTGTGTACTATTATTATTATTATTTATTTATATAGCGCCATTAGGTTCCATGGCACTTTACATGAGGATAAGGGTTAACTAAAAAAAACTGTAAATGAAGACAATCAGGTCATACAGGTACAAGAGGAGAGGACCCTGTCCACGAGGGTTCACAGTCTACGTATGAAGCTCTATAATGAGTGTGGTGGTTTACATACCCACACTGGAGTTTGTTTCTGCCATGGTGCAACAGATTTCTATTACCTTTGGCAATGATCCAGGACATACACATTTATAGCCACATTGTGACGTTGGGACAAATAATCAATGTTCTGCAGGGTGGGCAGACACAATGTTCCGTGACCTCACAATTAGCTATTATTGTTGGCATGTTTGTGGAACAAAGCCATGTTCTTCCCTGCAATGGCCTCTAAGGTGTGTGGCCTTGTCTGGTTTGCCTGTCGTAAGCATCATTTGTATGTGTTCCTAATGGCCTCCACTTGCATAAGGGCCACATACATCCCTACACGTTTAGTTGTGGGTGTTTTTTTCGGCTAAATAACATTGTAAGGATATACCCCTTTTGCACTAAACTGTTTGTACACCATCCCAGATTGTTGACACAGTCACACACATTTGAGGACATACCCTGTATCACTACAAATACGTGTGGGTGAGTTTTCCCATGGGTATATTTGGGGCTGCAAGGTGATGGTGTAGATATTAGGGCCCACATGTGAATTTTATTTTTTTGTCGTTAACTGATGGCCACATTACGAATCCTCTGAAAAACATGGTGTTTTAATGCTGTATAAAATCAATCTAAAGGGGGCCATATTTTCAGTGCAACAGGCTTTTATGTCCAAGGTCCTTTAGGAAACCAGAAGTTTGCCCTTGCTGCTGCCGACTTTGTGTTCGGCCCCGTTGGAATAATTGTAAAACTGTCCATCTGTGCATACCACCACCTTGTTTGGCACCAACGATGTGTAACCTGCTGCTCAAAAACAACCCCATACTCTATGTCCATTACAGTCATTTCAAAAGCCAAGCCATATGTTTTGTGGGTTTTATTTACCAAGACATTCCTGATTAGCTTACATGGCAGCAACAAGGAGTGTAGGCCACTAACACCGAATGCTCATGTGTCACCTATGCTGCTGGACTCCATTTCCTGTCTTGCTCACCTGCCCTATAGATCTGGGTTATGTGTATTGAGACCAAGGCCGCCCACACTGCATCTTTTAGTGTCCATCTGATGGCAAATAACCCTGAAGAATGTGTTTGCCTCACAGTGTCAGGCTATAGCTTTGTCCACATAAAGTTACAACAAAAAGTCAATGCAATAGTTGTGCCCACTAATATGTCATCAAGTGCCTAAATACCTGTCCTGCCTAAGGCAGGGCACAGTGTAATTGTGCACACAAATTTTTAAATTTCTAATGTAATGTCAAAAAATCGAGGACCAACACTACCCGCACATAGAATATTGGTTGAGGCATGAGCCAAAATGTCCTTAATTTATTTGCTGCAATTACATCTTAAGGCCAACAATGAAAACACAGAATACACAGAAACACAGAGTCAAAAAAGCGTGCAAATTTTATGTTTGACCTATGTTTTTGTTTCCAAATGCAACCCATTCACAAAATTTTTTGTGTATTTTGCCACAGAGCTGTTCACTACCGCAGGCGGCGTCAGCACAGAAATCCTCCGGCACAGCTGCCTGAAGAGGCGAGGGAGGCCCCTGAACCACCCCGACTTCAAGTGGATGAACAAGATGTGGGAATACCAGCATCACCACCACCACCACCACCAACACCACCAGCTTTGGGGCATGGCCGGCCGCAAGGAGAGGAGGTTGAAGGGCCACAAGAACTCACTCCCCACCAAGGCCAACCTCCTGCAGTGGAGGAAGCAGGATGGCCAACTGCAAGCAGCAGCAGCCATGGTCTGATCCCGGGGGCACAAAATGACCTGCTTGGACAATGTGATGCTGCTGACTTTGCCCGCAGTCTCATACCGTTCCTGGCTCTCATTCCAGTGGAGAGAGCACTGCGGACAAGGTCAGCAATACACATTGTCCTTGATGCCAGTCGCCCCCCAAACCACCCTGGCGAGGTCTTTCATTTTTTGGAGCGGTGGCAACTGTCACGCTCCAACCTCCTAGACAGGCCCACACCCCGGGACAGCTATGTGCCGCCCCAGAGGCCTATACCTCCTTTCTCGGCAGGGAACAGGGACCTACTCAATTTCCCCACACCGGCCCAGATGATCCACCCTACAGGGTCAGAATCTGTGGCGGAGGCCATACGTGGGGCCATGGACCTCCTCCAGGACCAGGGTGATGGTGGGCAGGTACAGCCTACCCCACCCAATGAGCCCACCTACCACCATCTGTAGGTTAATTTATTGTTTGTTTTTTTCTTTTTTGATAAAAAATATGCAGTGCACAATTTGTTTTTGTTTTTTTCTGTTTTGTTCTGTTCCATGTTTGCCGTTAAGGCGTGTGAATAGAGAGTTACAAAAAACAGCTTTGTGTATGTCTTTTTTCAGGTAATGGATGTGTAGGTTGTTTTGTGGGTGGGCTTAAAGTCATCATCATTAGCAAGTACTTTACGGCCCGCATGGCGCATGAAGGCACCTTGGTTAGTATGTGTAAAATCATGACTCCACATACAAATGTTGCTGACAAATAAATAGTGCCTGTGTTTGGGGGGGTTACTTAATGCCTCGCTATGGCAACCAGACTAGGAACACAGATGCGAGAGGCTGGGACATCTACTTGCAACACAGCGCATCTATGCGTACAGTGGGACCCTTCGCCAGGCTCCAGCAGGATCATAGTACAAGCAACGCCCACGATGCAGGCATAGGCTTGTTGCCTCAAAAAATTAGCTCAAAGGGCTTAATAAAGTCTTTTTTGAAATAGGGGAGGGCGCGTGGCCCATACTATATACTTGCTTGTCCTACGAGCATAGTACAAGCAATGCCCACGATGCAGGCATAGGCTTGTTGCCTCAAAAAATTAGCTCAAAGGGCTTAATAAAGTCTTTTTTGAAATAGAGGAGGGCGCGTGGCCCATACTATATACTTGCTTGTCCTACGAGCATAGTACAAGCAATGCCCACGATGCAGGCATAGGCTTGTTGCCTCAAAAAATTAGCTCAAAGGGCTTAATAAAGTCTTTTTTGAAATAGAGGAGGGCGCGTGGCCCATACTATATACTTGCTTGTCCTACGAGCATAGTACAAGCAATGCCCACGATGCAGGCATAGGCTTGTTGCCTCAAAAAATTAGCTCAAAGGGCTTAATAAAGTCTTTTTTGAAATAGAGGAGGGCGCGTGGCCCATACTATATACTTGCTTGTCCTACGAGCATAGTACAAGCAATGCCCACGATGCAGGCATAGGCTTGTTGCCTCAAAAAATTATCTCAAAGGGCTTAATAAAGTCTTTTTTGAAATAGCGGAGGGCGCGTGGCCCATAGTATATACTTGCTTGTCCTACGAGCATAGTACAAGCAATGCCCACGATGCAGGCATAGGCTTGTTGCCTCAAAAAATTAGCTCAAAGGGCTTAATAAAGTCTTTTTTGAAATAGAGGAGGGCGCGTGGCCCATACTATATACTTGCTTGTCCTACGAGCATAGTACAAGCAATGCCCACGATGCAGGCATAGGCTTGTTGCCTCAAAAAATTAGCTCAAAGGGCTTAATAAAGTCTTTTTTGAAATAGAGGAGGGCGCGTGGCCCATACTATATACTTGCTTGTCCTACGAGCATAGTACAAGCAATGCCCACGATGCAGGCATAGGCTTGTTGCCTCAAAAGATTAGCTCAAAGGGCTTAATAAAGTCTTTTTTTAAATAGAGGAGGGCGCGTGGCCCATACTATATTCTTGCTTGTCCTACGAGCCTAGTACAAGCAATGCCCACGATACAGGCATAGGCTTGTTGCCTCAAAAAATTAGCTCAAAGGGCTTAATAAAGTCTTTTTTGAAATAGAGGAGGGCGCGTGGCCCATACTATATACTTGCTTGTCCTACGAACATAGTACAAGCAATGCCTACGATGCAAGTATAGGCTTGTTGCCTCAAAAAATTAGCTCAAAGGGCTTAATAAAGTCTTTTTTGAAATAGAGGAGGGCGCGTGGCCCATACTATATACTTGCTTGTCCTACGAGCATAGTACAAGCAATGCCCACGATGCAGGCATAGGCTTGTTGCCTCAAAAAATTAGCTCAAAGGGCTTAATAAAGTCTTTTTTGAAATAGAGGAGGGCGCGTGGCCCATACTATATACTTGCTTGTCCTACGAGCATAGTACAAGCAATGCCCACGATGCAGGCATAGGCTTGTTGCCTCAAAAGATTAGCTCAAAGGGCTTAATAAAGTCTTTTTTGAAATAGAGGAGGGCGCGTGGCCCATAGTATATACTTGCTTGTCCTACGAGCATAGTACAAGCAATGCCCACGATGCAGGCATAGGCTTGTTGCCTCAAAAAATTAGCTCAAATGGCTTAATAAAGTCTTTTTTGAAATAGAGGAGGGCGGGTGGCCCATACTATATACTTGCTTGTCCTACGAACATAGTACAAGCAATGCCTACGATGCAGGTATAGGCTTGTTGCCTCAAAAAATTAGCTCAAAGGGGCTGTATTGTATTGGATGGAAAAAAAATAAAATGAAAAATGCTCACAAGCGGATGCACTTGTAAAGTAAAATGATTTTTACTGATTGCGTAGTTTTGTTATCATGCAGCAAATGTTGCAGGAACATGACTTATCACATCGTCTGAGCTGAGGGACATGCCGATACTTCCTGTCTTAAAAGGGCATAATGTTAAAAGCGTAATCTTCCAATCATATTAATTATGATTAGGTTACTCTACATTTGGGTACTGTCGTCTGGGGGGCTTACGAACTGCGATGATATCCAGTCCTTGTTAAACTTAATGAGAGTCAGCCTGTCGGCATTTTCAGTAGTAAGCCGTGACCTTCTATCAGTGACTATACCCCCAGCGGCACTGAAAACACGCTCTGATGTCACACTAGCAGCTGGGCAGGCCAGCACCTCCAAGGCATACAAAGAGAGCTCTGTCCAAGTGTGAAGCTTGGAAACCCAGTAATTAAAGGGTACAGAAGGCTCGGTTAGGAAGCTGGTACTGTCACTGACATACTCGTTCACCATGTTGGACAATTGTTGTTTCCTACTCAAGGTGACCGTAGGCATGATCCGTTGTTGATTGGAAGGTCTGTTGAACATCGCCCACTTGGTGGACATCTTACCCCCACCTCTTCTTGACATTGATGGCGTTTGTGTCCCAACCAAAGGCTGCTGTTGCAAAGAGCTGGTACTTCGGGGTATAGCGGAGTCAGACGGTGATATTGTCAGCAAATTGTCAACAACAACCCTCTTGAAATAAACCATCGTTAAGCCCCTGGGTGACTGCAAGAGCAACGACAGAAATTTGTCTTTGTACCGTGGGTCCAAAAAGGTTGACAACCAGTAGAGGTCGCTGTCATAGATGTGAATGACGCGTGGATCTTGGGAGAGACATTGAGACATTAAGTCAGCCATGTGTGCTAAGCTGCAAAGACTCATCTCCTCGGTTACAACAGAATGAGGATCACTACGCATCATGGCCTCTAAATCGGTCTCCGCCTCCTCCTCTTCAGCCCACCCATGGTGTACCGACATAAACGTAGGGTTGGGAGTACCATCAGGGTTCACATCAGTACCACAGAAAAATAAATCTTCTTCATCATCACCCTCATCACCTTCTTCTTCCAGACCCAATGTAGCCTGCTGATATTGGCTTGGCTGGCTAGGATCAGCGATGTTAAATTCTGGCTCCATAGCCATCCGCTGGGCTCTCAAAGATTCTGTTTTGAGATTCATTAGGGATTCATTTAGCAGGCAGAGCATGGGGATGGTGAGACTAATAATCGACTGATCACCGCTGACAAGTTTGGTGCAGTATTCAAAGTTCTCCAGCAACTCGCAAAGGTCAGCGATCCAGACCCACTCTAAAGTACTAATGTGTCTGGTGTGACTTCCGGGGTGACGGGCATGTTGCAGCTGATATTCTGCTATTGCCCTCTGCTGCTCATTAAACCTTGCCAACATATGGAATGTTGAGTTCCAGCGCGTGGGCATGTCGCAAATTAGCCTGTGTTTAGGCAAATTAAATTTGTTTTGAAGGGCTGAAAGACTTCCAACTACTGTGGAGGAATGTCTGAAGTGGGCGCAATTTCGCCTCACCTTCTCCAGTAGGTCAGATAACTCGGGGTATATTTTCAGGAATTTCTGAACTACTAGGTTCAGCACGTGAGCCATGCAAGGCATGTGTACAAGGTTACCGTGCTTTATTGCTGCCACAAGGTTTTGACCGTTATCGCACACAACAAGACCTGGTTGTAGTTGCAGTGGGGCCAGCCACTCATCAGTCTGTTGCTTAAGACCTTTCCACAGCTCAGTTGCAGTGTGAGGTGTGTCACCTAGACAGATAAGCTTCAAAAGAGCATGTTGTCGCCTTGCTGAAGCAGTACTGCAAAGCTCCCAACTTGGACATGATGGTGCGGGCGGCTCAGCAGTGGACAAGGAAGTTGCAGAAGCAGATTGTGTACTGGACATATATGATGAGGCAGACACCCGGAATGATGTTGTGCCCGCTATTCATGGAGTTGGTAGTATCGCAGATGGTCCACTTGGAGAAGTTGGGACACTCTCCACCAGGTTGATCCAGTGAGCCGTTAGTGAGATGTATCTGCCGTGTCCACAACAACTTGTCCACGTGTCCGTTGTTAGGTGGACTTTGGCGGTTACAGCATTTGTTAGCGCACACTTTAAGTTGGTAACCACGTGCTGGTGTAACGCGGGGACGGCACTGCGTGAGAAAAAGTATCGGCTGGGTACAGAGTATCGTGGTGCTGCCACAGCCAACAACTCCCGAAAAGACTCTGTACCCACAAGCCTAAACAGCAACATTTCCACAGCTAACAACTTTGCAATTTGCGCAGTCACTTTTTGGGAAAATGGGTGTGTCGATTGGTACTTCCGCTGCCTTTCATACATCTGTGGCACAGACAACTGGACGTTTGTCGCAGACTCACCAGAGGCTTGACTACTGTCATGTGTCTCTTGTACCGCAGCTTGGTAGGAGTACGTTTGAACAGGAGCTGATGCTTGAACACTAGCTGGTGAAGGATGGATCTGAGGTGGCCTGGAAGTGTTGGGATCAGAAGGCACTGATTTTGAAGCCAGATGGGCCGACCACTGAATTGAGTGCTTAACAGACATATGCTTACGCATACTGCTGGTGCTCAAGTTTGCTTTTCCCAGGCCTCTGCTTAGCCTTGCATGGCAGATGTTACAGATAACCATATTTGGTACAGATGTGCTATCCTTAAAAAAATCCCACACAATGGCTTTTTGTCCTTTATGTTGAATTGGAGGCAGAGGAGGATGACTTTGTACAACACCAACTGTTGACACAGTTTGGGCAACTGTGTTTACAGTTTGTGCAACAGTTGGTACAGTTTGTGCAACAGTTGACACAATTTGGGCAACTGTTGTCACAGTTTGTGTTCTGGAGAAAGGAGTAAGCCTTGGTGCTTTTGGCGGTGGTACATAGCCACTTTCCTCCTCCTGGCTGCTCTGTTGGCTATGCATGTCAACAGTCCAGGTAGGATCTGTGGTCTCATCATCCACCCCTTCCTCTTCAAAGTCTTCTGGATAACGTGACTGAGCAGGCTGGCCAGATGAGATGTGTGTCTCATCATCCTCATCATTATCCACCTCCTGAGATGCTGTATGCCTTTGGTGAAAGTGGCTTTCTTCAGTACGAGGTGCTTCCAAACTTTGGCCATGAATAGACATTACGTCTTCTTCAAGTATCTCGTCAGGCAGTGACAAAGAAAGGCCAGATGCAATCGAGGGCTGATAAGAACCAAATAAATCATCGGAGTGACCAAGGTCGCGGTCCAAATTTTCCTCTTGCTGCCGATGGGTTGAGGAAATAGGAAGACTTTGAGGATTGGATGGCCCTGCGTTGTCTGTAGAGACACTAGACTGTGTTGGCAAGGACGATTGTGTACTGCCAGAACCAGTGGTCGAGGTCTTATCAGCCATCCAAGATGTTATCTGGTCATGCTCTTCCGGCCTCAAGACACGTTTTTGTTGAGTACTGGGAATTCTAGACAGGAGAAAGGTAGCTCTATCAATCCTCATCTGTCTACCTGTACCAGTGCCTTCTTGGCCACGACCTCGTCCCTTTGCAACCTCTTTTTTGGGAAATTGTGGTTTTTGTGACATTGTTGACAAATGCACAGTCACCGAGATGGAGTTAGGTGGTGCTGTAGGCGTCACTTGCTGGCGGGGTAAGTGTGTGTGCTGACACCTAGCAGTGAAGCTGCACACTAGTCCCTGCACTGTGCACTGCACTGTAAGGCTTGATCCTCCCTGCCTGCCTGCCTACAGTCTACACAGTACTCCTCTGTCCTCCTGGTAGCTCTCAGAAGAGCTGTTTGGGTTTAATATAAGGAATCTTGAAGTTTCCCTACACTAACTGACAATCCCTATGATCTGCTCAAGCATCTACCTCACCCTGCTCTATCTCAGATCTCTCAGGAATGTAGAGGAAATGGCGGTGGAAAAGGCTTATATACAGCCTCGCCTCTCATACATGACATAGGCATCACGATGGACAGAAGCCAATCATAGTCCTGCCACAACCAACATTACTGAATATGATTGGCTAACATGCTTGTCCATCTAAAAAAGTTTTCTGACCTAACACGCTAGGCTGTCTCGGAAGCTTTGTAGGAACATAACAGATTCTATATTTGCGAGTCCCGAATCCAGTATACAGGACTCGGGATTCGTAGACTCGCTCAGACTCGCTCACAATCGCTGTGTGTTGACATAGGCTGTCTTGGAAACTTGTAGGAACATAACAGATTCTGTATAAGAGAGTCCCGAATCCAGTATACAGGACTCGGAATCGTAGACTCGCTCAGACTCGCTCAGACTCGCTGTTGACAGCGATGTGATAAAGCGAGTCTAGCGAGTGAGAAAAAAAAACTCTGACAAAACAAGGATTGCCATTGATTTGCATTGGACTCGTTACTGTGCGAGTAATCACTGGGAGACTCGCCGAGTAACGAGTCCAGCGAGTCCCTTACTATTCGCCGAGTAACGAGTCCTAGCGAGTAGACTCGCCCATCCCTAGTAGGGATCTTTGGTTGAGCAGCATGTGAATGAGCAAGGTAGGCGGAAATTCCCCACACTTCCGCAGCGAGCTGCTCCACATGATCAGACAATTGCTTTATCTCCATTGAGAGAAAAAAAAATTCCCCCTACAGCCTCAGAGATATAGAGGAAAAATATACACATTTTTTTTTTACAATTCTTTCCTGCTATTGAGTACCCTAGGATCTGCGGTATGGCGGGTGATTCTGTTGTGAATGAGTCACCGTAGGAGGCAAAAACAGAAATACTAGCTAAGTCCAGAAAACCAGAGAAGTTGGCAGCTATCGGATTGCAGACCCCTGAACCCATCAACAACAACTAGCAGTAGCCGTGGGGGGTTCCTATGGTGCCCTAGACCCCTCGATCACAGCCGGAGAACTAAATAGCCTAAAGACAGAAAGGGAAATCTAAACTGCCCCAGAGCAGACCCCAAAGCAATAGGCAGCCCCCAACATATAATGACGGTGAAGCAAGATGAAAAAACACTCACACAGATAGAAAGATAGGCTGAGAAAATGATGGGGCCCAAGCTAACTAAATAGGACAGGATAGAAAAGCTGCTCAAAACAAGAGCCAACAGACAGATAGGGAAAAAAGCCCTGAAGACGCTAGGCTTCAAAAAGACTATATCAGTACTCAGGTATTTTCTGAAGACAGAGCAAAATGAAATTCAGCTCACCCCAGCAGGGAATGGCAGAAATCCAGAAAAACAAGGCAAAACAAAACCAAAGCACAAATGCAAAAAGCAGAGCAGAAAACTTAGCTTTTGAGGAGCAGGAATCAGACTGGTGTCCTAGAATCCCTCTGAGAAGTCACCAGCAAGGCAGAAGTGCGTTGGCTGCCTTATATCCAGTCAGCAATTCCAGTCACCCAGTCATCATCATCCTGCTCAGGTGCTTGGTAATCAGCCTCACTACCTTCCTTCACCAGAAGAGGGAGTTCATCAGACCTCAATGGTGAAGGGAAAATGAACTCACAACAGGCTGTGGGATGGGGACGAGATTTGCACCCATTTATGTGAACCTGTTCATAAGTTATTTTGAACCGATCCATATTTCTTGCCCCCCTGCCCATGGGCCACATCTTCTACTATAAAAGATTTATAGATGTTTATCATATGGACAAGTACTTCACAAGAGGCAGAACTATTTGTACATAATCTCAATAGAAACACCTGGACACTCAATTTTACTCATAAGTGTTCCCCTATAAGCATTGGGTTTCTAGATCTCTAAGGGCCCACAAGCCACTATTCTCACTTAGATGATTTTTAAAAAATGAATAGTTACTTAGAGTTTAACAGCGGTCATCACCCAAAATGGATCACCAACATTACATATGGACAATATAGAAGGATAAGAAAAAAACTGTTTGGAGAAGGTTTAATTTCTCCAAGATGCCCACATTAAAAAAAAGGTTTAAAGAGAAGCATTATCTTAAAAAATTCATAGGTGATGCCTTCAAACGGACTGCAGCCATGCAACATGAAAACTGTATAAAAAATGTGAAAAAACTCCAACATCATCCCCAATCTTAAATAACAATAAGGTAGAGAACAAAATCAAATACAGTTTGCTAACCACCTTCAATCAGTTTCACAAACTAATAAGAAGTCTGTTATCAAAACATTGTGGAATACTCACTAATGATCCCATATTATTGGGAAATATTCCTTCACACTGTAATATTATGTTTAAGAGGAACATGAATTTTAAAAATTCATGCTGCTCCATGCAGAATAAGGCATCATTAGTCATGCTCACTTTCTACGCTCAGCAATGAAATCAGTGGTTCCTATAGATGCAAAGGAAAAGGCTATTTGTGTTGCAAGATATTAACCCCTTAACGCCCAGAGGTATTTTTGCGTTTGCATTTCTGTTTTTTGCTCCTCTTCTTCCCAGAGCCATATCTTTTTTATTTTTCTGTCAATATGGCCATTTGTGGGCATATTTTCCGTGGGGTAAGCTGCACTTTTGAATGACACCTTTGGTTTTAACATATTGTGTACTGGAAAACAGAAAAAATTTCCAAGTACGGTGAAACTGCAAAAAAAGTGCAATACCACAGTTGTTTTTTTTACCATATTCACTGAATGCTGAAACTGACCTGCCATTATGATTCTCCATGCTTGTCATTACAAGTTCATAGACAAAAAAACATGTCTAGGTTCTTTTTCATCTAAGTGTTGAAAAAAAATTCCAAAGTTTGTTAAAAAATAAATTTCACCATTTTTCGACACTCATAGCGCTCCATTTTTCAAGATCTCGGGTTGGGTGAGGGCTTATTTTTTTGCGCCGAGCTGATGTTTTTAATGATACCATTTTGGTGCAGATATGATCTTTTAATCGTCTGTTATTGCATTTTAATGCAATGATGCGGTTGCCAAAAAAAAATAATTACGGCGTTTTGACTTTTTTTCTCTTTAAACTGTTTAGCGATCGAGTTAATTCTTTTTATATTGATAGATTGGGCAATTCTGAATGCAGTGATGCCAAATATGTATGTTTGATTTTTTTTATTGTTTTATTTTGCTTTAAATCATTCAAATCATCCCCGATTCTCCCCGAATGGGGGATGATTTGAATTTGTACATACTTTTTATTTTTTTAATATTTTTTTACATTTTTTTTTAACTTTTGGCATGCTTCAATAATCTCTATGGATGACTAGAAGCTGCCATAATCCAATCGACTCTGCTACATACAGGCAATGATAAGATCACCTGTATGTATCCAAATTTCTCACTTGCTATGAGCGCCGAATAGAGGTCGGCTGGAGACTTCTGGTTGTCATGCCAACCTATCGGTGATGCGCGATCCCGTGATCGGGTCACTAATGGGCGGGATTAACAGTACGCTTACCAGAAGCATGTGTTAAATGCTGCTGTCAAAGCTTGACAGTGGCATTTAACGGGTTAGCAGCCACGGGTGGATCACGATTCTACTAGCGGCTGTTATAGGTACATGTCAGCTGTTCAAAACAGCTGACATGTGCCGAAAAATATGTGGGCTCAGTGCCGGAGCCCACATCAAACAGAGGGAGCCCAACATTGGCGTACTATTACGCCCGAAAGGAGTTAAGACATGGAGAAAAAAACTTTTCTTAATTTTCAACAGGAAAATTGTTTACCATAAAACAGTTTGTCCATTGCAATTTAAGTTTTCCACACTCAAGCCAGATGGCCTAAATGAGTGAATAGAAAATACAGGTTAGCACCAGGGGATTGAGTATTTCAGCGGTAGAGAATAATCTGATGTGTTTTGAATTCATAGCTACTAGTGATGAGTATACTCATTAGGCCTGTTTCACACTTCAGTTTTTTCTTGTCAGTTAAAATCTGCCAAAATGGCGGAAAGCGGATCCGTTGGTAACTGAAGTTAACGGATTTAAATAATAGAGTGACACACTGGCGCTAGTCCACTTGGCCCAGAACAAAAAAATTGGGTGTTCCCAGATGCTGCTGGTGATTGACAGGTTCTGTGCTAATACCTGCTAAAAAGAGACAAGCTTAAAATAGTAATTACACCGCGCTATACTGGGAAAGACAATGGTTAATATTAGACTACTCACTTGATAATGTATAGAAAAAACAAGATGTCCTGGAGGCTGGTGGCCTGGTCTTGGAAATATGGATAGCTGGCACAAAAAGTGGGATGAATAGATGAATAAATAAAGCCTATTTTTTTTTTCTTTTAGAAAATAAGCTACTCGCTAATCACCCACCCCATCTAGCACGCTTGGCTGCACCACCGACCACCAGCTTCCAAGTAAGTGCCACCCCTCCCTGCACTATACTAGCGAGCACAAGCCTCCTCTAACCCTCATCTATGTCACAGGTCTGCCTCTGCATATAACAGGCTAGTACCAGGTGCTCTTGATTTATCTAAGGATATTCAGCCACAAGCATTCGGCAAGGTTAGCCTCAGCCTCCACCCGAACCATCTATCATTATTCCTTGGTACCTTTTGGCTTTTTTTCTGATATTCAAATTTTTTTTTTTTTTTTTAATTAGTGATTATATTTAAACCAGGATTAGGGGACATGTGCCAGCCAATATCCCAGTAACAGTTCCAAGGTTGGATGCACTTATGGTCGGATTCATTACTAAGTAAGTCTAGCAGAATCTCTTTTAACCCTTAAGGGGTTGCCCCCCCTTTTTGTAAGATAAGCATACTCTACTTGTTTATTTATTCATTCACTTTATTGGCAGCTACTTACATTTTCAAGATAAGCGATCAGCCTTAAGGACATTGCGTTTTTTCTATACACTAACAAGTGAGTAGCTTATTTTCTAAAAGAAAAAAAAAAAATAGGCTTTATTTATTCATTCATTCATTCATCTATTCATCCCACTTTTTGTGCCAGCTATCCATATTTCCAAGACCAGGCAACCAGCCTCCAGGACATCTTGTTTTTTTCTATACATTATCAAGTGAGTAGTCTAATATTAACCCTTGTCTTTCCCAGTATAGCGCGGTGTAATTACTATTTGAAGTTAACGGATGCCAGCGGCCCGGTTTTTTCTGACAGATCCGTTGGCTGAAGAATTTTAAAGGAACCGCAGTCCGGGGACGAGAGAGAGAGAGAGAGAGAGAATATTTTTTTCACCTTCCCCCAGAAATTATTTCAGGGTTAAATTTCCGGCTGAGATCATTCCTCTGGGCATGCGCAGTACAAAAATGCGGATCCTTCAGCCAAAAAAAGTTACAAGCTCCGTCCGGGCATGTTGGCGGACGCAAAAAAATTGGCTGATCTGCAAAAAAACGGATCCGACGGATGGCCATCCGTCAAGATCCGCCAGTAATGCAAGTCAATGGGAAAAAAAACGGATCCGCCAAACAAAATGGCGGATCCGTTTTTTTAGGAAAACGGCGAATCTTGACTGATGGAAATTAACTGAAGTGTGAAACAGGCCTTACTCGAGATTTCCCGAGCATGCTCGGGTGATCTCCGAATATTTGGATGTACTCGGAGATTTAGTTTCTGTTGCCGTAGCTGCATGATTTGCAGCTGCTAGACAGCCTGGATATATGTGGGGATTGCCTACCAAACAGGCAATCCCCACATGTATTCAGGCTGACAGAAAGGGAAAAAGAGAAGGAAAGGATGGAAAGGGGAGGAGATGAAAGGAGTTTTACTGTTTCTTGCATGTAAATTTTTGAAATTCATACCCCTCGTCAGAGGTTTGGTAATGTTTATACAGTGTTATGGTATTTTTTGATGACCAAGAATGGAGACTGGGTCCACTTGCATAATTGGATTACCATCTGTTGTGTCTAGCATTTGATTTTTTTTGTCAATGACCACTGCATGAAGAAGGAGGAGGAACTGCATAGCAAATAGTTTGTAAAACCTACTTTTTTGAATCTGGACTAGACATTCATGGGCAGGGCTGTAAGATCACCTCAATAAGAATCCTCCCTCTTCAACCTGTGGGAGATCCATTGGGTGGTATATAAGCCCTATTGATCCACACGTTTATCACAGAGTTGTGCCTGGATGCATAACCACTAAAGCTGAGCCATTTGCTCTTCACAAGCAAAAGCAAAGGCAGCATCCAACTTCAATTGTAAATCCAGATCTTCTAGGAAGCTGTCCAGGTCGAGATCCATCTTGCAGCTAGACACAGAAGGATTTCCTCAGTGCACTGTGTCTATACTGTATATATAGAAATCCCATGAGACAAGCCTAATGTCAAGGAAAAGTTACTGGAAAAAATTGGACATTTCAAACACATGCACATAAAAAACGCAAATGCACGCAAAAACGGATACACACACACACATGTAAACGTTGAGTTTTTTAGATGTCATGCATATGATGATGCAGATAAAAACCGCTGTGTAAACATGCTTTTGCATGCATTTTTGCATGCATTTGGGAATATGGATGATACGCTGCGGACTCAACCGCAAATGTGACTGCAGCCTAACCCTTACCATGGTGGTCTTGGTTGACGTGCACATGTTACGCTTTCTTTTCTTCTATTATATTGAGTACAGTAATGAATACCGAGTCATTTTTTTATCGCATCCACCTATTTGAGGCAGGTTCCTAAACATGGTCGACTACACAATCATTAGTGTAATTGCAAAACACATGGAATAAACATGTAGGGATTCCCACCTAAAATGCACATTTTTGAAAAAAAAACCATGTAATGAAAAAAAGAAATAGTAAAAGTGAGAAAACTTTTAAAACAAGTGACTTGCAAGTTTGTTTCTCTTGCATGATGTCTCTGGTAACGTATTCCACGTTGTAAAGCTCATTTGGAAACAGCATTTACCTACATTGCTAAAACTGGGCATCACTAGCAGAGCTTGACCTTCTCACTATCAAGAAAAGTTTGGTCTCTCCTGTAATAATTTCTTAAATGAGTTGCACAGCCCACAAAAAAATTATTCTCGCCTCCAACTTTTTGAAAGACAGGACAGAAGACTTTTGGCCTCAATATGGAGAGGTAATATTAAGGTAATTCTATAAACCTCTGTGATGTAGAAGTAAAGCAATAAATGATTGGAGTTTTGGGACTTCTTTTATAAATACTGTTATCCATGTGCATCAATGCCAGATTTTCTCTAAGACAGTTTTGATAGATGAGGTCCCATGGCTGCAATCATTTAGTGATTTATTTTATATTATAGAGGGTTATAATGTTTTTTATTCTATAGAATTACCCCTCTAAATTGAATAATTGTAATGACTTGAAGCAACAGATGTTTTATGACTCCTATGATGATTACGTTACAGTTGTTTGTATAAAATGTCTTAATCTGGTTTATATTCTACCAGCAACTTACCACCACAGAAAATGTTGATTTCCTAAGGCCTATATTTGGCACAAAAGAGTTCGTTAAAAGCTTGTTCTCCTCCACTGGCCCATGGAAACTTGCCACCAATGAAAATGATCATATACCATATAGTAAGTAAATAAATAGTAATAACATAGGGTACTTAGTTAACACTTGATTCAAAAAGGCGTAAAAGCCAGCCCACTACAACAAGATGTAGCTGATCGGAATGGTCATAACTCTAGTAATTAAGCTATCTATGTGTAAGCAGGCCCCAAAATAGATGGGGCATAGCCGGATGCAGACACAACTGTTTAGACTGTGGAAAGCTATGTAGAAAATTGCACAGCTCAAAAAAGGGGTTTGTTTGTTAAAAAATTTAAAAAAACTAAAGCAACACCAAGGAAATGAGCCAGAGCGTACTGTATGTTGATATAAGTGCAATGGGTAGGTGCTAGAGTTGAGCGATACCAGCCGATACTTGAAAATATCGGATCGGAATGGATCGGCCGATCTTAAAAAAAAGTATCGGTATCGCCGATTCCGATACCGGGAACCAATGCAAGTCAATGGGGCCAAAATATCGGAATTAAAAAAAAACCTTTCTTTCCTTGTAGGTTAATTCTACATGAAGAAAAACAACTAAGAATAATGTAGAATGTATTGTGGGAGGTGGAGGAGACATTAAAGCCATAGAGGTTTAGCCCAATCAAATGGAATAGCAGGAATTAAACTTTTTTTTTTAAAGATGTTAGGAGTTACAAAGATATTGACTATGTTAGCCTCATTTATATTTTGCCAGACATGTATGTCTTCTTCTTCTACTTCCTTTTTTTACATTCTTCTTCTTCTTCTTCTACTTCCTTTTTTTACATTCTTCTTCTTCTTCTTCTACTTCCTTTTTTTACATTCTTCTTCTTATTCCTTTTTTTACATTCTTCTTCTTCTTCTTCTACTTCCTTTTTTTACATTCTTCTTCTTCTTCTTCTTCTTCTTCTTCTTCTTCTTCTTCTTCTTCTTCTTCTTCTTCCTTTTCTTACATTCTTCATATTCTTCTTATTCAACAATTATTATTCTACATATTCAGCTTCTTCATCTTCTTCCTATTCTTCTTCATCATATTCTTGTTTGTGTCAGGCATTCCTGTAGTTGTTATCTAGAAAAGTTAGAAGTTTACACCTTCCGTTCTGCCTGTCACAAAAGATTTACAACAGGATTTGTCCGCGTTCAGTTTGGCCTGCAGAAGCAGGCCTTTTCCAGGGGCACCACGAGGAGGAACGGACTCACCCCCATACACTGCTTAGTCTTCTTCTGCTTATAAATAAGATAATATCATTTGCTCAGAGTATTAGTCTTATGCTTAATGTTCTTCTGCTTTGTTTTTTTTATGCTTCTTTGTCTTCTCTCTCTTGTTGTTCTGCATCTTGGTGGTTGTCTTCCTGTTCTTTGTCCTCTTGAACCAGCTGACGGTACTGGCACCCGGAGGGGCAGCAGAAGGAACAAGAGCCAATGGCACTACCGAGGACCAGCTGACGGTGCTGGAACCCGGTTACTAAGCAGGAGGTACCTGTGCTACAAAGCACTACCAAGGACCAGCAGACGTTGCCGGAACTCGGATACCGAGATGGAGGCACCTAGGCCAAAGGCTCTGACGAGAACCAGCTGACGGTGCTGGAACCCGGAGGGGTAGCATAAGCTGCAAGAGCAAATGGAAATAGCGAGGACCAGCTGACAGTGCTGGCACCCGGAGGGGCAGCAGAAGGAATAAGAGCCAATGGCACAACCGAGGACCAGCTGACGGTGCTGGAACCCGGTTACTAAGCAGGAGGTACCTGTGCTACAAAGCACTACCAAGGACCAGCAGACGTTGCCGGAACTCGGATACCGAGATGGAGGCACCTAGGCCAAAGGCTCTGACGAGAACCAGCTGACGGTGCTGGAACCCGGAGGGGTAGCATAAGCTGCAAGAGCAAATGGAAATAGCGAGGACCAGCTGACAGTGCTGGCACCCGGAGGGGCAGCAGAAGGAATAAGAGCCAATGGCACAACCGAGGACCAGCTGACGGTGCTGGAACCCGGTTACTAAGCAGGAGGTACCTGTGCTACAAAGCACTACCAAGGACCAGCAGACGTTGCTGGAACTCGGATACCGAGATGGAGGCACCTAGGCCAAAGGCTCTGATGAGAACCAGCTGACGGTGCTGGAACCCGGAGGGGTATCAGAAGTTACCCCTGAAAAGCAAAGTTGGCATGCCGCAAGCTGGCCGCAGTTACCGAATCACACAGTCCTACAGGGGGTGCTTGTCCTACTGGCACTATGGAACAAACCTTTCTTACCAGAACCCGCAGTCCACATAGGAAGCACCTAAACTGCTGGCACCCTAGCCTCGGCTAACCCAACCGCAACACGACATGGCAACTTGGGGTGGCAAACTGACATTGACACTTCCCGGAAACAGCAGGCAGGGCTGGAACCAAGCTGGGCAGGAGGGAGTACCCGTGCCAAAGTCAGTTATGAGCAGCAACTGGCGATGTTGGAGCCCAGGACAAGCACTTAGCAGGCTGAGGCCTGATGTGCTGTCAATTGGGAGGCAGCAGGACAGATTGCCATCAAAACAGCAGGGGAACAGCTGACGTTACTGAACCCCACAAACACAGGAGCTAGTGTTTTACTCTGTGAAGACGGCACTTCCGAGCAACAACTGGCTGTGTTGAAGCCCAGGGACAAGCACGGAGCAGGCTTAGGCTGCATTGAAGAAATTTTAAGATCGGTTGTAGACTACTAATTTGAACCAAGCTCCACTTAGGCCTGTGGATTCACTGATTTTCGTATTTCCCCTGTCCTCCAACCCCGCCAGTTACAGCTCCGAAGTGGCGTCTGCACAATCCACACTTGTTCCTGTGTTACAGGTGTTCAGTCCGGTCAGTTAATCCCCTGATGTGTGTCCGGCAATGTCGCCTGCTCTGTCCACATTCCGATAATGGGAATGTGGACAGAGCAGGCGACATTGCCGGACACACATCAGGGGATTAACTGATCGGACTGAACACCTGTAACACAGGAACAAGTGTGGATTGTGCAGACGCCACTTCGGAGCTGTAACTGGCAGGGTTGGAGGACAGGGGAAATACGAGAGACAGTGGAGCCACAGGCCTAATTGGAGCACGGTTAAAAATCAGTAGTGGTACGACTGTGTAGGCAGCAGGAGACTTTGCCATCCACACAGCAGGGGATCAGCTGACATTACTGAACCCCACTGAGACACGGGAGCAAGTATCTCTTTCCGTGTGGACGGCACTTCCGAACTACAACTGGCTGTGTTGAAGCCCAGGAAATAGGAGGGTGTAGGCAGAGGCCTACTGTATTTTGAATGAGTTTACAGCAGGAGAGACTGCCATCCACACAGCAGGGGATCAGCTGACGTTACTGAACCCCACTGAGACACGGGAGCAAGTATCTCTTTCCGTGTGGACGGCACTTCCGAACTACAACTGGCTGTGTTGAAGCCCAGGAAATAGGAGGGTGTAGGCAGAGGCCTACTGTATTTTGAATGAGTTTACAGCAGGAGAGACTGCCATCCACACAGCAGGGGATCAGCTGACGTTACTGAACCCCACTGAGACACGGGAGCAAGTATCTCTTTCCGTGTGGACGGCACTTCCGAACTACAACTGGCTGTGTTGAAGCCCAGGAAATAGGAGGGTGTAGGCAGAGGCCTACTGAATTTTGAATGAGGTGACAGCAGGAGAGACTGCCATCCACACAGCAGGGGATCAGCTGACGTTACTGAACCCCACTGAGACACGGGAGCAAGTGTCTCTTTCCGTGTGGACGGCACTTCCGAACTACAACTGGCTGTGTTGAAGCCCAGGAAATAGGAGGGTGTAGGCAGAGGCCTACTGAATTTTGAATGAGGTGACAGCAGGAGAGACTGCCATCCACACAGCAGGGGATCAGCTGACGTTACTGAACCCCACTGAGACACGGGAGCAAGTATCTCTTTCCGTGTGGACGGCACTTCCGAACTACAACTGGCTGTGTTGAAGCCCAGGAAATAGGAGGGTGTAGGCAGAGGCCTACTGAATTTTGAATGAGGTGACAGCAGGAGAGACTGCCATCCACACAGCAGGGGATCAGCTGACGTTACTGAACCCCACTGAGACACGGGAGCAAGTATCTCTTTCCGTGTGGACGGCACTTCCGAACTACAACTGGCTGTGTTGAAGCCCAGGAAATAGGAGGGTGTAGGCAGAGGCCTACTGTATTTTGAATGAGTTTACAGCAGGAGAGACTGCCATCCACACAGCAGGGGATCAGCTGACGTTACTGAACCCCACTGAGACACGGGAGCAAGTGTCTCTTTCCGTGTGGACGGCACTTCCGAACTACAACTGGCTGTGTTGAAGCCCAGGAAATAGGAGGGTGTAGGCAGAGGCCTACTGTATTTTGAATGAGTTTACAGCAGGAGAGACTGCCATCCACACAGCAGGGGATCAGCTGACGTTACTGAACCCCACTGAGACACGGGAGCAAGTATCTCTTTCCGTGTGGACGGCACTTCCGAACTACAACTGGCTGTGTTGAAGCCCAGGAAATAGGAGGGTGTAGGCAGAGGCCTACTGAATTTTGAATGAGGTGACAGCAGGAGAGACTGCCATCCACACAGCAGGGGATCAGCTGACGTTACTGAACCCCACTGAGACACGGGAGCAAGTGTCTCTTTCCGTGTGGACGGCACTTCCGAACTACAACTGGCTGTGTTGAAGCCCAGGAAATAGGAGGGTGTAGGCAGAGGCCTACTGAATTTTGAATGAGGTGACAGCAGGAGAGACTGCCATCCACACAGCAGGGGATCAGCTGACGTTACTGAACCCCACTGAGACACGGGAGCAAGTATCTCTTTCCGTGTGGACGGCACTTCCGAACTACAACTGGCTGTGTTGAAGCCCAGGAAATAGGAGGGTGTAGGCAGAGGCCTACTGTATTTTGAATGAGTTTACAGCAGGAGAGACTGCCATCCACACAGCAGGGGATCAGCTGACGTTACTGAACCCCACTGAGACACGGGAGCAAGTATCTCTTTCCGTGTGGACGGCACTTCCGAACTACAACTGGCTGTGTTGAAGCCCAGGAAATAGGAGGGTGTAGGCAGAGGCCTACTGTCTTTGTAATGCGGAGACAGCAGGAGAGACTGCCATCTCCACAGCAGGGGAACAGCTGGCAGTGCTGAACCCCACTAACACTTGAACGAATGTGTTTGGCTCTGTGGAGACGACACTTCTGAACACCAACTGACGCTGTTGGAGCCCAGGATTAGGCGAGGAGCAGGCTGGGGCCTACTGGATTTTGGCAGGTGAAGGCAGCAGGAGACTTGCCATCTCCACAGCAGGGGAACAGCTGGCAGTGCTGAACCCCACTAACACTTGAACGAACGTGTTTGGCTCTGTGGAGACGACACTTCTGAACACCAACTGACGCTGTTGGAGCCCAGGATTAGGCGAGGAGCAGGCTGGGGCCTACTGGATTTTGGCAGGTGAATGCAGCAGGAGACTTGCCATCTCCACAGCAGGGGAACAGCTGGCAGTGCTGAACCCCACTAACACTTGAACGAACGTGTTTGGCTCTGTGGAGACGACACTTCTGAACACCAACTGACGCTGTTGGAGCCCAGGATTAGGCGAGGAGCAGGCTGGGGCCTACTGGATTTTGGCAGGTGAAGGCAGCAGGAGACTTGCCATCTCCACAGCAGGGGAACAGCTGGCAGTGCTGAACCCCACTAACACTTGAACGAATGTGTTTGGCTCTGTGGAGACGACACTTCTGAACACCAACTGACGCTGTTGGAGCCCAGGATTAGGCGAGGAGCAGGCTGGGGCCTACTGGATTTTGGCAGGTGAAGGCAGCAGGAGACTTGCCATCTCCACAGCAGGGGAACAGCTGGCAGTGCTGAACCCCACTAACACTTGAACGAATGTGTTTGGTTCTGTGGAGACGACACTTCTGAACACCAACTGACGCTGTTGGAGCCCAGGATTAGGCGAGGAGCAGGCTGGGGCCTACTGGATTTTGGCAGGTGAAGGCAGCAGGAGACTTGCCATCTCCACAGCAGGGGAACAGCTGGCAGTGCTGAACCCCACTAACACTTGAACGAATGTGTTTGGCTCTGTGGAGACGACACTTCTGAACACCAACTGACGCTGTTGGAGCCCAGGATTAGGCGAGGAGCAGGCTGGGGCCTACTGGATTTTGGCAGGTGAAGGCAGCAGGAGACTTGCCATCTCCACAGCAGGGGAACAGCTGGCAGTGCTGAACCCCACTAACACTTGAACGAATGTGTTTGGCTCTGTGGAGACGACACTTCTGAACACCAACTGACGCTGTTGGAGCCCAGGATTAGGCGAGGAGCAGGCTGGGGCCTACTGGATTTTGGCAGGTGAAGGCAGCAGGAGACTTGCCATCTCCACAGCAGGGGAACAGCTGGCAGTGCTGAACCCCACTAACACTTGAACGAATGTGTTTGGTTCTGTGGAGACGACACTTCTGAACACCAACTGACGCTGTTGGAGCCCAGGATTAGGCGAGGAGCAGGCTGGGGCCTACTGGATTTTGGCAGGTGAAGGCAGCAGGAGACTTGCCATCTCCACAGCAGGGGAACAGCTGGCAGTGCTGAACCCCACTAACACTTGAACGAATGTGTTTGGTTCTGTGGAGACGACACTTCTGAACACCAACTGACGCTGTTGGAGCCCAGGATTAGGCGAGGAGCAGGCTGGGGCCTACTGGATTTTGGCAGGTGAAGGCAGCAGGAGACTTGCCATCTCCACAGCAGGGGAACAGCTGGCAGTGCTGAACCCCACTAACACTTGAACGAATGTGTTTGGCTCTGTGGAGACGACACTTCTGAACACCAACTGACGCTGTTGGAGCCCAGGATTAGGCGAGGAGCAGGCTGGGGCCTACTGGATTTTGGCAGGTGAATGCAGCAGGAGACTTGCCATCTCCACAGCAGGGGAACAGCTGGCAGTGCTGAACCCCACTAACACTTGAACGAATGTGTTTGGCTCTGTGGAGACGACACTTCTGAACACCAACTGACGCTGTTGGAGCCCAGGATTAGGTGAGGAGCAGGCTGGGGCCTACTGGATTTGGGCAGGTGAAGGCAGCAGGAGACTTGCCATCTCCACAGCAGGGGAACAGCTGGCAGTGCTGAACCCCACTAACACTTGAACGAATGTGTTTGGCTCTGTGGAGACGACACTTCTGAACACCAACTGACGCTGTTGGTGCCCAGGATTACGCATGCCGCATGCAGAGGCCAATGGGCAGCGGTTTTTATGGAGGTTGTGGACTACTACTGATTCTAACCATGCTCCACTTAGGCCTCTGGCTCCACTGTCTCTACTATTTACCCTGGCCTCCAACCCCGCCAGCTACATCTCTGAAGTGGCGTCAGCACAATCTACACTTGTTCCTGTGTTACTGGTGCTCAGTCCCATCAGTTGATCCCCTGATGTTTGTCCGGCAAGTTCGCCAGCTCTGTCCTCATTCCCACTACTGGTTATGGGAATGTGGACAGAGCAGGAGACCTTGCCGGACACACATCAGGGGATAAACTGATGGGACTGAGCCACAGGAACACAGGAACAAGTGTAGATTGTGCTGACGCCACTTCAGAGATGTAGATGGCGGGGTTGGAGGTCAGGGGAAATAGTAGAGACAGTGGAGCCAGAGACCTAAGTTGGGCACGGTTAAAAATCAGTAGTGGTTTGAATGTTGATGGAGCTGGTGACTCTGCCGTCCACACAGCAGGGGATCAGCTGGCATTACTGAACCCCAGTAACACAGGAGCTAGTGTGTTTCTCTGTGCAGACGACACATCTGAGCGACAACTGGCTGTGTTGAAGCACAGGGATTATAGTTCAGGTGGTAGAAAAATGAACACACCAGCAGACCTGGATACAGTTGCCAACCACTAATTTAGTCTGTAAGAGGAATGGCAAAGTCTTTGGAGATCCAGGCCTTGTTCATTTTCAGAAAAGTCAGCCGGTCAACATTATCGGAAGATAGTCGCGTGCGACGGTCTGTTAGTACACCACCTGCGGCACTAAAGACACGTTCCGATAATACACTGGCAGCAGGGCAAGCCAGCACCTCCAATGCATACTGGCTAAGCTCTGGCCATGTATCCAGCTTAGAGACCCAAAACTTGAAGGGGGAAGAGCCATCTGGGAGTACAGCGACAGGGCAAGACATGTAGTCTGACACCATCTGACGGAAGCGTTGCCTCCTGCTGACTCGAGGCGTCGCTGATGGTGTAGACAATTGTGATGGACACACAAAACTTTGCCACATTTGGGCCATAGTGGTCTTGCCTTGTGCTGCGGCACTGCCTCTGCTCCCTCTTTGTGCAGAGTTTCCTCCACTGCCTCGACGCACAGAGCTGCTTTGTAAAGCACTTGCAACAATGCTGTCGGGTGGAATGGAAAACATTATGGACTGCACCAGTGACTCTTCGTACTCCCGCATTTTACGCTCCCGGTTCAACGTTGGTATGAGCCTTTGTACGCTGTCCCGGTAGCGAGGATCTAGGAGGGTGTACACCCAATAATCAGCTGAGACGAGAATGTGGGCGATGCGGCGGTCGTTTCTCAGGCACTGCAGCATGAAATCAACCATGTGCTGCAGACTCCCAACTGCCAAAGAACCGCTGTCCCCTGTTTGAGGCGTGACCTCGACCTGCTCTGCATCACCCCACCCTCGCTGTACATACTGAGTAGAGGTTTGTGTACCTCCCTCCTCTGGAGAGATGTCTTCCTCCTCCATCGACTCCTCCTCATCCTCCTCACAAAGTGTCCCCTGCCTAGGCCTTTGTGAGGAAACACGTAGCGCAGACTGTCCAGAAGCAGATGGCATTTGGGACTCCTCATCCTCCACCTCTTCTGAAACCTCATCCCTTAGTGCTTGCAGTGTTTGTTGAAGCAGGCAGATAAGGGGGACAGTCATGCTGACTAGTGCATCATCTGCACTCGCCATCCGCGTGGATTCATCGAAGGCACGCAAAACGAGGCAGATGTCCTTCATAGAGGCCCACTCAATGGTGCTGAAGTGTGAACGGCGCACAGTGCGACTTGTTTGCGCCTGATGCAGCTGGTACTCCATGACTGCTGCCTGCTGCTCACACAACCGCTCCAACATATGTAACGTTGAATTCCACCGGGTGGGTAGGTCACATATGATGCGATGTTCTGGAAGGCCAAATCGTCGCTGCAGAGCAGCGAGGCGCGATCTTGCCGTGCTGGAACGTCGCAAGTGAGCGCACTCTATGCGGACCTTGTGCAACAGTGCATCAAGATCCGGATAGTCCCTCAGAAAGCTCTGCACGACCAAGTTAAGAACATGTGCCAGACATGGGATGTGTGTGAGGTTGCCTAGGCCAAGAGCTGCCACCAGATTTCGGCCATTGTCACACACTACCAAGCCCGGCTGGAGATTCGCTGGCCCAAACCACACATCGCTCTCCAGCTTGATAGCATTCCAGAGCTCCTGCGCTGTGTGGCTTCGATTCCCCAAAGAAATTAATTTGAGTACAGCCTGTTGACGTTTGGCCACGGCTGTGCTCATATCGGTCGTAACAGGCTCCTGCTCTGCTGTTTCTGAGGAACTTGAGTAGGAGGAGGAGTCTATGTGTACAGACTGGAGTCCTGCAATCCGTGGCGTTGGAAGAACACGTACAGCGCCACTCTCCAGATCCGTACCCGGCTCCACAACATTGACCCAGTGGGCAGTGAGGGAAAGGTATCGTCCCTGTCCATGGTTACTGGTCCACGCATCGGTGGTCAGGTGGACCTTGCTACTAACGGCGTTTAGTAGCGCATGTTTTATTTTGCCCTCAACATGTTTCTGCAGGGCAGGGACGGCTCGCCTGCTGAAATAAAAGCGGCTGGGCACGTTGTATTGGGGGACTGCCAATGCCATTAAGTCCCGGAAGGTGTCAGTGTCCACCAGCCTGAATGACAGCATTTCAACTGCCAGAAGTTTGGCAATGCCAGCATTCAGAGACTGTGCTCGGGGATGGTTTGCCGAGTAAGGGCGCCTTTTATCCCATGCCTGTGCTACCGATGGCTGTGATGGATGGGAACGTGCTGTTATGGGTGGAATCTGACAGGGTCTCCGGACAACAGTGGCAGAGGTTCTTCCTTGGCGATCCTGTGAGGAAGCCGAACCAGCAGTGTGTGAGCTGGAGGAAGAGGGCCCAACACGAACTGAAGAGGTGGTAGGTGGTGCTGTACGTTGGCCTACGTCTTGAGGGTGTCTATGCAACTCCAACTCGTGCTTGGTGCGCACATGTTTCCACATATTTGTGGTATTGAGGTTGCTGACATTTCTCCCTCTTTTGACTCTCTGATGACACAGCTTGCATTTGACAAAGCAAATGTCATCTGCAACTGTGTCAAAAAAGGACCACGCACTGCAACTCTTGTGAGCGCCCGGTTTGCCTTTGGAAGGAGGAATGCTCCTAACGGGTGCCGAAGTGGAGGGTACAGGCAACCAAGTCTTCCCCCTCCCTCTGCCTCCTGTTTTGGCCGGTAGGGGAATCTCTTCCTCCGAGCTGCTCCCACCACCTTCCTGTTGCTCACGCCATGATGGGTCAAGGACCTCATCATCTTCCCTCCCCTCTTCAAACAGCTGCTTCTCCGGGGTTGTCTCGCCAGCACCGTACGCACCAGAAAGTGGCAACTGAGTCTCGTCATCATCTGATGCGTACTGAGGTGTGCTGACCATAGGCACTGGCCCACTCGCCTCTTCAGATTCAGAGGGACAAAGAAGTTGCGCATCACTGCATACTCCCTCTTCTTCACATTCAGGAATGCTGCTTGGCTGGCCCCCTCTTTCCAAGCCAACAGATTCCGAGAACAGAAGTAGAGATTGTGATGGCTCCTGTCCATGTCTCTCTGACTGCCTGGGCACTTTGGCAGGTGGTGAAGAGACAGATGGTTGCTCTTCGGTGCTCTGACCCTGAGAGGATGCGGAAGTAATTGAAGTCGATGCGTTAGCTGCCATCCATCCGACAACGGCTTCAATTTGTTCCTCCCGCAGCAGTGGGGTACGTTGAGGTCCTACAAAGCTGCGCATAAAGGACTGTTGCCTGCTAAAACTGGGGGATGCTGATCCACTGGTGCCCGCAGCAGGCCCAGAATCCCCACGTCCTCTACCTGTAGAATCCCCACGTCCTCTCCCTGCAGAATCCCCACGTCCTCTCCCTGCTGAAACTCCACGCCCACGCCCACGCCCCCGCGCCTTACTCCCTGCCTTCTTCATCTTGCAAGACTGCTTAAGATAGGCAAAAAAGGACAAAGGGGGGCCTTAGTGTGCTTATTCCTGAACAGCTGGTTACAGGTACAAGAAACACTAATTTTATGAAGTGTGTGTGTGGACTAGACTTTAATAGGAGCTGATGTGGCCTACACAAGTTCAAAATGTAGTGTTTGGTGAACTTTTTATGTGGTTTCTTTGTTTGAAACAAACTCAAAGTATGAGAACAAAGAATTGAAACTGATAGTATCACCAACTTTTTGGAGCTATTACAATGCAGGCAGGTAACCTACAATGCAAAAGATGAGGCTCCAAAAAAATTGGGTAATACTAATCTGGCTGCGCCGGCAGGGCACAAGCCAGAAAAAAAGGCTCCTCTATCTACTCCTATATAGTGTTTGCAACCAACCAATGTTGATGGATACGGATGGATGCACACTAATAGGAGAAGAAAAAATGAGCTGCACTCAGAGACAAATATGTGTGAGGCAGTGACGCACGTTGAGCGTCCTACAACCAGACGTAGCTGCAGGACACTCTACTCAGCGTGAGCTGCACTCACACACAGTCAGAGACCTCTCAGACAGCCGTCAACAGTGCAGCTAAGTGGGCACTGGCACTGACAGGCTGCAGAAAGGCTCCGCTGTGTACTCCTATATAGTGTTTGCAACCACCGTAGATGGAGACGGATGGATGCACACTAATAGAAGAAAAAATGAGCTGCACTCAAATAAAAATATGTGTGAGGCAGTGACGCACGCTGAGCGTCCTACAGCCAGACGTAGCTGCAGGACACACTACTCAGCATGAGCTGCACTCACACACAGTCAGAGACCTCTCAGACAGCCGTGAACAGTGCAGCAAAGTGGACACTAGCACTGAAAGGCTGCAGAAAGGCTCCGCTGTCTACTACTAGTGTTTGCAACCAACGTATATGGATACGGATGGAAGCACACTAGATTGAAATTATTTAAAAAATGCAGCTCAAAAAATAAAAGATGTATGAGGCAGCAGTGATCACACTGGGTGGCCTACAGCCTGACGTGGCTGCAGGACCCACTCCACAGCGTGAGCTGCACTCACACAGCCCTTGCAGACAGCTGTGAAAACAGCGCTGCTAGGGAAAAGCAAGCTACAGTGGTGGTTTATGTAGCCTGGATAAAGCACAATATTGTTTTTAGAATCGCTATTTCTAACTGTCCCTCACAGTCTTCTACAGCAGCCTGTCCCTAACTGAATTCACAGCAGAGTGACCAGAAATGGCGGCTGCGGTGGCTTTTATAGTGCATCATGACATCATTTCGGCAGCCAATCACAGCCATGCCAATAGTTAACATGCCTACATGCCTAACAGGATGTGCCCACACTTCGGAGGATTCCCATTGGCTTAATCAAAGCAAGCAGGCTCATAGCATGATGGGAACTTCCTATTCCGATTCCGATCCCGGAATCCGATATGAAAAAAGTATCGGAATTAAGTATCGGAATTCCGATACCGCTGATATCGGCCGATACCCGATACTTGCGGTATCGGAATGCTCAACACTAGTAGGTGCATATTCACACAACAAACAAAATACTTGTTCATTATTTTAACTTATTGTTTAGGCCAACATAAAAAATCATTGTTGTAAAAATGAACACTATTGGAGGACAGAAAAATCGCACTCATGATTGCTCCGTCCTTGTGCAATTCTGCTTTCCCATAAAACCAAGACCATATCTAATTGATTCATAGTCAATCGGATCTCATTTCTTTGCAGAATGGGAGGAAAGCAGTCAAGCTAGATAAGTTTTTATAGTGGACATGTAAGGCAATATACCGGACCTCGGGTACCTGCATGCCGGGTCCGGAACTAGAAGGGCTGCATCCTCTGTTCACTTGGGGAAGCCTGAGTGGGGCAGACCTCCCTTTGCTGCATGAGAAAAGCCTGAGAGAGACACAGTTTCCTGTTGACAGGAGGGGGCGGGGAGAGCCAGAAAAGCGTGCACAGCAGCCGGCAGATAAAAGGAGAAAGCGCACCAAAGGAGTCAGTCTGGCACCAGCACAGAGCAGTGCAGAGGGCAGCACGCAGAGCTTCCCCCATCAGAGTGTCCCGGTGTGGCAATGGGCCATATAGAAGGAGCCCCTGTCACCTGCAGAGCAGAGCCGTGCCAGCAGAGCAGAGCTGTCAGTGGAGCAGAGCCATGCCAGCAGTGAGAGCTGTGAAGAGGCATGCACCCAGAGCGGAGCTGAGCCAGGTGTCACAGCAGACCAGGAGAGGGGTGCGCCACCCGGGAGTACCAGCACCAGGCAGACCAATAGCGGGGACGAGGGAGAGTGGGACGTGCAGTGTGTTTCCAGTGATGGCCAGGTGCCATACATGACCTGACCGTGATTACCACACACACGCTGCCTAAGAGAAACCACAGAGGACTTACACTTACACCCTGACATGGATGTGATAATAGTCACAGTAGTATATGGACAAGGGGCAATGGAAGGTACCGGAGACCCACCACTGTTACCAGAAGACGGTGTATTATCGTCTACCTGACCCCACTAGAGAGGACACCATGCCAGCCATTCTGGTGCAATTTAATTCGCAGCAGGAGCTGCAGTTTAAGGACTGCCTTACATCTATGCTAACGAACTGCCGCCATCTGAACCATTGTTATATCCTTTGCCATTAATATACAGTTTGTCTCCCTTGACTAAAGCTCCCATCACACACAGCGAGATCACTAGCGAGATCACTGCTGAGTCACAAGTTTTGTGATGCGACAGCGATCTCACCAGCAATATCGCTGTGTGTCACAGGTATCAGCGACAGGCCCCCCCGCTGGGTATTGCTGATCGTTCTGGAAAGCCCTGGACATTATTTTGATCATTGGTCTTCCGCTGGCCAGCACGCATTGCTGCGTGTGGCAGGCGGGAGACCAGCGATCAGCGAACTGGAGCTGGTAAACAAGGTAAACAGCGAGTTTCTAAGCGTCGCTTAGGAGAAAGCGCACCAAAGAAATCCGCTGTTTACCTTGGTTACCAGCTCCCTGCACCAGCATGCTGGTATCTAAGATACACTGCGGGTAACTATGCTACGCCCTCGCTTGCGTCGCTGGTCCTCATCGCTGGTAAGATCTGCCTGTTTGGCAGCTCACCAGCGATCATGTAGTGACACACCAGCGATCCTGACAAGGTCATATCATTGTCGGTGTGTCGCTATGTGTGATGGGGGCCTAACCCTTTATCTCCTGACTGATTAACTGTTTACCTCCCTGCGTGGAGTATTCCCCTGCAAATAAACCTGTTAACCCTTGCTCTGCCTGCGTCCCGTCTCTGCATCCCACGTTCCTGCTCACAACCTTTACAGACACACACCAAGGAACAAAAGAAAATTGGGTGTGTTCTGCAACGTTTTCAGAAGCTCAGCTGAAGCATCCAATCTGTTGTGCAAATAAATTTAGAGATCATTACTTTCCATGAGTGGTAGTATTTTTTTTCATGGTTTCACATCTGTATTTGCAAATCAAAACCAGGAGGGGGGGGCAAAAACCTAGGCGTGGTGAAAATTTCTATGATACATTTTCTCTGATTGCTCCTCTCCTGGTTTCGGCTTACAAATAGTCATGTGAAATGCTGACCAAAATATTGTCATGTGAACTTGGCCTTGGGAGCATTTCTTATAACTTTTTTATTATCCATTTAATCAATTATTTTAAATCCCAATTTTTTCAATTCCACCATAACAGTGGCGATTTACAAAACAAATGAATCTACAGTTATAGCAAAATATAACTTACAAATAGATCACAAGCTTATTTGGTTTTGAAAAGAAGAAGTGATTCTGCAAACAATAAAACCGAGTGCTGAAAGTGTGGTAAGAGGTGTTCTAATGATTACAGCATCAAGCGGTACTACATAATAGAGTATGATGAATATATGTCTTTGTTAGTAATTTCTATGTGGAAAGTTCGTTGTCAGAATACATTGCAATGTTCAAAAGAGAACATTGATTGCCCCAAGCGATCTTAAAGCTACAATGAAACACTCTCTGAATAATAATGAGATATTTGTGAGCATTAGCGAAGTACAGTAAATACCCAAGTGATTGAGTTGATGACAGGTGTATGCTGGAAGGAGGAATGATCAATCATAGTCAAAAAGAAATGTCTTACAAAATGCAATTGGTTTGTACATGAAAAGATCACAGAGAAATATATATGATAATTATGGGCAACACTAAGGTGTGTAGATAAGAAACAAATCTGCTAACTTAATATTTCACTTGAATAGCCCAAACTGGCAAATTGTCCTTACCTGGGTTACAAGAAAACAATCTTAATATTTAACAAACATAACATTAAAAAGCTTGCCTAGGTATGAAATATTAATGCCATATCCTTGAGATAGAACTTCATCGTTGGATTAACAGACGTCCAACAACTGCCAGTCCCACCGATCCGCAGTCTCCATGTCCTGTGCCTGATGGAAGTACAAAGTGTACAGAATTGTATAACCAAAGATCTGTAAACTACCTAGTAGCCATTATGAAATGCTGAAACTCAGCTTCTGTGTATTTCAATGCTGAGCTGATTATTGTATTGTTAGTTAAATTTGCAGCCTGCTAGATACATTTTTACATTGAGGATATAAAAGCCCATTATTCCAAAAAATATAAAGAAAAAACTCTTTAAAAAAATATTTCTAACCATTTAGGAAAAATTGTCCCCAAAGTTTTACATATCCTTTTCACTTTATTCCAGATGATGCACAAAGCTCTATTTCATTTATTTTATTTAGTTCATAATTCAATAGTACACGTTAGTGCTCTTTCAAACGTCCATACAATTTGGTACTATGTTTGGTCAAAATGAAAGCATGGCTGCTGCTCTCCTGACCCAAGCATGACAGCTTCTTAAAAAGAACTATATAAAGTTGCCATGCTTGGGTCAGGAGAGCAGCAGCCAGTCAATGCATTGGAATTCAACAACCGACAGAATTGCACGGATGTGAGAAAGATCCCTTGAAATAAGAATATTTTGTAATATATCAAGGTAAAGAAATTTGGTTTAATACTCCTTCTAGACTAGATAATCACTCTCAATTCATAGATAAATTCTGGATTCAATAAATACTACTTTTCACATTCCTGAGCTTTGAGATGATAGCTTCTGCTCATAAATTTCTATGGAGTGGAAAGGAGTGAGAAGGGAGATAGGAGCTAGACACAAAAATTGTGCTGCAAGTTCACCAGAAAAGACAGTTACACTTTAATGGCTACGCAGAAGGGCGCTTGGCTTGGCAGTTATAGTACCTGGTGCACATGCTCATTTGTTACAGTATATTTGCATATATGTTGCATATTTAGTTTTTTGAGCTGATGTTTGCTGGTAACAAGACAACTTATAGTAATGGCACACCTAAAGGCATGTGGAGATGCTTCATATAGGATTTTTGGAAGAAAAACCCATCATCATAGGCTATGCTCACTGCATATAGGTCAAGGGGATCACATACCATATGTTTAGATAAAGTTGGACCCTGGTTATTCCTTTTTTGGGGAAGCTCAACATGCACCCATGATCCTCTTGGCCTATATGCCTTTAGGTGTGCAGTTCCTTCACTCTGAATACTATTAGTCTACAGGAGCTCATGCTTAGCTTCAGAGGAACTAGCACCCGTCTCAAGCTAATGTTAATTTTGTGGGTGTGCCACCTGTTTGATAATTCATCGGAAGTCAAATTGAAAATGCAGGATAAATTGTAGGTTTGGTAAGTCTTAGTATCTGGTAACCTTTGTTAGTACAATTGCACTGAAAGTGATGCACAATCACACACTCAGGATATACCAGTCTGCAATAGAGCTCTTTGTAACCACTTAAACTGGATAGACAAAACAGCTATAATACCCAAAGACGTTGACTTTCAAGGGATTAAAGTTGGCTAGCTTAAAAGACACTTCAGAGCTCATTGTTACCCTTGATATTATTGTGTGCGCCCATCGCACACATATCACATTCTATAAAATATGTACAGACATGCCAAGCTACTGAGCTTATGCAGATGTCCAGAAACCCAACACTTCCCAGTGTAATCAAAGAAAATCCACAATAACATACTCAGGATACAGTAGTTTGCACTGTAGTACTTTGTAGCCACTTAGTTTAGATAGTCAGAACGACAATGGAACAAGTCTCATCCATACATCTATAATAGACAAATCATTGATTTTTCGGGGACTGAAGATGGCTACCTTGACAGACACTTCACACCCAATTGTTACCACCAACAGTGTTGTGCTGTCCTGGTCTAGACATATCACATTCTCCACAACACGTGTCATTTGCTAAACCCTATGCATCTTATTTTGCCTTGCTGTCGGGGTCAGCTTGCTCCCCCAGGGGCTGCTGGCTCCTGCCCTGTATTTTTGTATCTTGTGTTTGTTTTCTCAGTCCCCTGCTGTAATAGCCTGTTGCTAGCTGCCAGTTCACACCTGAGTGCTGATATAGTGGGGGCGAGGTTTGTGCAAACCTCAGTATTTTTGTACATCAGTCGTGTTGGAATTGTTAGGGTTTTTGCGTGATTGCAGACAGTGCCTTTTCTGTCCTGTCCTATCTAGTCAGTGTGGGCCCCATCATTTGCTCAGTCTATTTTCTGTCTGTGTTTGTGCTTCATCTTGTCTCACCGACAATATAGACTTAGTTAGTCCTCCGGCTGTGACGAAGCGTCTAGGGCAACGTAGGAACGCTCCACGGCTACTGCTAGTTGTGTTGTTAAGATAAGGGGTCTGCAATCCGCTGAGCGACCAACCTCTCTGGTGTTCTGGTGGCATAGCCTATTGTGCTCTCCTCCTCGGTGACCCATTCATAACACATATCATAACGTAAAAAGCTTCAATTGTTTAACATTCAGTTTTAATACATGCTTATGTAATATTTAGTTTTTGTGGACTGCTGTGCTTGTAAAATATACTAAGTAAATAAGTCCACTGTACTGCACTCTATTTGCATGCAGCGATCAACCAAGGTCTACTGTGATTGATTATCTCGCCTTTGTTCTTAACCTTAGCATTCAATAGAAGCAAATTCTTGAAATAATACAATATCCATGATCACTTCAGATTCATCTATTTGTTGTTGTCCCTACGGCCTTTTCAATAACTTATCAATACTCTACAAAGACTGAATAGTCATTTATCGCTTGTCTTAGATACACAGTAATTGGGGCAACATCTTACTTTATTACTAACACACCAAAGTGTTTATATTATTTTAGCATAATCTTTAACAATTTTAGTTATCCAAAAAAAGAGACTAGAAATGGAAAAGCAACCATTTAGGTAAAAAAAAATTAAAAATAATAGTAATTTATGCAAATGACTGATTATACAAATTTCTATTTTCTGTTAATTAGATTTGAAGCACCTTGCTCATTTGTTTTTACTCGTTGAAATATATTTTACTGTTGACTCAAATAAAAAGGTCAGTTGAATTGGGAAGGAAATTTGAGGACATAATCATCATAATATTAGCAATAACGAGCATTACAAGTATTTAAGGACTGCTCTTCAATTTTGTATTTTATACTCCGGAAACTGTCATAAAATATACATAATTTCAAACTACAGTATGAAATTAAGATAATGATATGCAGTGCCATAAACAGTTTCTTTGTTAACACTTCTAACAAACATGAACTTGAAATTCTACTGTATCTATACCAGAAAGTATTTCATACCACCTCTGTTACAGCATATTCTAAATCAAAACCAATATTTTTATGCTTTGGATATTTATTTTGCCACCTTCCGCTATAGGATAATTTAGACCAGCCGACCACAGCCATTAGGAGACCAAAGATTGGCTATATGCAAGCTGATCAGCAGTTGTCTAGTAATCTTTTCGGATATGCTGACCTCAATTACATGTACACAGAACGATCAGTAGCACAATTGTTCTTTGTGCAAAGAACATCCTGTTCTCAGGACCATGTGTTCTGTTTAGACAAGTTGATTTGCAGCTAGAACAGTGATTTTTTATGTTGCATTTAGTCATTAATCAGTTTAAAATGAGTGTTCCAGATAATCGCTCAGTGTAAATAAGCCTATGCTGTAATTTAACAGTACTGAACCTATTCTTAAGATAAAATAAGTATAATCATTACAAGGGTTATCATTCAACCATTAAGGAAAAAAGGAAGGTTTGTTATTATTTCCAAAAAACAGCGCTACTTTTGAGTCAGCCCCAATCACTATACTAAAAATAAGCTACAATCTCAAATATAAATGAATGGAGTAATGTGGCAAACTATGCGAAAAAAAACAGCAGACAATTTTTATGCAATACTGGAAAACTGTCATGCCCGCTATGTCTGCTATGCTGCAAGATCCCTGAAGCAGTGTGCATGCGCACCTCATGTCTGTTATGCTGTAAGATCCCTGGAGCAGTGTGTATGTGCACCTCATGTCTGCTATGCTGCAAGATCCCTGGAGCAGTGTGCACGCGCACCTCATGTCGGCTATGCTGCAAGATCCCTGGAGCAGTGTGCACGCGCACCTCATGTCTGCTATGCTGCAAGATCCCCGGAGCAGTGTGCACGCGCACCTCATGTCTGCTATGCTGCAAGATCCCTGGAGCAGTGTGCAGGCGCACCTCATGTCTGCTATGCTGCAAGATCCCTGGAGCAGTGTGCACGCGCACCTCATGTCGGCTATGCTGCAAGATCCCCGCAGCAGTGTGCACGCGCACCTCATGTCTGCTATGCTGCAAGATCCCTGGAGCAGTGTGCCTGCGCACCTCATGACTGCTGTGCTGCGTGACTCCAGGAACAATGTATGTGCGCACGCGTACCTCATGGCTGCACGCCGTTGCTGTGTGCGCACCCGTCTCTGCTCTGCCTGCTGTGGTTGTCTCTGTGGTCCTGCCCCTGATCATGTGACCTTTCCTATGTTCCAGCACTGTCTGACCCAGCTAACCTCTCAGTGTTTCTTGAGCCCCTGATCATGTGACCTTCTCTATGGTCCAGCCAGTCTGATCTAGCAATGCTGTCTATGATCCTGGAGGTTTTGAACCGGAAGTCCTTCCCTGGTCCTGACCCGGAAGTGCCGATGCTACGGTGCTATATCAGACCGCCACTTCCTATGGTCGGGGCCTGAGTATTGTGTTGCTTACCTGCATGGCTGCTTGGTCTCCTCGGTCGCTCCCTGTATTCTGTGCCCCTGCACTCTGCCCTGTCGTACGTCTCTGCACACGCTCTGTGCTTGTATGCTGCTTTTTGTCCTGTGCCATGTCTTGTGTTGTCCTTTGTGCCATGTTTTGTCTGCTATGCTTTGACTTGTAGTCCTTCCTGTGTTCTCTGCCTTTCCCTGCTTTTCCCTGTCTTGCCTTTTCTATGCTTTGATTTATAGTCCTTCCTATGTTCACTGCATTTGCCTGCTTTGCCATGTCTTGCCTTTGCTCTGCTTGGTGCTGTGTTGTGCCTCCTGGCACACGCACCATCTGTGCTCTCTGACCTATGGTGCTCTCTTACACATTTCTAGGCTAGTCTCAAGGCTCTGCCATGACTCGGCTCTGGGCTTCGGCCTATGCTCCGCTGCTAGCCCTATACTCGCTATAACCTGACTCTGTATTTGTGCCAACGTTCCGCTCCTTGCTCTGTTCCTTGCCTTGCCTTGCTTTGTTTCTCGCCTTGCCTCGCCTTGTTTCTTTGCGTGCCATTTGCATGAGCCTGGCCTTCCTAGCCTCCTGTCTGTGCCTCAGTCGTGCCCGCCCTAGTCATGCCTGCCTGCTTGTGCCTCAGCCGTGCTCGTCGGCCAGTGACAGCTGTGTCGCCTGTTATGCCTCAGCCGGGTTCGCCTCAGTCTTGCCCGTCTGTCTGTGCCGCAGCCTGACCAGCTAGCCAGTGCCCCAGCCATGCCCACTGTGCTTCCTTGCACCGACGCTGTCTGTACACTGTGCATTGCATGCTCTCTAAAGCACACGCATGCCCTAGCCTGCTTCTTGGCATACCTCCCCGTGCTTCTCTAAAGTACATGCAGGTTTTGCCATGTACCCTGTCATGCCCTCTTGCACGTACAGGTCCTAGCCTATACCCTGTCGTGCCCTCTTGCATGCTCAGGCATAGCCTGTACCCTGGCGTGCCTCCTAGCACGCACCCTGCCTTGAACCCTGGCTTGCCTGCTGGATTCCCATAACCTGCCGACCTCTGCCAGAGGTCCGGAACCAGATGACTGTGGCCTGATATTCGGAGCTGATTTCCGCAGCCTGATGCCTGGATCCTGTCCGTCGTTGCCAGTAGTCCGGAGTCCGATGCCATCGCACCCTGCCTTGGACCCTGGCGTGTCTCCTTGCATGCACCCTATCTTGGACATTGGCGTGTCACCTAGCACGCACCCTGTCTTGGACCTTGGCATGTCTCCTAGCACGCACCCTGTCTTGGACCCTGGCGTCTCTTCTAGCATGCATCCTTCCTTGTAACCCTGGTGTGTCTCCTAGCACGTACCCTGCCTTGGACCCTGATATGTTTTCTAGCACATGTTATGCCTTGAACATTTGGTGTGCCCTTGCACGCACTTTGCTGTGTTTCACTGTTTATGCCTTGCACCTGATTAAAGCTTGAAACCACATTTATTGAAGAAACCCAGTGACCTTGCTTTATGTTTTGCATCTTGCTCGTCCTGTTGCCAGACACTCACTAGTGTCTCCCTAAGCCGGCCGTCTGGTCCCAGCAGTCGTGATGGCTCACCCCCTTGGTCTTGCCCCTGAAACTCCCTGTATAGGGGGTGGTTTCTCACTAGGTCAGCTCGCCATAGGTGGGTGGGTACCATGGCCCAGAGGGTCCATTCAAAAAATCGACTCAGCAGAAGCTGTGTCCGTCACAAAAATTACTTTGAAAACAGTTTACTTTCCAAAAAATATTGTGTTTATGTTTCCTACCTGTGTTTTTCTACCTTTACTAGTTAATGATTACAAAGATACGGTGACATGTAAGAGTTTGGGCAACCTTTGTCAAAATAACTGTTATTGTTAACAGTTAAGCTAGTTGAAGATGAAATGATCTCTAAAAGAGGAAAAGCTAAAGATTAGTGATGGGCGACCACTAAAATGCTCGATTGCTCATTGCTCGGGTGGAACAAATTGGAATGCTTGGGTGCTCAACCAGAGCAATGAGCCCAATGTAAGTCTAAGGCTAGACTGATGAAGAGACCAGAGTAGTCTCGAAAGCTTGCAATGTGTTACACTCAATTCTAGATATTATTTTATCTACTGGCTAACACGGTATAAATATATATATATATCTAATATATAAAGCTCAAAGTGTGTATGTGTGTATGTATGTGTGTGTGTGTGTGTGTGTGTGTGTGTTTGTTTGTATGTCCGGGATAGGCATCCGCACCGTCGCAACTACAGCCACAAAATTTGGCACAGTCACACGTCTGGACCCCGAGAGCGTCCTAAGCTATGTTGTGAGGCGAAATTTTAACCCTGCGCGTTCCAATTCACCAAACAATGTTGCCCCTTTCTACATACTGGGGGAAAAAGTGTGTGCGCGTCAAGCCCCACCCCTCATTGTGATGTCACAATGCCCCTATTTGCATACTGGGGAAGCAGTGTGTGCGTATCAAGCCCCGCCCCTCATTATGATGTCACAATGGTTGCCATGGCGACGCTGATGTCATCAAAGGTTGCAAGCCCTGCCGCCGCTCATTATATCATAATAGTTGACTATGGATTGGAGGATGTGTGATGAGTATATGGGCACCGGACTCTGGGATGGAGGATATGTATGACAGGTATATGGGCACGGGACTATGGGATGGAGGATATGTATATGGGCACGGGACTATGGGATGGAGGATATGTATGATGGGTATATGGGCTCGGGACTATGGGATGGCGGATATGTATATGGGCACGGGACTATGGGATGGAGGATGTGTGATGGGTATATGGGCACTGGACTATGGGATGGAGGATATGTATGACGGGTATATGGGCACGGGACTATGGGATGGCGGATATGTATGATGGGTATATGGGCACGGGACTATGGGATGGAGGATATGTATGATGGGTATATGGGCACGGGACTATGAGATGGCGGATATGTATGATGGGTATATGGGCACGGGACTATGGGATGGAGGATATGTATGATGGGTATATGGGCATGGGACTATGAGATGAAGGATGTGTGATGGGTATATGGGCACTCGACTATGGGATGGCGAATATGTATGATGGGTATATGAGCATGGGACTATGGGATGGAGAATATGTATGATGGGTATATGAGCATGGGACTATGGGATGGAGAATATGTATGATGGGTATATGGGCATGGGACTATGGGATGGAGGATGTGTGATGGGTATATGGGCACTCGACTATGGGATGGAGGATATGTATGATGGGTATATGGGCACGGGCCTATGGGATCGTGGATATGTGTGATTGGTATATGGGCATGGGACTATGGGATGGAGGATAATTATAATTTTCTATAACTAACCACAGTTAGCTACTATGCCCGGGCAGCGCCGGGCTCTTCAGCTAGTATATATATATATCTTTCCTGTATTAATAAGGGAAAACTGAGCATTTTTGCAGTGACCCCCCGAGGGTCTTTTTAGGGTCTAAAAACATCAGAAATCGATGGGAACAGTGCTAAAATGACATGGAAACATCATGGGGCTGTGACCTGGAAGCATTTCTGACTCCCAGGTCACAGCTGTGAGAGCAATGTTTTCAGAGTCTTATGCCACTTTTACTGGTGCAAAATAAAACATACAAAAATGAATCCAAAATGGATTTTCCTGGGAAATACAGTATGTTAAAAAATAACAAGAGGAATGGACCCGGCACACCAACATCATGTAAAATGTAAAAAATCCTTTATTCTGTCCGGCATGTCCAATGGTATTAAAAACATGGGAAACACCTGACAAGTTTCTGGCACATTACAAGTGCCCTTACTCATAGGATATAAAACCACAAAGGGACATGAACAATATATACAGCAAAGAACCAATCAGTAACCATGTGAATAATTACAATGTTAGGGCTGGCGGAATGCACCAAATAATAAAGATGGTAATAAGGTGCGTTCGCAGCCCGGGGTCCACCGTGCAGGGGTGGTAAACTGCTGCTCAGTAATGGCGGACGCTATATGGCGGCATAATAGAGGAACACATGCGGGTTAACGTCACCCGGTGTGTACAGGGGCGGACTCTGTTGCTTCACAGAGCCACACTATCGCTGAACATAAATGCCGGAGCCTGTTAAAGTTCACAGAGCTCGGCAAGGTAAACGCTCAGTATCAGGTCACAGAACTCAGCCCCAAGAACACAGGGTCAGAGTCCCTCTAGACCTACTAAGCGTGCGGTGTCGCAACTGCGGATGCCACTAAGTGACGCTGGTGATCGTGGAGGGTTGACCAAGCCACCACTTGGCGTTGATTCCATTCTCTGACTCTGACTCCTACTTGCTCCTCAGCCTGGGTGCTAACAGGCTAGGCTACACAATACATGCGTACCAAGGGTAGGGGTTTCCAATGAGTCATTCACCAGAGACATTGATACATGCATACAACACTCACTCCACACGGTCTAAATCTTTCTATATATTAGCGCATGGCCGAGCGGCCATGCAAATCTTTTATAGCCGCGTCCTTCCAGGACCTTCCTGACCTTCCTGATGGTCCAGCATGAGTTGCTATAGCTGGATCAGAGGTGGCAGCAGCAACCAAACCTACAGAGCTAGTCTGAGCAGAGCGCCTGGATTGAAGAGTCTGCTGAGCAGCCTCCTCTGTGGCCGGAGAGGTATGGGAGACTGCTGAATGCAAGGCTCGGGATTCCTGCTGTGCAGTGACAGGAATCCGACACCTAACATACATTGATTATGCACCAGAGGAAAAATGCTGCATAATAAAAAACTGCAAAAATAATCAATAAACTTAAAACAGATCGTTTCTTAGGTTCATGCCTTTTGGATATTTAGTGTCCAGTTTTAAAATCGATAAAGCTTTGCGTGTAGTCAACGGCTTATGCTTATTACCCCCTCTGACTGGGTTATATATCTTCTAAAATGCAAAGAAAACAAAACTGGATATATCTCCCTTGTGAACATTGACAAAATGCTTGGCGGCACCCGAATAAGCCGCATTCTTGTTGTTAATGTTCGTCAAATGTTCAGCAATCTGTTTCTTTATTTTGTGTGTGGTACAACCTATATATTTAATCCCACATAAAGTGCAGTGAAGACAATAAATCACATACTGAGTATCCGTGGTAAGTATATACAGTACATTTGTGTCAGTGGGGATAAATAGCCCAGGAACGGAAGTATGTGACCAATTTGAGATGAAAATGAGGATAGAATAAAAAATGCTAAAAGCAAATGTGCAGAAGAAGCTTCTTATGAATCATGGAAGAGAGGCTTGTGTAAGGAAATTGTGAGCGCAGTGGACGCATGTGCATTGGCACGTGTGGCGTAGTGAAAGAGAGGCATGAAGCGTGCCTGGTTTAAACTGTATGGCATGAGGGTAGTGGTGCATGCGCACTGTGTTTAGCCACGGAGAGAACTTGTGGAGCTGTGGAAAGGGCGGAAAATATGAAGAATGGTGGTGTAAAAACCGAGGGGATGGATCTTAGTGTATTGACAGGGAAAATGTATAAATACAGAAGAAACATGAAATATAAAGAAACAGAAATATAATTGGAAAATAGGAAATGATACGAGAATAAAAATAAAATTAAAAATAAATATAAAAAATAAAAAAATTAAAAATTAATAAAAATTAATAAAGAATGCTAATAAAAAGGTGGGAGAAAAGGGGTAAAAAAGGGGTAATAAAGTAATTATTAAAAATAAAATAATAATAATAAAAATAAATGGAAAAATGGAATGAAAAGCAATAAAAAATTATAATAAAATGATAATTAAAAAAATTAAAAATAATGAAAAGTGAAAAAAATGAAAAGCAAAATAAAAATCAGATAGAAATAAAAAAAAGAAAGAAATGTAAATAAAAATGAAAATAAAATTAAGAAAAATATATTTAAGATGTACGAAAAACTTACCCTCGGCGAAGGAAACACAAATCAATGTATCTGTAATGTAAGAACAAGGTTAGTAATAAGGAAAAGAGATTTCATGGATCTGCATGCTTATAAAGACACCCTACATAAATGGTCATATGGTTAAGCAATATTAAACCAAGCAACCTATCAACTTGCTCTATAACCTGATAAATAAAGTGGTTCGACAAATCATTCTGATTCACAATTGCGATATCAGGTTATAAAGCAAGTTGATAGACCATGAAGAGAAGGCAATCACGTCAAATTACTGAAAGAAAGTGTATCCTTTTGGATTTATACCTTGCAGACTCTAGCACCAAAAGGTCTCAACCGTGAACTTGATCTTATTACTACTAGGTAAACCTATCGTCTGTGTTTACTCTTTCTGCTATCACTCTGTAACATTATGATCTTAACATTGCTTGGTTTAATATTGCTTGACCAAATAACCATTTATGTGGGGTGTCTTTATAAGCATGCTGGTCCATGAAATCTCTTTTCCTTATTACTAACCTTGTTCTTACATTACAGACACATTGATTCGTGTTTTGATTACCTTCCTTCACCAAGGGTAAGCTTTTCGTACTTTATATATATATATATATTTTTTTTTTTATTATTTACATTTCTTTCATTTTTTATTTTTATCTTATTTTTTATCATTTTTTCACTTTTCATTATTTTAATTTTTTTTCCATTATTTTTCATTTTCCTTTTCATTATCATTTTATTATAATTTTTTATTGTTTTTCATTTCATTTTTTAATTTATTTTTATTTTTATTATTTTTATTTTTACTTTCTTTTTAATATTTACTTTATTCCCCCCTTATTTTTACCCCTTTTCTTCCTTCTTTTTATTAGCATTCTTTATTCATTTTTATTAATTTTTTATTTTTTTATATTTATTTTTTAATTTTATTTTTTTCTTGTATCATTTCTTATTTTCCCCCTTTTTTCATTATCTTTCTGTTTCTTTATATTTCATATTTTCTTCTGCATTTATACATTTTCACCGTCAGTACGCTAAGATCCATCCCCTCTGTTTTTACACCACCATTCTTCATATTTTCCGCCCTTTCCACAGCTCCACAAGTTCTCTCCGTGACCAAACACAGGGCACATGCGCCACTACCCTCATGCCATACACTTTCGACCAGGCGCACTTCATGCCTCTCTTTCACTATTCCATGTGTGCCACTGCGCTCACAATTTCCTTACACAAGGCTCTCTTCCATGATTAATAAGAGGTTTCTGCGCATGCGCTTTTAGCGTCTTTGATTCAAGCTTCATTTTTATCTCAAATTGGCCGCGCACTTCCGTTCCTGGGCTATATAACCCCGCTGACACCAATTGATATACATACCACGTATGATTTTCCCCGAGACATCAACAATAAGGTTAGTTTCACCATATGATATTGGTTACACTCTGGGCTTTTTTTGTTAAATCCCCATTCTATTTTTATTAATCATCGTTTCATTTTTTATAATCGCCATTCTATTTTACAGTCCTGGCTGGGTCTCTTGTTTCTCTTATATACCTTAATCCACTTATGACACTCCTAAGGTCAGTATACATTTTATTCCAGCAATTTTCTACCAACGTGCTAGTTTCTCTTTTTTTCTTTTTTCTCCTTATTAACCAAATATCATATTAGCCTACTCTACAAGGTTTATTTCATGTTATTTTCATGGTGATAGTATACTATTTCATATCGCATGCATCACCTAAAGGGAATATTGTGATTATTACGCCCGTTTTTCTGTATATTCACATGTATATATTTGTACACCATCTATACATGTATTATATGGGTCTTTGCTTGCAAACTATTATTTTCTGTGCTTTATATTAATCATTTGTGGTTAGTCTTTCTGCAATTATCTACTAATATACTAATTTTCTGTATATGTACTTTACAGTGAGGCTTGATAAAGACCCCAATCTGGGTTGAAACATTACCTCGGTATCTCCTTGTTTTCCTTTTCGTCCATGTGGTGTTTCCAAATATGTACAAAATAAAAAATTTTTTTGCACAATATACATTTTCCTTTTTGCGTATCTATTATCTCATAGAATCATAGAATCATAGAATCGTAGAGTTGGAAGGGACCTCCTGGGCCATCTGGTCCAACCCCCTGCTCAAAGCAGGATTCGCTAAATCATCCCAGTCAGATGTCTGTCCAGCCTCTGTTTGAAGACTTCCATTGAAGGAGAACTCACCACTTCTCGTGGCAGCCTGTTCCACTCATTGATCACTCTAACTGTCAAAAAGTTTTTTCTAATATCTAATCTGTGTCTCCTCCCATTCAGTTTCATCCCATTGCTTCTAGTCTTTCCTTGTGCAAATGAGAATAAAGTTGATCCTTCTACAATGTGACAGCCCTTTAGATATTTGTAGACAGCTATTAAGTCTCCTCTCAGTCTTCTCTTTTGCAAACTAAACATTCCCAAATCCTGCAACCTTTCCTCATAAGACAGGGTTTGCAGACCGGTCACCATTCTGGTCGCTCTTTTCTGAACTTGCTCCAGTTTGTTGATGTCTTTTTTAAAATGTGGTGCCCAAAACTGGACACAATATTCCAGATGAGGTCTGACCAAAGAGGAGTAGAGGGAAATAATGACTTCACGTGATCTAGACTGTATGCTTCTGTTAATACATCCTAGAATTGCATTTGCCTTTTTTGCTGCTGCATCACACTGTTGACTCATATTCAGTCTGTGATCTATTAGTATACCCAAGTCTTTTTCACATGTGCTGTCACTTAGCCCTATTCCTCCCATTCTATATATGTTTTTTCCATTTTTATTGCCCAGATGTAGTACTTTGCATTTCTCCCTGTTAAAAACCATTCTGTTAGTTGCTGCCCACTTCTCCAGTTTATTTAAATCTTTTTGAATCCTCTCTCTCTCTTCTCTAGTATTAGCTATCCCTCCTAGCTTTGTGTCATCAGCAAATTTAATCAGTTTACCCTCAATTCCTTCATCTAAATCGTTGATAAAGATGTTGAACAATACAGGGCCCAGGACAGAGCCCTGTGGTACCCCACTTGAGACATTCTTCCAACTGGATGTGCAGCCATTTACGACCACTCTTTGGGTCCGATCACTAAGCCAGTTATGAATCCACCTAACAGTTGCCTTGTCCATTCCATACTTAATCATTTTTTCAATAAGGATTGTATGAGAGACTTTGTCAAATGCTTTGCTGAAGTCAAGATATACTATATCTACAGCATTTCCTTGATCCACCCAATCAGTGATACCGTCATAGAAGGAAATTAAGTTAGTCTGACATGACTTATTAGTTACAAACCCATGCTGACTCTGTTTAATCACTTCATTCTTATCCAGGTATTGACATACATGTTGTTTAATAATTTGTTCAAAGATCTTTCCTGGTATAGAAGTCAGACTCACCGGCCTATAGTTACCTGGGTCCACCTTCTTCCCCTTTTTGAAGATAGGAACAACATTTGCTCTTCTCCAGTCTTCTGGCACTTCTCCTGTTCTCCAAGAATTTTCAAAGATTATAGAGAGGGGTTCAAAAATTTCTTCTGCTATCTCCTTCAGTACTCTGGGGTGTAATTCATCTGGACCTGGAGACTTGAATTCATTTAGGCTAGCTAAGTGTTTCCTCACTATCTTTCTGTTTATAGATATCCTGGATTCTTCTATTCCCTTAATAGGACAGTGAATAACAGTTGATGTTACATTTCCTTTCTGAGAGAAAACAGATGCAAAATAGGAATTTAAAAGTTCAGCCTTCTCAACATCCTGTCTTACCATTTCATCATTTTCATCCTGTAAAAATCCTATAGCATCTTTGACTTTTCTTTTACTTTTGACATATCCCCAAAATCCTTTATTATTGCTTTTGACATCTCTTGCAAGCCTCAATTCATTTTCAGCTTTAGCTAATCTGATTTGTGCCCTGCAGGTTCTGCAGACAGCATTATATTCTTCTTTAGATATGCCTCCCTCTTTCCATTTTATAAACATTTTTTTCTTCCTTTTTAGCATGTGCTTAAGTTCTGTGTTCATCCATCCTGGTTTCCTTAACTGCTTCCTATTCTTCCCTCTTTTCGGAATTGTTAACAACTGTGCTTTGAGAATTTCATTTTTCAAGATTTCCCATCCTTCCTGGACATTTTTGTCTTTAAGGATATCCAGCCATTGGATCCCTCCAATTCTCTTTCTGAATCCCTTAAAATCTGCCTTTCTGAAATCTAACCTTGATGTCTGAGTCTTCACAGGTCTTCCGCCTCTAGTTATCCAAAATTCTAAAATAGCATGGTCGCTACCTCCTAGGGTCCCAGCCACTTTTACCTCCTCAACCATTTCCTCCCTGTTTATAAGGATTAGATCCAAGGTAGCAGTTCCCCTTGTTTTCTCCCTTACCTTTTGGAAGATAAAGTTGTCAGCAAGAGAGGATAAGAATTTCCTTGACCTGTTAGTTTTGCCTGAGAGAGATTCCCAACAAATGTCTGGATAGTTGAAATCTCCCATGACAACTATGTCATATTTTTTGGAGAACTTGGCCATTTGATGCATAAAGAGTTCATCCATATCTTCAGCTTGCACAGGCGGCCTGTAGTAAATGCCTACAATGGTGTCCTTTCCATTGTTCTGTCCTTGTATTCTTACCCAAACAGTTTCCACAGAACTCCCAGTCTCTGAAGCTTCAATCTCTGTGCAGATATACGCGTTTCTAACATACAATGCGACACCCCCTCCTCGTTTATCAAGTCTGTTTCTTGCAAATAAGTTGTATCCTTCTAGTCTTGTATTCCAATCATGTGTATTGTCCCACCAAGTTTCAGTGATTCCAATGACATCATATTTCTTTTCCTGTGTTAGTAGTTCCAATTCTCCTTGTTTGTTGCCCATGCTTTGTGCATTAGTATAGAAACATTTTAGTTTGTGATTGGTTTCTCTTTCTCCAATATTTTTATTAATTAGATTCTTTCGTCTTTGTTCTTCCTTTCCACTTCTAATAGCAGAGTTCTCAATAGCATTTGTCAGGTCTATGGCTTTTTCTGGTCTTTTGCTTCCCTTCCCATGTTGTTCTAGTTTAAAGCTCTCCTTACAAGTGTAGCAAGGCGACTTCCAAATACATGTTTTCCAGTCTTCGTAAGGTGCACCCCATCTCTAGCAAGTAGTCCATCGTATAAGTAGTTCACTCCGTGATCCAGAAATCCAAATCGTTGCTGACGGCACCATCGACGTAGCCAGTTATTCACCTGCAGAATCTTATTCCACCTCCTTGTTCCATGGCCATCCACTGGGAGGATGGAAGAGAAGACCACCTGCGCTCCCAGTTCTTTCACTTTCTTGCCTAAGTCTTCAAAGTCTCTGCAGATGGTTTCCAGGTCGTTTCTTGCAGTGTCATTTGTCCCCACATGTAGTAGCAGGAATGGGTAGTCATCTGTAGGTCTGAAGAGTCCTGATATCCTGTCAGACACATCTTTAATTTTTGCACCTGGAAGACAACACATTTCTCTTGAAGTTATATCCGGTCTGCAGATAGCGGCCTCAGTTCCTCTCAACAGGGAATCCCCCATGACCACCACTCTCCGTTTCTTCTTCACAACATTTTTCTTTCTCCATCCAGGAGGACTCTGAAGGCGTACAAGGTTGCTGCTTGTTGGCAAAGTCTTATCCTGATGTATTTCTTCATTGTTTTCCTGCGTGAGAGCCTGGTACTGGTTTCTGAGCAGTATGGGTGCTGACTGCCTCCTGATCCTCCTGCCCTCCTGCCCTTGTCCAGTCTGCACCTATTTTACGTAGTATGCGCCATTCCCCTTTAAATTAAAAGCAGAGAATGCAACAGCCATTTCATGATAATTTTTAGAAACTGAGAGTATGTTAGAATTCGCTAACGCCATAAAACATTAGACATCTACTCAAGATAATAATATGGCTCTGGCAAAAATTAAGAGACCACTGCATAGTTTTATAAAAATCAGCTTCTCTACATGTCTGACGGCCATTCCATTCCAGTGTCAGTTGAATTCCAGCCAGAGTACATCTGATTCTACTTAATGTGTTTCTGATTGGATGACCACCTGAACCATATCTTATCCTCTTGCAATAGGACAAGCTGGATGGCAAAACAAGAGTTAGTAATATCTAGAGATGAGCGATACCAGCCGATACTTGAAAATATCGGATCGGAATGGATCGGCCGATCTTTAAAAAAAGTATCGGTATCGCCGATTCCGATACCGGGAACCAATGCAAGTCAATGGGGCCAAAATATCGGAATTAAGAAAAACCCTTTCTTTCCTTGTAGGTTAATTCTACATGAAGAAAAACAACTAAGAATAATGTAGAATGTATTGTGGGAGGTGGAGGAGACATTACAGCCATGGAGGTTTAGCCCAATCAAATGGAATAGCAGGAATTAAACTTTTTTTTTAAAGACGTTAGGAGTTACAAAGATATTGACTATGTTAGCCTCATTTATATTTTGCCAGACATGTATGTCTTCTTCTTCTTTCTTCTTTCTTCTTCTTTCTTATTCTTCTTCCTTTTTTTACCTTCTTCTTCTTATTCCTTTTTTCACATTCTTCTTCTTCTTCTTCTTCTTCCTTTTTTTACTTTCTTCTACTTCCTTTTTTTACATTCTTCTTCTTATTCCTTTTTTTACATTCTTCTTCTTCTTTTTTTAAATTCTTCTACTTCTTTTTTTACATTCTTCTTCTTCTTCCTTTTCTTACATTCTTCATATTCTTCTTATTCAACAATTATTATTCTACATATTCAACTTCTTCATCTTCTTCCTATTCTTCTTCATCATATTCTTATTTGTGTCAGGCATTCCTGTAGTTGTTATCTAGAAATGTTAGAAGTTTACACCTTCCGTTCTGCCTGTCACAAAAGATTTACAACAGGATTTGTCCGCATTCAGTTTGGCCTGCAGCAGCAGGCCTTTTCCAGGGGCACCACGAGGAGGAACGGACTCACCCCCATACACTGCTTAGTCTTCTTCTGCTTATAAATAAGATAATATCATTTGCTCAGAGTATTAGTCTTATGCTTAATGTTCTTCTGCTTTGTTTTTTTATGCTTCTTTGTCTTCTCTCTCTTGTTGTTCTGCATCTTGGTGGTTGTCTTCCTGTTCTTTGTCCTCTTGAACCAGCTGACGGTACTGGCACCCGGAGGGGCAGCAGAAGGAACAAGAGCCAATGGCACTACCGAGGACCAGCTGACGGTGCTGGAACCCGGTTACTAAGCAGGAGGTACCTGTGCTACAAAGCACTACCAAGGACCAGCAGACGTTGCCGGAACTCGGATACCGAGATGGAGGCACCTAGGCCAAAGGCTTTGCCGAGAACCAGCTGACGGTGCTGGAACCCGGATTGGTAGCATAAGCTGCAAGAGCAAATGGAAATAGCGAGGACCAGCTGACAGTGCTGGCACCCGGAGGGGCAGCAGAAGGAATAAGAGCCAATGGCACAACCGAGGACTAGCTGACGGTGCTGGAACACGGTTACTAAGCAGGAGGTACCTGTGCTACAAAGCACTACCAAGGACCAGCAGACGTTGCCGGAACTCGGATACCGAGATGGAGGCAACTACCGTAGTTATGGGAATGTGGACAGAGCAGGCGACATTGCCGGACACACATCAGGGGATTAACTGACCGGACTGAACACCTGTAACACAGGAACAAGTGTGGATTGTGCAGACGCCACTTCGGAGCTGTAACTGGCAGGGTTGGAGGACAGGGGAAATACGAGAGACAGTGGAGCCACAGGCCTAATTGGAGCACGGTTAAAAATCAGTAGTAGTAGGACTGTGTAGGCAGCAGGAGACTTTGCCATCCACACAGCAGGGGATCAGCTAGCGTTACTGAACCCCACTGAGACACGGCAGCAAGTGTCTCTTTCTGTGTGGATGGCACTTCCGAGCTACAACTGGCTGTGTTGAAGCCCAGGAAATAGAAGGGTGTAGGCAGAGGCCTACTGTCTTTGGAATGCGGAGACAGCAGGAGAGACTGCCATCCACACAGCAGGGGAACAGCTGGCATTACTGAACCCCACTGAGACACGGGAGCAAGTGTCTCTTTCCGTGTGGACGGCACTTCCGAGCTACAACTGGCTGTGTTGAAGCCCAGGAAATAGGAGGGTGTAGGCAGAGGCCTACTGTCTTTGGAATGCGGAGACAGCAGGAGAGACTGCCATCCACACAGCAGGGGAACAGCTGGCGTTACTGAACCCCACTGAGACACGGGAGCAAGTGTCTCTTTCCGTGTGGACGGCACTTCCGAGCTACAACTGGCTGTGTTGAAGCCCAGGAAATAGGAGGGTGTAGGCAGAGGCCTTCTGTCTTTGGAATGTGGAGACAGCAGGAGAGACTGCCATCCACACAGCAGGGGAACAGCTGACGTTACTGAACCCCACTGAGACACGGGAGCAAGTGTCTCTTTCCGTGTGGACGGCACTTCCGAGCTACAACTGGCTGTGTTGAAGCCCAGGAAATAGGAGGGTGTAGGCAGAGGCCTACTGTCTTTGGAATGTGGAGACAGCAGGAGAGACTGCCATCCACACAGCAGGGGAACAGCTGGCGTTACTGAACCCCACTGAGACACGGCAGCAAGTGTCTCTTTCCGTGTGGACGGCACTTCCGAGCTACAAATGGCTGTGTTGAAGCCCAGGAAATAGGAGGGTGTAGGCAGAGGCCTACTGTCTTTGGAATGCGGAGACAGCAGGAGAGACTGCCATCCACACAGCAGGGGAACAGCTGGCGTTACTGAACCCCACTGAGACACGGCAGCAAGTGTCTCTTTCTGTGTGGATGGCACTTCCGAGCTACAACTGGCTGTGTTGAAGCCCAGGAAATAGAAGGGTGTAGGCAGAGGCCTACTGTCTTTGGAATGCGGAGACAGCAGGAGAGACTGCCATCCACACAGCAGGGGAACAGCTGGCATTACTGAACCCCACTGAGACACGGGAGCAAGTGTCTCTTTCCGTGTGGACGGCACTTCCGAGCTACAACTGGCTGTGTTGAAGCCCAGGAAATAGGAGGGTGTAGGCAGAGGCCTACTGTCTTTGGAATGCGGAGACAGCAGGAGAGACTGCCATCCACACAGCAGGGGAACAGCTGGCATTACTGAACCCCACTGAGACACGGCAGCAAGTGTCTCTTTCCGTGTGGACGGCACTTCCGAACTACAACTGGCTGTGTTGAAGCCCAGGAAATAGGAGGGTGTAGGCAGAGGCCTACTGTCTTTGGAATGCGGAGACAGCAGGAGAGACTGCCATCCACACAGCAGGGGAACAGCTGGCGTTACTGAACCCCACTGAGACACGGCAGCAAGTGTCTCTTTCCGTGTGGACGGCACTTCCGAGCTACAACTGGCTGTGTTGAAGCACAGGAAATAGGAGGGTATAGGCAGAGGCCTACTGTCTTTGGAATGCGGAGACAGCAGGAGAGACTGCCATCCACACAGCAGGGGAACAGCTGACGTTACTGAACCCCACTGAGACACGGCAGCAAGTGTCTCTTTCCGTGTGGACGGCACTTCCGAGCTACAACTGGCTGTGTTGAAGCCCAGGAAATAGGAGGGTGTAGGCGGAGGCCTACTGTCTTTGGAATGCGGAGACAGCAGGAGAGACTGCCATCCACACAGCAGGGGAACAGCTGGCGTTACTGAACCCCACTAAGACACGGCAGCAAGTGTCTTTTTCCGTGTGGACGGCACTTCCGAGCTACAACTGGCTGTGTTGAAGCCCAGGAAATAGGAGGGTGTAGGCAGAGGCCTACTGTCTTTGGAATGCGGAGACAGCAGGAGAGACTGCCATCCACACAGCAGGGGAACAGCTGGCGTTACTGAACCCCACTTAGACACGGCAGCAAGTGTCTCTTTCCGTGTGGACGGCACTTCCAAGCTACAAATGGCTGTGTTGAAGCCCAGGAAATAGGAGGGTGTAGGCAGAGGCCTACTGTCTTTGGAATGTGGAGACAGCAGGAGAGACTGCCATCCACACAGCAGGGGAACAGCTGGCGTTACTGAACCCCACTGAGACACGGCAGCAAGTGTCTCTTTCCGTGTGGACGGCACTTCCGAGCTACAAATGGCTGTGTTGAAGCCCAGGAAATAGGAGGGTGTAGGCAGAGGCCTACTGTCTTTGGAATGCGGAGACAGCAGGAGAGACTGCCATCCACACAGCAGGGGAACAGCTGGCGTTACTGAACCCCACTGAGACACGGCAGCAAGTGTCTCTTTCCGTGTGGACGGCACTTCCGAGCTACAAATGGCTGTGTTGAAGCCCAGGAAATAGGAGGGTGTAGGCAGAGGCCTACTGTCTTTGGAATGCGGAGACAGCAGGAGAGACTGCCATCCACACAGCAGGGGAACAGCTGGCGTTACTGAACCCCACTGAGACACGGCAGCAAGTGTCTCTTTCTGTGTGGATGGCACTTCCGAGCTACAACTGGCTGTGTTGAAGCCCAGGAAATAGAAGGGTGTAGGCAGAGGCCTACTGTCTTTGGAATGCGGAGACAGCAGGAGAGACTGCCATCCACACAGCAGGGGAACAGCTGGCATTACTGAACCCCACTGAGACACGGGAGCAAGTGTCTCTTTCCGTGTGGACGGCACTTCCGAGCTACAACTGGCTGTGTTGAAGCCCAGGAAATAGGAGGGTGTAGGCAGAGGCCTACTGTCTTTGGAATGCGGAGACAGCAGGAGAGACTGCCATCCACACAGCAGGGGAACAGCTGGCATTACTGAACCCCACTGAGACACGGCAGCAAGTGTCTCTTTCCGTGTGGACGGCACTTCCGAACTACAACTGGCTGTGTTGAAGCCCAGGAAATAGGAGGGTGTAGGCAGAGGCCTACTGTCTTTGGAATGCGGAGACAGCAGGAGAGACTGCCATCCACACAGCAGGGGAACAGCTGGCGTTACTGAACCCCACTGAGACACGGCAGCAAGTGTCTCTTTCCGTGTGGACGGCACTTCCGAGCTACAACTGGCTGTGTTGAAGCACAGGAAATAGGAGGGTATAGGCAGAGGCCTACTGTCTTTGGAATGCGGAGACAGCAGGAGAGACTGCCATCCACACAGCAGGGGAACAGCTGACGTTACTGAACCCCACTGAGACACGGCAGCAAGTGTCTCTTTCCGTGTGGACGGCACTTCCGAGCTACAACTGGCTGTGTTGAAGCCCAGGAAATAGGAGGGTGTAGGCGGAGGCCTACTGTCTTTGGAATGCGGAGACAGCAGGAGAGACTGCCATCCACACAGCAGGGGAACAGCTGGCGTTACTGAACCCCACTAAGACACGGCAGCAAGTGTCTTTTTCCGTGTGGACGGCACTTCCGAGCTACAACTGGCTGTGTTGAAGCCCAGGAAATAGGAGGGTGTAGGCAGAGGCCTACTGTCTTTGGAATGCGGAGACAGCAGGAGAGACTGCCATCCACACAGCAGGGGAACAGCTGGCGTTACTGAACCCCACTTAGACACGGCAGCAAGTGTCTCTTTCCGTGTGGACGGCACTTCCAAGCTACAAATGGCTGTGTTGAAGCCCAGGAAATAGGAGGGTGTAGGCAGAGGCCTACTGTCTTTGGAATGCGGAGACAGCAGGAGAGACTGCCATCCACACAGCAGGGGAACAGCTGGCGTTACTGAACCCCACTGAGACACGGCAGCAAGTGTCTCTTTCCGTGTGGACGGCACTTCCGAGCTACAACTGGCTGTGTTGAAGCCCAGGAAATAGGAGGGTGTAGGCAGAGGCCTACTGTCTTTGGAATGCGGAGACAGCAGGAGAGACTGCCATCCACACAGCAGGGGAAAAACTGGCGTTACTGAACCCCACTGAGACACGGCAGCAAGTGTCTCTTTCCGTGTGGACGGCACTTCCGAGCTACAACTGGCTGTGTTGAAGCCCAGGAAATAGAAGGGTGTAGGCAGAGGCCTACTGTCTTTGGAATGCGGAGACAGCAGGAGAGACTGCCATCTCCACAGCAGGGGAACAGCTGGCAGTGCTGAACCCCACTAACACTTGAACGAATGTGTTTGGCTCTGTGGAGACGACACTTCTGAACACCAACTGACGCTGTTGGAGCCCAGGATTAGGCGAGGAGCAGGCTGGGGCCTGTTGCTTTTGGCAGGTGAAGGCAGCAGGAGACTTGCCATCTCCACAGCAGGGGAACAGCTGGCAGTGCTGAACCCCACTAACACTTGAACGAATGTGTTTGGCTCTGTGGAGACAACTCTTCTGAACACCAACTGACGCTGTTGGAGCCCAGGATCAGGCGTGGAGCAGGCTGGGGCCTACTGGATTTTGGCAGGTGTAGGCAGCAGGAGACTTGCCACCTCCACAGCAGGGGAACAGCTGGCAGTGCTGAACCCCACTAACACTTGAACGAATGTGTTTGGCTCTGTGGAGACGACACTTCTGAACACCAACTGACGCTGTTGGAGCCCAGGATTACGCATGCCGCATGCAGAGGCCAATGGGCAGCGGTTTTTATGGAGGTTGTTGACTACTACTGATTCTAACCATGCTCCACTTAGGCCTCTGGCTCCACTGTCTCTACTATTTACCCTGGCCTCCAACCCCGCCAGCTACATCTCTGAAGTGGCGTCAGCACAATCTACACTTGTTCCTGTGTTACTGGTGCTCAGTCCCGTCAGTTGATACCCTGATGTTTGTCCGGCAACTTCGTCAGCTCTGTCCTCATTCCCACTACTGGTTATGGGAATGTGGACAGAGCAGGAGACCTTGCCGGACACACATCAGGGGATAAACTGATGGGACTGAGCCACAGGAACACAGGAACAAGTGTAGATTGTGCTGACGCCACTTCAGAGATGTAGATGGCGGGGTTGAAGGCCAGGGGAAATAGTAGAGACAGTGGAGCCAGAGACCTAAGTTGGGCACGGTTAAAAATCAGTAGTGGTTTGAATGTTGATGGAGCTGGTGACTTTGCCGTCCACACAGCAGGGGATCAGCTGGCGTTACTGAACCCCACTAACACAGGAGCTAGTGTGTTTCTCTGTGCAGACGACACATCTGAGCGACAACTGGCTGTGTTGAAGCACAGGGATTATAGTTCAGGTGGTAGAAAAATGAACACACCAGCAGACCTGGATACAGTTGCCAACCACTAATTTAGTCTGTAAGAGGAATGGCAAAGTCTTTGGAGATCCAGGCCTTGTTCATTTTCAGAAAAGTCAGCCGGTCAACATTATCGGAAGATAGTCGCGTGCGACGGTCTGTTAGTACACCACCTGCGGCACTAAAGACGCGTTCCGATAATACACTGGCAGCAGGGCAAGCCAGCACCTCCAATGCATACTGGCTAAGCTCTGGCCATGTATCCAGCTTAGAGACCCAAAACTTGAAGGGGGAAGAGCCATCTGGGAGTACAGTGACAGGGCAAGACATGTAGTCTGACAACATCTGACGGAAGCGTTGCCTCCTGCTGACTCGAGGCGTCGCTGATGGTGTAGACAATTGTGGTGGACACACAAAACTTTGCCACATTTGGGCCATAGTGGTCTTGCCTTGTGCTGTGGCGCTGCCTCTGCTCCCTCTTTGTGCAGAGTTTCCTCAACTGCCTCGACGCACAGAGCTGCTTTGTAAAGCACTAGCAACAATGCTGTCGGGTGGAATGGAAAACATTATGGACTGCACCAGTGACTCTTCGTACTCCCGCAGTTTACGCTCCCGGTTCAACGTTGGTATGAGCCTTTGTACGCTGTCCCGGTAGCGAGGATCTAGGAGGGTGTACACCCAATAATCAGCCGAGACGAGAATGTGGGCGATGCGGCGGTCGTTTCTCAGGCACTGCAGCATGAAATCAACCATGTGCTGCAGACTCCCAACTGCCAAAGAACCGCTGTCCCCTGTTTGAGGCGTGACCTCGGCCTGCTCTGCATCACCCCACCCTCGCTGTACATACTGAGTAGAGGATTGTGTACCTCCCTCCTCTGGAGAGATGTCTTCCTCCTCCATCGACTCCTCCTCATCCTCCTCACAAAGTGTCCCCTGCTTAGGCCTTTGTGAGGAAACACGTAGCGCAGACTGTCCAGAAGCAGATGGCATTTGGGACTCCTCATCCTCCACCTCTTCCGAAACCTCATCCCTTAGTGCTTGCAGTGTTTGTTGAAGCAGGCAGATAAGGGGGACAGTCATGCTGACTAGTGCATCATCTGCACTCGCCATCCGCGTGGATTCATCGAAGGCACGCAAAACGAGGCAGATGTCCTTCATAGAGGCCCACTCAATGGTGCTGAAGTGTGAACGGCGCACAGTGCGACTTGTTTGCGCCTGATGCAGCTGGTACTCCATGACTGCTGCCTGCTGCTCACACAACCGCTCCAACATATGTAACGTTGAATTCCACCGGGTGGGTAGGTCACATATGATGCGATGTTCCGGAAGGCCAAATCGTCGCTGCAGAGCAGCGAGGCGCGATCTTGCCGTGCTGGAACACCGCAAGTGAGCGCACTCTATGCGGACCTTGTGCAACAGTGCATCAAGATCCGGATAGTCCCTCAGAAAGTTCTGCACGACCAAGTTAAGCACATGTGCCAGACATGGGATGTGTGTGAGGTTGCCTAGGCCAAGAGCTGCCACCAGATTTCGGCCATTGTCACACACTACCAAGCCCGGCTGGAGATTCGCTGGCCCAAACCACACATCGCTCTCCTGCTTGATAGCATTCCAGAGCTCCTGCGCTGTGTGGCTTCGATTCCCCAAAGAAATTAATTTGAGTACAGCCTGTTGACGTTTGGCCACGGCTGTGCTCATTTCGGTCGTAACAGGCTCCTGCTCTGCTGTTTCTGAGGAACTTGAGTAGGAGGAGGAGTCTATGTGTACAGACTGGAGTCCTGCAATCCGTGGCATTGGAAGAACACGTACAGCGCCACTCTCCAGATCTGTACCCGGCTCCACAACATTGACCCAGTGGGCAGTGAGGGAAAGGTATCGTCCCTGTCCATGGTTACTGGTCCACGCATCGGTGGTCAGGTGGACCTTGCTACTAACGGCGTTTAGTAGCGCATGTTTTATTTTGCCCTCAACATGTTTCTGCAGGGCAGGGACGGCTCACCTGCTGAAATAAAAGCGGCTGGGCACGTTGTATTGGGGGACTGCCAATGCCATTAAGTCCCGGAAGGTGTCAGTGTCCACCAGCCTGAATGACAGCATTTCAACTGCCAGAAGTTTGGCAATGCCAGCATTCAGAGACTGTGCTCGGGGATGGTTTGCCGAGTAAGGGCGCCTTTTATCCCATGCCTGTGCTACCGATGGCTGTGATGGATGGGAACGTGCTGCTATGGGTGGAATCTGACAGGGTCTCCGGACAACAGTGGCAGAGGTTCTTCCTTGGCGATCCTGTGAGGAAGCCGAACCAGCAGTGTGTGAGCTGGAGGAAGAGGCCCCAACACGAACTGAAGAGGTGGTAGGTGGTGCTGTACGTTGGCCTACGTCTTCAGGGTGTCTCTGCAACTCCAACTCGTGCTTGGTGCGCACATGTTTCCACATATTTGTGGTATTGAGGTTGCTGACATTTCTCCCTCTTTTGACTTTCTGATGACACAGCTTGCATTTGACAAAGCAAATGTCATCTGCAACTGTGTCAAAAAAGGACCACGCACTGCAAGTCTTGGGAGCGCCCGTTTTGCCTTTGGAATGAGGAATGCTCCTAACGGGTGCCGAAGTGGAGGGTACAGGCAACCAAGTCTTCCCCCTCCCTCTGCCTCCTGTTTTGGCCGGTAGGGGAATCTCTTCCTCCGAGCTGCTCCCACCACCTTCCTGTTCCTCACGCCATGATGGGTCAAGGACCTCATCATCTTCCCTCCCCTCTTCAAACAGCTGCTTCTCCGGGGTTGTCTCGCCAGCACCGTACGCACCAGAAAGTGGCAACTGAGTCTCGTCATCATCTGATGCGTACTGAGGTGTGCTGACCATAGGCACTGGCCCACTCGCCTCTTCAGATTCAGAGGGACAAAGAAGTTGCGCATCACTGCATACTCCCTCTTCTTCACATTCAGGAATGCTGCTTGGCTGGCCCCCTCTTTCCAAGCCAACAGATTCCGAGAACAGAAGTAGAGACTGTGATGGCTCCTGTCCATGTCTCTCTGACTGCCTGGACACTTTGGCAGGTGGTGAAGAGACAGATGGTTGCTCTTCGGTGCTCTGGTCCTGAGAGGCTGTGGAAGTAATTGAAGTCGATGCGTTAGCTGCCATCCATCCAACAACGGCTTCAATTTGTTCCTCCCGCAGCAGTGGGGTACGTTGAGGTCCTACAAAGCTGCGCATAAAGGACTGTTGCCTGCTAAAACTGGGGGATGCTGATCCACTGGTGCCCGCAGCAGGCCCAGAATCCCCACGTCCTCTACCTGCAGAATCCCCACGTCCTCTCCCTGCAGAATCACCACGTCCTCTCCCTGCTGAAACTCGACGCCCATGCCCACGCGCCTTACTCCCTGCCTTCTTCATCTTGCCAGACTGCTTAAGATAGGCAGAAAAGTACAAAGGGGGGCCTTAGTGTGCTTATTCCTGAACAGCTGGTTACAGGTACAAGAAACACTAATTTTATGAAGTGTGTGTGTGTGGACTACACTTTATTAGGAGCTGATGTGGCCTACACAAGTTGCAAATGTAGTGTTTGGTGAACTTTTTTTGTGGTTTCTTTGTTGGAAACAAACTCAAAGTATGTGAACAAAGAATTGAAACTGATAGTATCACCAACTTTTTGGAGCTATTACAATGCAGGCAGGTAACCTACAATGCAAAAGATGAGGCTCCAAAAAAATTGGGTAATACTAATCTGGCTGCGCCGGCAGGGCACAAGCCAGAAAAAAAGGCTCCTCTATCTACTCCTATATAGTGTTTGCAACCAACCAATGTTGATGGATACGGATGGATGCACACTAATAGGAGAAGAAAAAATGAGCTGCACTCAAAGACAAATATGTGTGAGGCAGTGACGCACGTTGAGAGTTCTAAAACCAGACGTAGCTGCAGGATACTCTACTCAGCGTGAGCTGCACTCACACACAGTCAGAGACCTCTCAGACAGCCGTGAACAGTGCAGCTAAGTGGGCACTGGCACTGACAGGCTGCAGAAAGGCTCCGCTGTGTACTCCTATATAGTGTTTGCAACCACCGTAGATGGAGACAAATGGATGCACACTAATAGAAGAAAAAATGAGCTGCACTCAAATAAAAATATGTGTGAGGCACTGACGCACGCTGAGCGTCCTACAACCAGACGTAGCTGCAGGACACACTACTCAGCGTGAGCTGCACTCACACACAGTCAGAGACCTCTCAGACAGCCGTGACAGTGCAGCAAAGTGGACATTAGCACTGAAAGGCTGCAGAAAGGCTCCGCTGTCTACTACTAGTGTTTGCAACCAACGTATATGGATACGGATGGAAGCACACTAGATTGAAATTATGTAAAAAATGCATCTCAAAAATTAAAAGATGTATGAGGCAGCAGTGAGGCACGCTGGGCAGCCTACAACCTGACGTGGCTGCAGGACCCACTCCACAGCGTGAGCTGCACTCACACAGCCCTTGCAGACAGCTGTGAACACTGCTGCTAGGGCAAAGAAGGCTACAGTGGTGGTTTATGTAGCCTGGGTAAAGCACTAGATGTTTGGTGGAATCGCTATTTCTAACTGTCCCTCACAGTCTTCTACAGCAGCCTGTCCCTAACTGAATTCACAGCAGAGTGAACCAGAAATGGCGGCTGCGGTGGCTTTTATAGTGCATCATGACATCATTTCGGCAGCCAATCACAGCCATGCCAATAGTTAACATGCCTACATGCCTAACAGGATGTGCCCACACTTCGGAGGATTCCCATTGGCTTAATCAAAGCAAGCAGGCTCATAGCATGATGGGAACTTCCGATTCCGGTATCCGATATGACAAAAGTATCGGAAGTCAGTATCGGAATTCCGATACCGCTAATATCGGCCGATACCCGATACTTGCGGTATCGGAATGCTCAACACTAGTAATATCCCAAAAGTAATAGAAATGGAAACATAAGTTTTAACCATTCCAAAGGAGTTGAAAAGAAGTCTTGTGTGAGGAAAAGAAGGGCTCAATTCTGGCTTTACTAGTGCAGGGATACATTGAGCGTCATATTGCCGCCATCCTTAATATTTCTAAGACAACAGTTCATTACAACAAGGTCAAGCAGCAGACATTGGGGACAACGAAGATACAGAATGGCAGAGGGTGAAAATGACTTTCCACTGACTGGGATGACCATCATCTTATTTGAATGTCACTCAGCTACCAAAGGATGACATCAAGTGACCTACAAAAGGAATGGAAAATGGCAGCTGGGGTGAAGAGCACGGCAAGAACAGTTCGTAACAGGCTCTTAGAGGCAGGGCTCAAGTCATGTAAAGGTAGAAAAAAAGCCTTTCATCAATGAGAAGCAAAGGAGAGCCAGGCTGAAGTTTGCCAAAGATCATAAGGATTGGACCATAGAGGACTGGAGTAAGGTAATCTTCTCTGATGAGACTAATTTCCTGCTTTGCCCAACACTTGGTCATCTAATGGTTAGACGGAGACCTGGAGAGGCGTACAAGCCACAGTTTCTTGCACCCACTGTGAAATTTGGTGGAAGATGGGTGATGATCTGTGGATGCTTCAGCAAGGCTGGCATTGGGCAGGTTAACCTTTGGGAAAGAGGTATGAATCAAGCAGCATACAAGGTTATCCTGGAAAAACAGTTGATTCTTTCTGCTCAGGCAATGTTCCTCAACTCTGAGGACTGGTTTGTTCAGCAGGACAATGCGCCATGCCACACAGCTAGGTCAGTCAGTGTCTGGATGAAGGACCACCACATCTAATCCCTGTAATAGCCAGCCCAATCTCCAGACCTGAACCCCATTGAAAACCTCTGGAATGTAGTCAAGAGGAAGATGGATAATCACAAGCCATCAATCAAAGAAGAACTGCTTAAATTTTTGTACCAGGAGTGACATAAGGTCACCTAAAAGCAGTGTTAAAGACTGGTGGAAAGCATGCCAAGATGCATGAAAGCTGTGATTAAAAATCATGGTTATTCCACAAAATATTGATTTCTGAACTCTTCCTGAGTTAAAACATTAGTATTGTTGTTTTTAAATGATTATGAACTTGCTTTCTTAGCATTATTTGAGGTGTGCAAGCACGGCATTTTTTTTGTTCTTTTGAACATTTCTTATTTTCTAAAAATAAACACAAAATTGAGTGCTTGGAAATTCGAAGACATGTTGTCAGTAGTTGATAGACTAAAAGAGCAATTTACATTTTACTCAAAAATATACCTATAAAGAGAAAAATCAGACAAACTGAAAATTTTGCAGTGGTCTCTCTGAATAATTGCAGCAGTGAACAAGATGAGAGAAGTGGTCTGTGAATAAGGCAGAGATTAAACTGGGAGGTAGAAAAACACTGGAGGTGAAAGAGTGGTATGGTGAAAATGTCATCAGTACTGCTGCATTTGGATTACATTGACACTTTTTCTCCCTTTATTCTTAATGCACTAAAAAGCAAAACCAATAAGACACATTAGGTTTTACAGTAGAGAAAAAATCTGATATCAGTGTCAGATGGAGTGCTTGCTTGTCTGAGTTACTGTACTGAGCTTTGCATTTGTTCTTCAATTGCTTTTTTTTAATTAGGGAAAATTATTTTAAAAAATATGTAAAGAAATGTGCAAAATTCAGATCTTTTACTGTGAGTAGCTAGCTTACAAAGTATGTGTTTCACAACCATTTTATTGTAGTTTTACTAGTCAAATTTTTGTTCATACACATCACACTAATACAGCTCCCTGTTGCACGTGTCAGCTTTGGTAGACGTTACCTAGCAATCAATTCTTAATATATCATTTTTTTAGTCATTTTTTTAGAAGGAGATTAAAATTTGATGATTTTTAAATTTTGCTGGAAAAATAAAAAAAGATTGCAGACGCTTAACTGTGCATGTCTGTTTTTGCACACCTGTTTTACTAGTCCAATTTGACAACCATACACATCCCACCTATACCACGGCCTGCTGCCGCATTTTCTTTTCTGTACATGGAACTGACTTTTTAGCATTTTTTTCCGTCTGTTCGATCAAGAGTTGAAAAATTAGGGTTGAAAATATTGTGAATGTTAATTGTAGTGTTGAACAAAATGTATATTAAAAAAAGTTACTATTGCAATGGAAAGGGTAGTGTAAAAAGTTATTTGTAGCGTTAAACAAAATGTATAGTAAAAAAACATATCACGGCTAAGAATGTGTGAACCACTAGCAACAGCAGAAGAACCACTAGCAACAGTAGACGAGCCACCATTAGCACCAGCCATCTGGGAAGAAGTACTACCAAATGCAGGCTACCATTGGCCTCCTTTACCTCTGGCAAATGTACTACTGGGGAGAAAGCAGAGAGCATTATGGCATATATTGCATATTACACAACTCAGACATAGCAGCATGATGTCCACAAGTAGAATTTTTGCAGAATTTTTGATTAATAATTTACTTAGCATATTTGGTGCATAAAATATTCACCAGCACAATCAATGAAATTTCTAAAATCACGTGCACATGCTAGATTTTTTTCCTGTGTGTATTTCGAGTCCTGCTGCATTTTTGTTAAGACACAGATTGTTAAGTATTTCATCGTTTTTGCATTATCTTTCACCCTTCAAATAAATTCAAACGAATGGGTTAAAAATGCAAGAATGAATGTTGCAAAAAATGCATGTAAAAACAATAAAAATGCCAACTTGTACAGGGTATTTACTCAATGAAGTTTTTTTTTAGGAGTTTTTGGAGTCAAAGCTAAGCGGAAACTCTCCAACTCCTGAAAGCTGCAAAATTCCTCAAAAATATGGAGTTTCAGCTTAGTTTCTGCTCTTAATCCTCAGCAATTAGACTCACTGTGCACATAACCGAACAGCCGCATTGTCAATTTGTGTTAGTTTTCTGCATAGACGGTCTGCTTGATCACAAATGACTAAGAACGATAATTTTGGACAGATTTAATAAAAAAAATGTATTAATAAATGGGATGTCGATTGCTACTGGGTTACCATCCATTTCTAACTTTTTGACATTACTAAGGTTGTTTTCGCATTAAAAAGACCAGAAACGATTAGAAACAGTTATAGGAGTCTTTAGAATGTTTTACATCTTTTCAGAGCAGTTTAAGTAACTTCAATTTGTTGTAAATTTATTTATATTTAGAAAATTTCACCAAATCTGGAAAATTCAAATTTCTAAAGAGTCTGTAAAAAATAGTGCAGACACAAAACAGTGAAAAATATTAAGCGCTATGTTTTAAGTCTGTTACTTTGCGAAACTAAATTTCCATAATTGGATTTTTTGTGCATTTTTAAAGCAATTCAATAAAATAATGCAATTTTGTAAAATCGGTACGCTAACTTTCTGTACTAATAGCTGCCTACTTTCAGCTTATAAAACTCGATGTTTGAAAGCCACTCGGTAATTCTCTTCAATTACAACTAATTTTTAAGCATAGTCTTATAAGGTGCGCAGAAAATATTAGTATTTTTTTTTCGACTTCTTGAAAGTTGCTTTGAAGTTTTTGAGTTTGCATAGGTAGCAAAACCTACAGGGAGTCATTTAGGGATACGTTTATGACTTCATGGAATTAAAAACCTTGACAAGTGACATATCAGATAGAAATGTCTAGCTCTCATATCAAAAAGCCAATTATATAGTCTGGGGTTTTAAAGGAAATATGAAAATGTTCATACTGACTGGGGTGAGTAATTGCTATATGCCATGAATTATTATCTTTCAATGTGTTTGTGGATTATTAGAAAATGATGTGTTTGTGTTATTTAAAATGGGAACAGCTTTGCCAATTTAATAATTGTCTGAATATTCAGATTTTGTATTAGTCTGGCCTGATGAAGAGACCTGAGTAGTCTCGAAAGCTTGCAATGTGTTACCATCTTTTCAGTTAGCCATTAAAAGGTATCAACTACTGAGGACTCTCAATCCTGAATATTTTTCTGTCTGAATATAGTGATTTTCACACCCAGTGTTGCTGACAAGTTGGTGTGGTTGAACAAATGGTACAAAGGATTACTTCGGCACACACCCCGCTAATGTTATCCTTTTGCTGTATTAATATTACGATTGTGTGCTGCTAAAGTTTATGTCTGTAAATAGCTTATAGCCTTTTCATAACAAAAATAACACTTTTTATTGCACAAACAAGATATAGTATTTCTACAGAGCTCTATATAATTTTTTTGCAATATGTTTTGATTGAGAGCTTATTTATATTGCACATCCAACAATCAATGGCCAACATTTTTTGTTTGGAATTTATCACTTTTATTATAATAATTTGTCTATTTAAGAGTAATATTTAGATACACTTTCATGTTTTTTTACAAAGTGTACAAAATGTAATATACAATGTGATTATTTAAAATATGCTGTATACAGGTGCATCTCACAAAATTCGAATATCATCACAAAGTTAATTTATTTCAGCTCTTCAATACAAAAAGTGAAACTCATATATTATATATAGACATTACACACAGAGTGATGTATTTCAATGAAAATCTGTGTGTAATGTCTATAATATATGAGCTTCACTTTTTGTATTGAAGAACTGAAGAAAAAATTATCTTTTTGATGATATTCTAACTTTGTGAGATGCACCTGTAACTTACAGACAGGGATGAGCGAGTATACTAGTTAGGATTCGGTACTCGGCGAGAAATGAGGTACTCGCGGTACTCGAATACTAGCGAGTAAATTTCACTACTTGCCTCGCAATATTCGGATCTCCCGCTGGCATGTGTTAGCCAATCACAGTAAAGCCACCACCTTCTTTGTTGTGGCATTACTGTGATTGGCTGGCTGCGCAGCATCACTGTATCAGTGTAGCCTCTGGAGAGCGGTTGCATCAGCTGATGCAGCTGCTCTCCACGGGAGATCGACGTGGGTTCCTCATTATTAATGGGATTAAGGCGGAAAGGTGAGTATAGGTTGCTTTATTATTTTAATTTTTTTACAGGTGATCAATGGCTTCAGGGAATGAGTTGTGTATGTTATTTGTTGTATGTTCTGCATGTTTTTTTTTTTACATTCACCACATTAGCCGGATGATGGGAATACTACTTTCCCATCATCCGCTAATGCTGTCACTGTAGCGGGCATAGCCGGTTGGGACAAGCAGTCCCATCGGAAAATGCCCGCACAGCCACCACACAGGCCCTGTACAGAGCCAGCGCAGCCCGCACAGGCCCCGCACTACCCGCACAGCACTGGCACAGCCCGCACAGGCCCCACACAGAGCCAGCACAGCCTGCACTGGCCCTGAACAGCACTTGCACAGACCCTGCACAGCACCAGCAGAGCCCACAGAGCCTGGCACAGCCCCACACACAGCCCCACTGACCCCCGCACACATTGTCCATGCACACATAGTCTTCACCCACACTTGCTCTGTAACGAGCACAGCGAGTCTGAGTATTTCATTACTTGCTCATCCCTACTTACAGAGAAAGAGATGGATATATATATATATATATATATATATATATTATACAGGTGAAGGGTCTGGTGCTAATTCCATCAGTAATATTTGCATTTGGAAGCTATTGCTGTGAACCCATAATATGAGTTAAAATACCTCTCAATTGAAGAGAAACAGCCCTTCATTAGGTTGAAAAAAAAATCAAACAATGAGATAGCATAAATATGTTAGTTGCCAAATTAATAGTTAGGTACAATCTTCAAAAAGGAACCCACTGGTAACTTCATGCAATCATTGCCTGCAAGAGATTCTCTGCAAAGTATTAAAAATGAACATTTTATATGAGCACGATAAAGTTAATTTTCCCAATGACTTTGGATCCGCTGAAAGAAGGAAAAAAGTTGCAATTTGTAAACTTTTAACAGAACATTTTTGTTCAACATCTTTAACTAAACCTGAAAGTTTACACTTCAATTGCATCTGAGTAGTTTTATTTTACATCAAAATTAGTGGCACACAGAGCCCAAATAAAGAGGTTTCATTACCTGTTCAAACACTTCTGAACCTACTGTAGCTGAATATATACTGTGTGTATATATATATATATATATCATCATGTATCCCAAGACAATTATGCTCACTGCCGTTCAATTCCTTCTTCTGATCAACCATCACTCCTTTCCCGTGGAAGTCTCAATTTTTGTGATTGGTGAGTGTCCCTGCAGTGGGGCCAGGACTCCAATGATCCAGAAGTTATTCCATATCCTATGGATGGGGGAAATCTTGTAAACATGAGAATGCCCTTTTAACATGCCCATGCCCATTAAATCAATTTCCGTTAAATCCACACATTATGTCAGGCCATAAAATCCTCATGGAAAAGCCACACTGTATAATATAGTGTAAAGATATACAAATCTATCTATTATGTGTGGTAGTAATGGGACTATAAAGGGGTGCAATCACTATATAAACTATAGCAAAACCACAAAAAACATGCAATCAAAAAAATCCCAAATCCATATAGTTGCAGAGCTAGAAATCCATTTTATTACTTACATACAGGTAAATGAAGGAAAAAAAGAGGGGGGGGGAAGGAACCACAATAACCATATGCACACGCAAAAAGAAGGGGCACACATGCTGCAAAATAAAGGGATTTATATAATAGCCATAATGCCAATATAGAAGTAATACAATCCACACTATTGCACATTCCCAAATGGCCTAACACACACAGCTGATGCTGGAATACAGGTGTATGCAAATTAGAACAACAATCCCCATAATTATACCTTGACAAAGGCTTCTGTGGGCCGAAACGCGCGTCGGGGAAGGCTCAGTGCTCTTCACCTATTCCAGGCCATCTACCAGGTATAATTATGGGGATTACCGATCTAATTTGCATATGCCTGTATTCCAGCACTAGCTGTGTGTGTTAGGCCATTTGGGAATGTGCAATAGTGTGGGATTGTATTGCTTCTATATTGGCATTATGGCTATTATATAAATCCCTTTATTTTGCAGCATGTGTGCCCCTTCTTTTTGCGTGTACCTATGGTTATTGTGGTTCCTCACCCCCCCTTTTTTTCCTTCATTTACCTGTATGTAACTAATAAAATGGATTTCTATCTTTGCAACTATATGGATTTTGGATTTTTTGGATCACATGTTTTTTGTGGTTTTGCTATATTATGTCAGGCGTAACAGATAAATATGCATAGTGGCTTGTACAAGACTCTCCCCTGATATTGAATATTGGATTAAAAAATCGTCAGCAAGTTAGATTTCAGCAGAGCTGATTCTTTGTGCTTGAAAGAAATAAGAAGTTTCTCGGCATGTCATGACTCATCTCAATACATCTAAAGACAGCAAAGAGTGTAAATAATTGTTGGCTGGACCATCATTTGACCAACACGTATGGCTATGGCTACATTTCCATGCATATCTTAGTTTTCCTTTTTCTCTCTCTCTCTCTGATGTTTTCTTTTGCATTTCCATTTCAGTAGAAAATAGCCAATTGTGTTGATTCTTAGCCATTTATGAAATGATTTCTGAACAATTTTAAATTGGTAACAGATTAATACATACTATGAGTGAGCCACTTAAAAACCTTTTTAGGATCTGCACCCCAACGTGTGAATTCAATTTTATAATCCAAAAATTAGAAATATTGGCATTTTACACAGTTCAGAACCACTTCTTTTCCCTTCATCCCTGCTGATGCCAACTCTGTAAGCTTATACACAGAGAAAATGCCAGAAAAATGAATTCACCTAAAATAACTTTAGTTTCTTGTTCAAATTGCAAATTGCAAGCTTTTTGGTGTCTGCCAGCTATTAAAGTCCTGTGACAGCAGCAGCAGTGACATTGATTCAAGTTTTGTGTCAAAGTGAACTAGCAGCAGAGAAAGAAGAGGTGGCAAGTCTAATATGAGCTAGTAGGGTTTTATCAGACAGTGATCATAATGTAGTAAAAATATTTACACAGTAGTATCTCCAGTATTAATGGCTGAGCGATGAAAAATAAAATCCTACACAGATGCTACTAGTGAATAACTAAGTGTTCTGTACAGTTATTATTTTTCACCGGAGGAATATTTTAAGTTATAGTGAGCTCGTACTTAACTCTTATCATGTGATGCTACCGTCATACAGGAACCATTATATTTTTCAATGGATACTTAGAATGACATGATATCCAATACTTTATTTAGCTCAGAACTAGAAAACACCACTGGAATTCCAGTCCATTCCCTCCATTTAAATGATATTCCTTCAAAATGGAATAAAATTGAAGTAACTCAATGAAACCCATTTTGAGAATAAGTAGATTGCCATTTTTCATTCTCAGTTAATTATGTACTACAATCATAAAAATTAAGCTCATGACAACAGAAGAACATTGAGTTTTGTAACTAATGGTAAGACCTTACTGAAAACAACTTTCTGCTAGTGTGGTTTCAGTGTTAATGGCTGAGCACTGAAAAAATAATATTCTATGTATAGTACTGTGAAAAATAGTGCTAATAGTTTAGTTTTAGACTTTAACAAGGTGCGAAGTTAATGAACAAAAGAAAAATGTAAAATAAATGCCCCTCTTCTTTCAGAACAATATCAATCCATTCATTCTTTAAAATACACTTGTACACTATTTTTCAAGGAAATCAGCAGGCAGGTTTTTTCAAACATCTTGGACAATTAAAGGGAATCTGTCAGTAGGGTAAACCCTCTTATGGGCTATATGGGCACATAGGTAATTGGAAGTGAAATAAAATGATACCTTGATATTTGCAATCTGATGTCTTATTCCAAAGAACTCTTTGTTTTTATTATATGCAAATAAACTGTTAAGATCTATGGGCCAGACACTGAACTCTCTGAGAATCTGGCTAAAGAGATTATTTTAAATAAAAGGAGTAATTATCCATATGAATAACACAAGACCTAAAGGCCCCGTTACACATAACGATGTCCCAGAGATCCCACCAATGATCCGACATGATGGGATCGCTGGGACATCCTTAGGCTGATCGCTGGTGAGCTGTCACAAGACAGCCCCTCCAACGATCACGACCAGCGACGCTGGACACTGGTTTCTAATGTAAACATCGGGTATCCAGGAGCCATGGCTCCTGGATACCCGCTGTTGACCTTGGAAACCGGCGTACACGCTGGTTTCCAAGGTAAACATCGGTTATCTAAGAGCCACGCAACTCCTGGATACCCGATGTTTACATTAGAAAACAGCGTCCAGCGTCGCTGATCGCTGGTCTCTTGCTGCCACACGCAGTGATGTGTACTGGCCAGCGGGAGACCAGTGATCGAAAAATGGCTCAGGCCGATCGAGCACGATCAGCGATAACCGGTGGGGAGGCCGGTCGCTGATCCCTGTCACACACAGCGATCTCGCTGGAGAGATCGCTGATGCGTCACAAAATCAGTGATCTCGCTAGCGAGATTGCTGTGTGTGATGGGGCCTTTAGAATTTGTCTCAATAAAAACATGTTTCAACAGCTCTCACAGCTCTGCTGTACTATAACACTGGCTGAAGCATTGAGAGGAACTTGCAAATGTTGCACACAGCTCTGCAGGGAGATCAGGAAATTAGAGAAGAGTCATTACATATCCCACTGACACACAGACACACCAACACACCTATATACTGTTTATATTGTGAGGCAGTGAATCCTGTTACAGCTAGGGGGCCCTGTATGTTCTCCTTAGGATAGGCACAGAGGCGTATTGAGGCCATGGGAGTGCATGGCAGTCACAGGAGTAACTTTGATGGTGAGACAGTAACTGGCATTATTGTGAATGGCCGGTATGTGTTGCAGAGATGGAGGATGTCCACTGTGCTGTAAGCACAAATTGTTGTTGTTCTTGGACCTGTAGTCCCACAAGTGTTTGTTTAATTTTAAGGAGGGATAACAGGGTTAGTCAGTGAGCTGGGTGGGACTGGATAACTACACACACCTTCCACCTAAGGGAGTGGCCACAGTGATATAACGTGACAGAGTTCTGGTCACATGGTCAGTGTGTAAGGTCCTGGATGGCCGTTGTGTTGGAAGGTCCTAGGTGTAGGACCGGATTCCTGAACACCACATGGAGAAGCCATAGACCTGAAGGTCTGTGTGTTGGGCGGTCCTATTAGTGGACGGACATCCTGAATAGCAGATAGAGAGGCCACGTTCCTGCATGTTTCTGTGTTGGAAGGTCCCATGTGGGGACTGGAATCCTGAAGAGCACAGGATGAGACTATGTGTGTGCAAAGTCAGTGACATCACTGAGTTGGGGAAGCTACTGACCTTCTGAGGGTCTGGAACTGTTGAGAGTGCTCTGGTTGCAAGGCCATTGATCCCAGAAAGGCAGATTCTCCGGGAGAGAGGACTGATGAGGAGTCAGCATGTGGAGCAGCAGCTCCTGTAAGGTAACTCCAGACAAGGGGTTTATGGGCAGACAAGTATCTGCCATTGGAAAAGACTGTTAGTGCCTACAATGTTCCATGGATGTTTACGAACTTTGCGGTCACTCAGGGTAACTGTATGGAGTAAGGTCCAGCATGTTTAGAGACTGCTACTTAATGTCGTATGTTGGTGCCTGTTGTGTTCCCCGGACACTAAGGAACTGTTTGGCATATGGTTTCCCACGGTAACTGGACAAAGAAGTCGGGCATGTTTAGAGACTGCAAGTTAAAGCTGTATATTATGAAGTGCTACTGACTATATGTGGATTGTGTAACCTGGCAGTTTATACTGAGAAAAACAAACCCAAATTGACTGTATTGTGAGAAAAACGTGCCTGTGTGCCTTTATCCAAGTTGCTAAGCAAGTGTCCCCCAACACATGCAGTAAGCACTGATACAGGCTCGGAATGGCCCCTAGGGTAACGGGGGAATTCCCCGGTGGGCCCCTGTGCAGATCAGGGCCCCCAAACCCACTGTATGGGCAGTGCTTGGCATAGTTCACTTGAATCACTCTGTACAGAAAAAAACATCATCATCATTCATTATCCAAACTAACTAGTTTATTATTATATAGAGATATAGGTAAATTTGTGAATGAGGGTAGTGTAATATTTGTAAGCAGTTGAAAAGTGGGCCCCCAAAGTTAATATTACAGGTGGGTGTCCTTAGCACCCCAGTCTGACACTGTACATATATATATATATATATATATATATATATATATAGTGAAATCCAGGTAGGACTAGGACTAATTCCTGGCACTTCAGGTCTTAATTAGGTGCACCTATCTAGCTATGTCTAGAGGGCCTGGCTGGGTGATGGCTTGTCAGTGAGCTTCAAAGTTTTTCAATTGTAGATAGTCTACCAGAGCTTGAGATGTTGGAACTGGTGAGAAACGTAATGTAAATCACACTGAGCTTGACATGAAATCTGAGCTGCTGTCTGGGAGAGAGTTTGGCATTGTTCAGCTTGCAGAGAGAGAAGTGTCATGTACACAAATCTCAGCATGTGACTTGGAATGCACCTGCAAGGGTTATTTTATCTCCTCTCACTCAATCCAGCTCTCAACCTCTGTTTTAGGCTATAAAGTCAGCATAAATCACATCTTAACATAATCAATGCACTTTGATTTCTTAACATGCTGCCACCACTCATCAAACACATGCGGCAATGAATCCCTAAAATATGTTACTGTCAGACAATCAAAAGGTCACACACTCTCTGAAGGCTATGGATTCTTTTAGAGTGTAAGCAGGTTGTGGGATGCAGTGACAGACAGGAAGCAGAGCAAGGGTTAACAATTTTAACAATTTTATTTAAACAGGGAATTTGCTCCTCGCTGGGAGATAAATGGTTAAACACGGGAATAAACAGTTCAGGTGTAAATAATACTGTATGCAGAGATAACAAACAAGGTAACAGCAGTTCTGTTGTACATTTATCGTTTCAGATGTTTCTCCGACTGTAGATGCTCCATGAAAGTCAGTAGTGCTGACAACAGCTGACGCCGTGCTTGATTTCTTAACATGCTGCCACCACTGATCATATACACAAGAAAGTCCTGCTGGTAATGGTAGTCTGTCTTCTCGAGGCAGTGGTTGGTGTCCATTACCTTCCACTGGGCCCCTAGTCCATATACTTATGAGGCCGGAGGAGTGTGGGCCATGGCACTGTCTGAGCCCAGCGTGGCCCAGCAGATATACCCTGGTGAATTGGGGTGCAGATGGCAGTCCTGCACCCGATCTCTCTCTGGCAGCATGCATGCAGTACTCACTAGCCTGGAACATTCAGCACGTTGCTCGGTGGTGACCAACGGGCACACTGCACATCTCTCCTCACAGTCTGTCAGTGGTGGCTGTAGCACTGCGTGGGCGCGGGCCTGCGCTGTATGGATGCTCCAGTGCTGGAGCACTCACTGGTCCCTGCTTCGTGCTGTCTGTTCCCACCAAGTATCTCTCTAGGCCCCCCCGTCTTCTGCAGTACGTCGCAGCGCCGGCGGGTCGGGTGTGGAGCACGCTGCCTTCCCTGCTGCTCGCATGCTGACAGTGGGGGCCTCTCTGCAGCTTCACGCGCTTTCTACCTCAGCTTCTGGCCGGGTTCTCTCTCTAAACATTCCCCCTCTTCCTGAGTCATGGGGCCTGTCTGGTCCCCTATTCCTTCCCCCAGGAAACAGGGGATGCAGCTTCAGTAGTTCCGGACAAGGTTCAATGCAGGTACTTGCAGCCTGGTCTTCCTCCTTACAAGAGCATACAAGGGTCAAACTTATTAAAAGATTTTATGCTTTAATATAAAAATGTACACTGCTTGCAATAAATATATAAATGGTAAAAAACAACACACAAATATGCAAATCAGTTATAAAATAAAAATGGAGAAATAGCAGAAATTCTTAAACGTTTCCATCTACAGTTATTTTTCTGTTTTCACTGAAGGAAGGAGAAGTGTATTATGGATCGCATCTGCCTCCTACATCGCCCTTACATGTGAACACTTTCTCTTTGTGCTACCTAGCTTTTTATAGTCCTGACTATAGGCTCAAATTTCCAGAATGACCCAGATTGGTCCTTTTAAAAGATGCTGTTTGTGAATAGACGATGGGGAAAACTGTGCATTTCAAATATCATGTGTCTCCCTCCATTTCTCAATAAACAGAAAATATTGTTTCCTAGCTCCAAACCATCTGCCAGCTCTTTAAAGCTGTCATGCTTGACACATCTAGCATTCTCCAAGAAAACTCCCCCGCTAGAGTTGAGCGAAACGGGTTGAAAAAATTCAAAAGTCGCCGACTTTTGCCAAAGTCGGGTTTCATGAAATGAAACCCGACCTTAACGTGAGGTCGGCCATGAGGTCGGCGACTTTAGTGCCAAAGTCGCATTTCAAAAGATGCTTTAGTGCCCTTTTTCAGCCAATCAGGAAGAACGGACACTGTGGGCAACGTGATGACATAGGTAGCGGTCACCACCATCTTGGAGAAGGGCATGCAAGTGATTGGCTTACTTGGTGGGGCATCACGGGGGGTATAAAAGGGCATGCACGCCGACCACCATGTTACTCATGCTGATCTCAGAATAGGGAGAGCTGCTGCTGCTGCTGATTCTGTAGGGAGAGCGTTGGGAAGGCAAAAAAAAAACTGCTTCTACTGATAGCGCTTTTCACTGTAGTTACTGTGCAGTGAAAGGTGAAGATTTTTGCTTTTGTGCAGCAGCACTGGTGGTGATTAGCCTGCCTTTTAAGGCTAGCTGCATTGCTGTGTGCACACTGGTGTTCAAACTGCTTTTTTAAAAGCAATCCAAATTTTATTGTTTTGTCCTGGTAAGGTACTGAGCGTTCATTTTTTCACACACCGTACAGCGGTGTACGCTCCTCACACAGTACCGTGTAACGGCTGTTATCATGGCCAAATTGAAGCTATCTAAGTGTGTGACTCTGTAAGGGAAAGCTGAGGAGTTTGTCCGTTCTTACAGACCTACACCTTATAGTTTTGTCCGTTTTTCAAACAGTTTAGTATATCTGCTGTTTGATTACATTCAAAACTAGAGAGAGACAGTGTGTCAGTCCGTATACAAAAACACAGAGCTTGACAATTTTACATACACCGTACAGCGGTGTATGTGTACGCTCCTCTCACAGTACCATGTAACGGCTGTTATCATGGCCAAATTGAAGCTATCTAAGTGTGTGACTCTGTAAGGAAAAGCCGAGGAGTTTGTCTGTTCTTACAGACCTACAGCTTATAGTTTGGTCCATTTTTCAAACAGTTGAGAGTTATGAATGAGTCACCGGAGAAGGAGGAAACAAAAATACAAGCTAAGTCCAGAAAACCGGAGAGGTTGGTAGCTATCGGATTGCAGACCCCTGATCCTATACACCACAACTAACAGTAGCTGTGGGGGGTTCCTACGGTGCCCTAGACCCCTCGTCACAGCCGGAGAACTACATAAGCCTAAAGAAGGAAAGGGGAAATCTAAACTGCCCCAGAGCCGACCACAAAGCAATAGAAAGCCCCCAACATGTATTGTCGGTAAAAAATAGATGAAAACACAAACACAGACAGAAAGACAGGCTGAGCAAACGATGGGGCCCAACTAACTAGATAGGACAGGACAGAAAAGATGCTGGCTGCAATCCGCAACAAACCCTACCAAAAATGTCCCAACCATCTGATAGGGAAAAAGGCCCTGAAGTTGCTAGACTTCAAAATCACTATATCAGCACTCAGGTATATTCTGAAAACAGCAAAGAGATCAACTGATCAGAGACAAAAATGGAATTCAGCCAGTCCCAACCAGGACTGGCTGAACACAAACACTAAGCAAACCAGACAAAATCTCATGGAAAAACAGCAGGGCAAAAACTTAGCTTTTAGTAGACAGGAACCAAGCTGGATGCAAGAGCTCAGAGCAGAAAGGATCACCAGCAGCCCTGCAGGGCGTCGGCTGCCTTATATCCACTCAGAAATTCCAGATGTCCAATCACACTCCCCCTGTTCAGATGACAGGTTCTTCCCATCCCAATCAATTTCACTACCTCTCTTCACCAGCAGAGGGAGTTCATTAGACATCAAAGGTGAAGGGGAGAATGAACTCACAACAGTACCTCCCCCTTGAGGAGGGGTCACCGAACCCTCATCCACGCCACCAGGGTGATCAGGATGGGCCCGATGAAAAGCACGAACCAATCTTTCGGCATGAATATCGGATGCAGGGACCCAAGAATTATCCTCCTGGCAATAACCCTTCCATTTAACCAAATACTGGAGTCTCCGTCTAGCCAGACGAGAATCCAGTATCTTCTCAACCTCATATTCCACATTACCTTCAACCAATACAGGGTCAGGAGGTGCCACCACAGGAACTACTGGCTCAACAAACCTCTTTAACAGAGACTAATGAAACACGTTATGGATCTTGAATGTAACTGGAAGAGCCAATCGAAAAGAGACCGGATTAAGAATCTCCAAAATCTTGTAAGGTCCAATAAAACTAGGTTTAAACTTTGGAGAAGCCACCTTCATAGAGATATTCTTTGATGACAACCAAATCATATCACCCACCTTAAACCTGGGACCAATGGTCCTATGCCGGTTGGAAAACCGCTGGGCCTTTTCCTGGGAGAGAGACAACTTATCCACCACTTGGTCCCAAATCTGGTGCATTCTCTCCACCACAGTGTCAACACCTGGGCAGGCAGAAGACTCCACCTGCCCTGAAGAGAATCGAGGATGAAACCCAAAGTTACAAAAAAAAGGCGACATCAAAGTGGCAGAACTAGCTCTATTATTTAAAGCAAATTCGGCCAAGGGCAAAAATGAAACCCAATCATCCTGATCAGCAGAAATAAAACATCTCAAATACGACTCCAAATTCTGGTTTGTTCTCTCCGTCTGCCCATTGGTCTGAGGGTGAAACTCAGAGCAGAAGGACAACTGAATTCCCAGCTTGGAACAGAAAGTCCTCCAAAATCTAGAAACAAACTGAACTCCTCTGTCAGATACAATGTTCTCAGGAATCCCGTGCAAGCGAACCACCTGTTGCAAAAACAAGGGCACCAACTCTGAGGAAGATGGCAACTTAGGGAGTGGTAGAAGATGGACCATCTTAGAAAATCTATCACAAATCACCCAAATAACAGTCATTCTCTGAGAGACAGGCATATCAGACATAAAATCCATTGAAATGTGGGTCCATGGCCTCCTGGGCACCGGCAAAGGCATCAACAACCCACTAGAGCGAGAACAAGGTTTAGACCGGGAGCAAGTCCCACAGGACTGCACAAAATTCCTGACATCACGAGACAAGGCGGGCCACCAAAAAGACCAACTCACCAAATCTCTAGTAACAAAAATACCTGGATGACCAGCCAATGCGAAGCAATGAACCTCAGACATCAATCTCTTCCTCCACTGGTCAGGAACATACAATTTTCCAATGGGACAACGCTCAGGTTTGTCCTCTTGAAACTCTTCCAGAACACGTCTCAAATCGGGCGAGATGGCAGAAAGAACTACCCCCTCACCTAAGATGGTAGCAGGCTTGGTCACAATAGGAGAATCAGCAAAGAAACTCCTATAGAGGGCGTCTGCCTTGACATTCTTAGTGCCTGGAAGAAAAGAGACCACAAAATCAAAACGTGTGAAAAACAAGGCCCACCTAGCCTGTCTAGGATTCAAGCATTTGGCCGACTCCAGGTAAATCAAATTCTTGTGGTCAGTAAGGACCACGACTTGATGTTTAACTCCCTCCAACCAATGTCTCCATTCCTCAAATGCCCATTTCATGGCTAACAGTTCCCGATTCCCCACATCATAGTTACGTTCGGATGGGGAGAACTTTCGGGAAAAGATAGCACAGGGATTCATTTTAGATGTTACAGGATCTTTTTGGGACAAAACAGCTCCTGCACCAATCTCAGAAGCGTCCACCTCTACCTGAAACGGGAGTGAGATATCAGGTTGCCGCAAAACCGGAGCAGAAGTGAACCTTCGCTTCAGCTCCTGAAAGGAAGAAACAGCCTCCAGAGACCAATTCAGCACATCAGCCCCCTTTTTAGTCAAATCAGTCAATGGTTTGGCAATACCAGAAAAATTAGCTATAAATTTACGATAAAAATTAGCAAAACCCAAAAACTTCTGGAGCGCCTTCAAAGAAGTGGGCTGAACTCAATCATAAATGGCCTGTATCTTGGCCGGGTCCATTTCAATAGTTGACAGAGACAAAATAAATCCCAAAAATGAAATCCTCTGTACACCAAAAAGGCATTTAGATCCCTTGACATACAGGGAATTCTCCCTCAAAATCCGGAACACAGTCCGAACATGTTCCACATGAGAGTCCCATTCCTTGGAAAAGATCAAAATATCATCCAGATAGGTGATCAAAAATTTATCCACAAAGTCTCGGAAAATATCATTCATGAAGCACTGGAAGACATAAGGGGCATTAGAGAGCCCAAAAGGCATCACCAGGTACTCAAAATGTACCTACGGAGTATTAAACGCCATCTTCCATTCATCCCCCTGCTTAATGCGAATAAGATTATACGCCCCCCCTGAGGTCAAACTTGGTAAACCAGCCAATGCTAAGCAATGGACTTCAGACATCACTCTCTTCCTCCACTGGTCAGGAACATTCAATTTTCCCATAGGACAATGCTCAGGTTCGTCCTCCTGAAATTCCTCCAGGTCGCATCTCAAATCGGGCGAGATGGCAGAAAGAACTACCCCCTCACCTAGGATGGTAGTAGGCTCGGCCACAATAAGAGACTCAGCAAAGAAACTCCTAGAAAGGGCATCTGCCATAACATTCTTAGTGCCTGATGAAAAGAGACCAAAAAATTAAAACGTGTGAAAAACAAGGCCCACCTAGCCTGTCTAGAATTCAAGCGTTTGGCCAATTCAAGATAAATTAAATTAAATTCTTGTGGTCGGTGAGGACCACAACTTGATGTCTAGCTCCCTCCAACCAATGTCTCCACTCTTCAAATGTCCATTTCATGGTCAACAATTCCCGATTCCCCACATCATAGTTACGTTCAGATGGGGAAAATTTTTTGAGAAAAGAAGGCACAGGGATTCATTTTAGAAGTCACCGGATCTTTTTGGGACAAAACAGCTCCTGCACCAATCTCAGAAGCATCTACCTCCACCTGAAATGGAAGTGAGACATTAGGTTGCCGTAGAACCAGTGCAGAAGTGAATCTCCGCTTAAGCTCCTGAAATGCCGAGACAGCCTCTGGAGACCAATTCAGCACATGAGCGCCCTCCTTGGTCAGATCAGTCAGTGGTTTGACAATACCAGAAAAATTACCTATAAATTTACGATAAAAATTAGCAAAACCCAAAAACTTCTGGAGAGCCTTCAAAGAAGTGGGCTGAACCCAATCATAAATGGCCTGTACCTTGGCCGGGTCCAATTCAATAGCCGACAGAGACAAAATAAATCCCAAGAATGAAATCCTCTGTACACCAAAGAGGCATTTCGATCCCTTAACATACAGGGAAATCTCCCTCAAAATCCGGAACACAGTCCGGACATGTTCCACATGAGAATCCCAATCACTGGAAAAGATCAAAATATCATCCAGATAGATAATCAAAAACTTATCCACAACGTCTCGGAAAATATCATTCATAAAGGATTGGAAGACAGAAGGGGCATTAGTGAGCCCAAAAGGCATCACCAGGTACTCAAAATGTCCCTCCGGAGTATTAAACGCCGTTTTCCATTCATCACCGTGCTTGATGCGAATAAGATTATACGCCCCCCTGAGGTCAAGCTTGGTAAACCAGCAGGCACTTTTAACTCTGGCAAATAGATCAGAAATCAGGGGTAACGGATACTGATATTTAACAGTAATTTTGTTGAGGGAACGATAGTCAATACAAGGCCTTAATGAACCATCTTTCTTGGCCACAAAAAAAAACCCAGCACCTAATGGTGAATAGGATGGTCTAATATGACCCTTCTCCAACGACTCCTTAATATAGGATCGCATAGCCTCGTGCTCGGGTACAGATAAAATGAAAAGTCGACCCTTGGGAAATTTACACCCAGGGCTCAGCTCAATTGCACAGTCATAACTCCTATGAGGAGGCAAATACGCAGACTCATTCTCACTAAATATATCATAAAAATCAGCCAAATAGTCAGGAACATCATGCGACTGGGGAGAGGTGGAGAAAATAGGAGCGTCACTAAGGGCACACCGACAACCCCAACTCACCACAGACACAGATTTCCAATCCAAAACTGGATTATGGATTTGCAACCAGGGAAACCCCAGAACGATGGTATCATGCAAATTATGCAACACCAAAAATCTGCAATTTTCTTGATGGTCTGGGGCGACCCGCATTACCACCTGGGTCCAAAACTGAGGTTTATTCTTCGCCAAAGAAGTAGCATCAATACCCCTCAAAGGGATAGGCGTCCGCAGAGGTGTCATAGGAAACCCACAACGTTTAGCAAAATCCAAGTCCATCAGGTTCAGAGCTGCTCCCGAATCCACAAAAGCCTTAGTGGAAAATGTGGACAGAGAGCAGATCAGAGTAATTGCCATCATAAACTTAGGTTGAACACCACGCACAGCAAATGTGTGTGCAAAATGTTTCTCTCGTTTAGGGCAGACAGAAATAATATGAGAGGTGTTATGATTGAGTCACCGTAGGAGGCAGACACAAAAATAGAAGCTACGTCCAGAAAACCAGAGAAGTTGGCAACTATCAGATTGCAGACCCCTGAACCTATCAACACAACTAGCAGTAGCCGTGGGAGGTTCCTACGATGCCCTAGACCCCTCGATCACAGCCGGAGCGCTAAATAGCCTAAAGACAGAAAAGGAAATCTAAACTGCCCCAGAGCAGACCCCAAAGTAAAAGGCAGCCCCCAACATATAATGACGGTGAAGCAAGAAGAAAAAACACTCACACAGATAGAAAGATAGGCTGAGCAAACGATGGGGCCCAAGCTAACTAAACAGAAAAGGAAAGGAAGGTTGCTGTCTGCAATCTGCCAAACCCTATCAAAGACATAAGCCAACAAGCTGATATGAAAAAGACCCTGAAGCAGCTAGGCTTCAAAAACTAAATCAGCACTGAGGTATTTTCAGAAGACAGAGCTAAAGGAATTCAGCACACCCCAGCAGGGAATGGCAGAAATCCAGAAAAACAAAGCAAAAAAAAGTCAAAGCACCAATGCAAAAAGGTGAGCAGAAAACTTAGCTTTAGAGGAGCAGGAATTCAGACTGGTCTCCAAGGATCCCACAGAGAAATCACCCGCAGGGCAGAAGGGCGTCGGCAGCCTTATATCCAGTCAGTAACTCCACTCAGCCAGTCATCATCATCAGACTCAGGTGTTTGATAATCAGGCTCACTACCTTTCTTTACCAGAAGAGGGAGTTCCTCGGGCCTCAGTAGTGAAGGGGAAAATGAACTCACAACAGTACCTCCCTCTTGAGGAGGGGTCACCGAACCCTCAACCATGCCACCAGGGCGATCAGGGTGAGCCCGATGAAAGGCACGCACCAATCTTTTGGCATGAATATCAGAGGCAGAGACCTAGGAATTATCCTCCTGACCATAACCCTTCCACTTAACCAAATACTGGAGTCTCCATCTAGCCAGACGGGAATCCAGTAGTTTCTCTACCTCATATTCCATGTTACCTTCAACCAATACAGGGTCTGGAGGTGCCACCCCCGGAACAACAGGTTCAACAAACCTCTTCAACAAAGATTTATGGAACACATTATGGATTTTAAATGTGACAGGAAGAGCCAAACGAAAAGAGACCGGATTAATAATCTCCAAAATCTTGTAAGGTCCAATAAATCTAGGCTTAAACTAAGGAGAAGCCACCTTCATAGCAATATTTTTTGATGATAACCACACCATATCACCAACCTTAAACTGGGGACCAATGGTCCTATGTCGGTTGGAAAACCGCTGGGGCTTATCCTGGGAGAGAGGTAACTTATCCACCACTTGGTCCCAGATCTGGTGCATTCTCTCCACCACAGTGTCAACACCTGGGCAGGCAGAGGGCTCCACCAAAAAGACCGACTCACCAGATCTCTAGTATCAAAAATACCTGGATGACCAGCCAAAGCAGAGCAATGAACTTCAGACATCACTCTCTTCTTCCACTGGTCAGGAACATACAACTTTCCACTGGGACAACGCTCAGGTTTGTCCTCCTGGAACTCTTCCAAGCACGTCTCAAATCGGGCGAGATGGCAGAAAGAACTACCCCTTCGCCTAAGATGGTAGCAGGCTTGGTCACCACAGGAGAATCAGCAAAGAAGCTCCTAGAGAGGGCGTCTGCCTTGACATTCTTAGTTCCAGGAAGAAAAGAAACCACAAAATCAAAACGTGTAAAAAACAAGGCCCATCTAGCCTGTCTAGGGTTCAAGCGCTAAGCCGACTCTAGGTAAATCAAATTCTTGTGGTCAGTGAGGACCACGACTTGATGCTTAGCTCCCTCCAACCAATGTCTCCACTCCTCAAATGCCCATTTCATGGCCAACAGTTCCCGATTCCCCACATCATAGTTGCGTTCAGATGGAGAGAAGTTTCGGGAAAAGAAAGGACAGGGATTCATTTTAGATGTTACAGGATCCTTTTGGGACAAAACAGCTCCTGCACCAATCTCAGAAGCATCCACCTCTACCTGGAACGGAAGTGAGACATCAGGTTGCCGCAAAACCGGGGCGGAGGTGAATCTTCGCCTCAGCTCCTGAAAGGAAGAAACAGCCTCCCGAGACCAATTTAACACATCAGCACCCTTCTTAGTCAAATCAGTCAATGGCTTGGCAATACTAGAAAATTTTGCTATAAATTTCCGATAAAAATTAGCAAAACCCAAAAACTTCTGGAGGGCCTTAAAAGAAGTGGGCTGAACCCAATCGTAAATGGCCTGTACCTTGGCCGGGTCCATTTCAATAGTTGACGGGGACAAAATAAATCCCAAAAAAGAAATCCTCTGTACTCCAAAAAGGCATTTAGATCCTTTGACATACAGGGAATTCTCCCTCAAGATCCGGAACACAGTCCGAATATGTTCCACATGAGAATCCCAATCCTTGGAGAAGATCAAAATATCATCCAGATAGATAATCAAAAATTTATCGACAAAATCTCAGAAAATATCGTTCATGAAGCACTGGAAGACAGAAGGGGCATTAGTGAGCACAAAAGGCATCACCAGGTACTCAAAATGTCCCTCCGGAGTATTAAACGCCATCTTCCATTCATCCCCCTGCTTAATGCGAATAAGATTATACGCCCCCCTGAGGTCAAGCTTGGTAAACCAGCAAGCACCTTTAACTCTGGAGAATAGATCAGAAATCAGGGGTAATGGATACTGATATTTAACAGTAATTTTGTTGAGGGCACGATAATCAATACAAGGTCTTAATGATCCATCCTTTTTGGCTACAAAAAAAAAACCGGCATCTAAGGGTGACGAGGATGGTCTAATATGACCCTTCTCCAACGCCTCCTTAATATAGGATCGCATAGCCTCGTGCTCGGGTACAGATAAATTGAAGAGCCGACCCTTGGGAAATTTACACCCCGGGCTCAGTTCAATTGCACAGTCATAACTCCTATGAGGAGGCAGAGACGCAGACTCATTCTCACTAAATACATCATAAAAGTCCGCCAAATAATCAGGAACATCATGCGACTGAGGAAAGGTGGAAAACACCGGAGCCTCACTAAAGGCACACCGACAACCCCAACTCATCACAGACACAGATTTCCAATCCAAAACTGGATTATGAATTTGTAACCAGGGAAACCCCAGAACAATAGTATCATGCAGATTATGCAACACCAAAAATCTGCAATTTTCTTGATGGTCTGGGGCGACCCGCATTACCACCTGGGTTCAAAACTGAGGTTTATTTTTAGCCAAAGGAGTAGCATCAATCCCCCTCAAAGGGATAGGCGTCTGCAGAGGTGTCATCGGAAATCCACAACATTTAGTAAAATCCAAGTCCATTAGGTTTAGGGCTGCTCCCGAATCCACAAAAGCCTTGGCGGAAAATGTGGACAGGGAGCAGATCAGAGTAATAGCCAGAAGAAACTTAGGTTGAACACCACCAACAGAAAACGTGTGTGCAAAGCGTTTCTCTCGTTTAGGACAGACAGAAATAATATGCGAGGCATCTCCACAGAAAAAACACAACTTATTACGCCTTCTGAACTCCTGACGCTGCCCTCTGGAAAAAACTCTATCACATTGCATAGGTTCAGACATTTGTTCAACAGGTGGCAACACCTCTCGTGCAGCTTTGCGTTCGCGCAAACGCCGATCAACCTGAATGGCTAATGACATAGAATCGTCAAGACCAGAGGGAACAGGAAATCCCACCATAGTATCTTTTACGGCTTCTGACAACCCCTTCCGAAAGAGAGCAGCCAAGGCATTATCATTCCAGGTAGTAAGTACTGCCCACTTTCGGAATTTTTGACAGTACAATTCTCCAGAATCACGACCCTGGTTCAATGCCAGCAGGGTCTTTTCAGCCTGATTAATGGCATTAGGTTCGTCATACAACAACCCCAAGGCCTGAAAAAATGCATTCACATTAGTCAGAATAGGATCATCTGGTTTCAAAGAAAACGCCCAATCCTGGGGATCGCAACGCAGCAAAGAGATGACAATTTTAACCTGCTGCGCGGAGCTCCCTGACGAGTTAGGCTTCAAGGCAAAAAATAATTTACAATTATTTTTGAAATTCAAAAATTTAGACCGATCCCCAAAAAATACATCAGGAGTAGGAATCTTTGGTTCAGCAGCATGTGAATGAGCAAGGTAGGCGGAAATTCCCCGCACTTCCGCAGCGAGCTGCTCCACACGATCAGACAATTGCTTTATCTCCATTGAGAGAAAAAAAAATTCCCCCTACGGCCTCAGAGATATAGAGGAAAAAATATACACACCTTTCTTTTTTTTATACAATTCTTTCCTGCTATTGAGTACCCTAGGATCTGCGGTATGGCAGGTGATTCTGTTATGATTGAGTCACCGTAGGAGGCAGACACAAAAATAGAAGCTACGTCCAGAAAACCAGAGAAGTTGGCAACTATCAGATTGCAGACCTCTGAACCTATCAATACAACTAGCAGTAGCCGTGGGGGGTTCCTACGATGCCCTAGACCCCTCGATCACAGCCGGAGTGCTAAATAGCCTAAAGACAGAAAGGGAAATCTAAACTGCCCCAGAGCAGACCCCAAAGTAAAAGGCAGCCCCCAACATATAATGACGGTGAAGCAAGATGAAAAAACACTCACACAGATAGAAAGATAGGCTGAGCAAACGATGGGGCCCAAGCTAACTAAACAGAAAAGGAAAGGAAGGTTGCTGTCTGCAATCTGCCAAAACCCTATCAAAGACATAAGCCAACAAGCTGATATGAAAAAGACCCTGAAGCTAGGCTTCAAAAACTAAATCAGCACTCAGGTATTTTCAGAAGATAGAGCTAAAGGAATTCAGCACACCCCAGCAGGGAATGGCAGAAATCCAGAAAAACAAAGCAAAAAAAAGTCAAAGCACCAATGCAAAAAGGCGAGCAGAAAACTTAGCTTTAGAGGAGCAATAATTCAGACTGGTCTCCAAGGATCCCACAGAGAAATCACCCGCAGGGCAGAAGGGCGTCGGCAGCCTTATATCCAGTCAGTAACTGCACTCAGCCAGTCATCATCATCAGACTCAGGTGTTTGATAATCAGGCTCACTACCTATCTTTACCAGAAGAGGGAGTTCCTGGGGCCTCAGTAGTGAAGGGGAAAATGAACTCACAACAGAGAGGCATCTCCACTGAAAAAATACAGCTTATTACGCCTTCTGAACTCCTGACATTGCGCCCTAGACAAAACTCTATCACATTGCATAGGTTCAGACATTTGTTCAACAGGTGACAACACCTCTCGTGCAGTTTTGCGTTCACGCAAACACCGATCAACCTGAATGGCTAATGACATAGAATCATCAAGACCAGAGGGAACAGGAAATCCCACCATAGTATCTTTTACGGTTTCTGACAAACCCTTCCGAAAGAGAGCTGCAAAGGCACCATCATTCCAGGTAGTAAGGACCGTCCACTTTCGGAATTTTTGACAGTACAACTCTGCAGAATTCTGACACTGGCTCAATGCCAACAGGGCCTTTTCAGCCTGATCAATAGCATTAGGTTCATCATACAACAACCCCAAGGCCTGAAAAAATGCGTTCACATCAGTCAGAATAGGATCATCAGGTTTCAAAGAAAACGCCCAATCCTGGGGATCGCCACGCAGCAAAGAGATGACAATTTTAACCTGCTGCGCTGAGCTCCCCGATGAGTTAGGCTTCAAGGCAAAAAATAATTTCCAATTATTCTTAAAATTCAGAAATTTAGACCGATCCCCAAAAAACACATCGGGAGTAGAGATCTTTGGTTCAGCAGCATGTGAATGAGCAAGATAGGTGGAAATACCCCGCACTTTAAGCTGCTCCACACGATCAGACAATTGCGTTATCTCCATTGAGAAAAAATTCCCCCTACGGCCTCAGAGAAATAGAGGAAAAAATATACACAAAAAAAAAAATTCTGACACTTTTTTCTTTCTTTTTTTTTTTTTTACAATTCTCTCCTGATATTGAGCACCCTAGAATCTGCGGTATGGCTGGTGATTCTGTTATGAATGAGTCACCGGAGGAGGAGAAACCCTACCAAAAATGTCCCAACCGTCTGACAGGGAAAAAGGCCCTGAAGTTGCTAGACTTTCAAAATCACTATATCAGCACTCAGGTATATTCTGAAAACAGAGCAAAGAGATCAACTGATCAGAGACAAAAATGGAATTCAGCCAGTCCCAACCAGGACTGGCTGAACACAAACACTAAGCAAACCAGACAAAATCTCATGGAAAAACAGCAGGGCAAAAACTTAGCTTTTAGTAGACAGGAACCAAGCTGGATGCAAGAGCTCAGAGCAGAAAGGATCACCAGCAGCCCTGCAGGGGGTCGGCTGCCTTATATCCACTCAGAAATTCCAGATGTCCAATCACACTCCCCCTGTTCAGATGACAGGTTCTTCCCATCCCAATTAATTTCACTACCTCTCTTCACCAGCAGAGGGAGTTCATCAGACATCAAAGGTGAAGGGGAGAATGAACTCACAACAGTTTAGTATATCTGCTGTTTGATTACATTCAAAACTAGAGAGAGACAGCGTGTGTCAGTCCGTATGCAAAAACACGGAGATTGACAATTTTACATACACCGTACAGCAGTGTGCATGTATGCTCCTCTCACAGTACCATGTAATGGCTGTTATCACGGCCAAATTAAAGCTATCTAAGTGTGTGACTCTGTAAGGAAAAGCAGAGGAGTTTGTCAGTTCTTACAGACCTACACCTTATAGTTTTGTCCGTTTTTCAAACAGTTTAGTATATCTGCTGTTTGATTACATTCAAAACTAGAGAGAGACAGCGTGTGTCTGTCCGTATACAGTACGGAGCTTGACAATTTTACATACACCGTACAGTGGTGTACGTGTATGCTCCTCTCACAGTACCGTGTAACGGCTGTTATCACGGCCAAATTGAAGCTATATAAGTGTGTGACTCTGTAAGGAAAAGCCGAGGAGTTTGTCCATTCTTACAGACCTATACTCTAGGGAGATTCCAATTCTGCCCAATTCTATATACACCTTGTAGTTTGTCATACACTAGGCAATTTCTGCCTGTCACATTGCGGTGTAATATACACAGGGCCTGACAGAATCCAACTGTGTCCTGAAGTCTAGAGAGGTTCCAATTCTCGCCAGTCCTCTATACACCTTGCTTACACCATCCAGAATCTGCCTATCACATTGCGGTGTAATATAAACAGGGCCTGACAGAATCCAACTGTGTCCTGAAGTCTAGAGAGATTCAAATTCTGACAACTACTATATACACCTTGTATCTTGTTTTACAGTACCATATAGTTGGTGGTTTTTTGGGTACATTTTCCCCAAAAATGAGGAAGTGTGGTGGAAGAGTCCATGGAAGTGGGCAAGGGTTGGCAGCTGGTAATGATGGTGTTTGTGTTGGTGGTGGATCTACTGGTAGTGGCAAAAGCAAAATAGCACCTAATGCAGGAGGTGTTGAGCCTGCGTCATCATCTGGCTCCACAAGGCCTCGAAGGCCCCCTTTTCTGGGAGTAGGTAAACCGCTTTTAAAGCCGGAGCTTCAAGAACAAGTTTTGGCTTACATTGCTGACTCAGCCACCAGCTCTATCACCTCCTCTTCTGAAGTTTTAAAAAATAAAAGCACTGAGTCGTCATTGGAGGCTCATGGTCATGAACCACACCTTTCCTTGTGTGCTTCACCCCAACAAAAATTGAAGGATGCGGCAGGCCACACTACAGATTACTCCATGGAGCTGTTTTCACATACCATGCCTGGGTTATCAAGTCAAATCGTGAATTACCCAGGCCAAGATGAATCTGACATGGAGTGCACTGATGCACAGCCACTGATAAATGATTCTGCTGGTACATTCACTCAGAGCCCTACATTGTCCTCACAGTGTACAGAGGCAGAATCTGACCCTGATGAAACTCAGGTGCCCCTTCCCGCATACTATACCACCATACACGGTGACTAGTGTTCAGCATTCCGATACTGCAAATATCGAGTATCGGCCGATATTCACTGTATCGGAATTCCGATACCGAGTACCGATATTTTTTCAATATCGGATACCGGAATCGGAAGTCCCCATAATGCAATGGGCCACTGTTGTGGCTGTGATTGGCTGCTGAAATGATGTCATCATGATGCGTGGTCTGTGCGCATCATGATGCGCGGTCTGTGCTGACTGCGGGGGGTCTGTGCCCACTGCGGGGGGTCTGTGCTGACTGCCGGTGGTCTTTACAGGCCTCTCGGGGGTCTGTACAGGCCTGTCGGGGGCCTGTGCCGGCTGCCAGTGGTCTGTACAGGCCTCTTAGTGGCCTGTGCCGGCTGTCAGTGGTCTGTGCCGGCTGCCGGGGGCCTGTGACGGCTGCCAGTGGTCTGTACTGGCCTCTCGGGTGTCTGTACAGGCATGCCGGGGGCCTGTGCCGGCTGCCAGTGGTCAGTACGGGCCTCTCGGGGGCCTGTGCCTGCTGTTGGTGGTCTGTGCCAGCTGCCAGGCGCCTGTGCCGGCTACCGGTGGTCTGTACGGGCCTCTCGGGGGCCTGTGCCGGCTGTCGGTGGTCTGTGCTGGCTGCTGGGGGCCTGTGCCGGCTGCCGGTGGTCTGTACGGGCCTGCCGGGGGTCTGGTGTGTGTGCATGCATCGTCTGATGGGACTACAAGTCCCATTGGGCGATGCCTGCTACAATGACAGTGATTGACACATTAGCCAATGATGGGACACTAGTAGTCCCATCATCTGGCTAATGTGTTGAATGTAAAAAAAAACAAAAAACATACTACATACATACTACATATATACTACATTCATACAACATACATACATACTACATACATGCTACATATATACTACATTCATACAACATACATATATACTACAAGCTACATACATGCTACATATATACTACATTCATATAACATACATACATACTACATACATGCTACATATATACTACATTCATACAACATACATACATACTACATACATGCTACATATATACTACATTCATACAACATACATACATACTACATATAAACTACATTCATACAACACACATACATACTATATACTACATACATGCTACATATATACTACATTCATACAACATACATATATACTACATACATACTACATATATACTACATTCATAGAACATACATACATACTACATACATGCTACATATATACTACATTCATGCAACATACATACATACTACATAATACGTACATACTACATACATACTACATTCATACAACATACATACTACATACTACATACATGCTACATATATACTACATTCATACAACATACATATATACTACATACATACTTCATATATACTACATTCATACAACATGCATACATACTACATACATGCTACATATATACTACATTCATACAACATGCATATATACTACATACATGCTTCATATATACTACATTCATACAACATACATACATAGTACATACTACATACATACTACATGCATACAACATGCTACAGATACAACATACATACATACATAGTACATACTGCACACATACTACATACATACTTCATACAATACATTCAGACATTCATACAATACATACATAGACATACAGTACATATAACATAGAGTATATACTCACCATCACTTGTCACTTTGATCCCTGAAGCCAGTGTCATCTATGAAAAAATATGAAAATAACAAACAAGCCATATACTCCCTGATCCGCAGAAATCCACAAGGGTCCCACGCCGATTTCCAGTGGAGAACAGCAGCGTCAGCTGATGCGACCGTTCTCTAGGGGCTGCAGGAATCCAATGACGGGAGGTAGGTATCCTTCCGCACTGTATTCCTCCGCCACTGTAAAAAAATAGTCCCTAGTCTCAAATTATGGCAAAAGCTGCGTGGGAACTTTCTCACACAGCAATGCCAAAAGTGTGCAAGTGTGCTATTGGAAAGAGTCTTCAGTGCTGCTGGATCAATCCTGACAGAAAAAAGGACCTGTCTCTCGACCCAAAATGTGAATGATCTAACCTTCATTAAAACGAACCATGCATGGGTTTCCAAGGATTGCCAGAAAAATGGCTTTCTTTGGTCCTCCTCTTCCTGGGACTTGACCAATTTCGCCTTTAGCAGCAGGTGAATGTCCCACATCAACATATGCCATTTTGTAAACCTCCCTAACTGGGCTGCCTCCTCCCCCCATGGCCGGGGTCACCACCTAGCGCACGAAACCGTGCAAGTGCCATTGCCCTGGACAGGTGGGTGGGCCGACTCTTGGGCGCGGGCACTGGCACAGGGTCCCTCATAGTGCAATCAAGTATCTCTGATGGTGGGGGTGCACACCCGCCGTCAGGCACACCGCCGTACTATGAGGGGCCCAGTGCCAGTATCGACGCCCACAAGTGGGCCCCCCTTGCTTGGGCAGGGCCCCAGGATTTGCAATGTTTACCTCTCCCTGCTCCTCCGCTGTGTAGTCTGGGCTGTCAAATCCTTCACTGGGACTGCCACTACAAATTTGGTGAACTGATAGAAGACGATGGTTAAGACGTAGCTATGCCCTGTCGCGCTGGCCGGGCTCTAGCTTCAGATGATCAATGATTTCCATTTCTTATGGACGTCGACTCACAATGAGATGCAGTGGTGGTTTCTCATCAACTTTCACAGTTTTCCTACCCACAGACGTGTGACATTCCAGCGCACATTTTTAAATGTGCCCTCTCATGCCAATCCAATTGAATCGCCTACGGCCTGTGGCTTCTGTGTTTTGCACTCCAAAGTTACGTGACAGATCATGATAGGCAGTGAGCACCATGTTTACATCTCTCCCTGTGATCAAAATTGGATGGATATGAGTAACGGCGATGCGATCAATGGTACTGCGATACAGCAACACTTTCTTCACAAAGAAAGGTTTTTGCTGTCTCCACACACTAATTAATTGAGGGCCAGCATCGCCTCTGAGAATTGTGACGGAAGCTTTTCCCGTGAATAGTAATTCCTACATTTCTGCAATCACTAGACTTTATGTCAGTAATTTTATGCATCTCATTTCCTATTGTGGAGAGTCTGGACTGTCTTACTGAGACAGAAATATATATGAAGATTAAAAAATACCTCCAAAAGTGTATACTGGTGTACGCTTCAAATACATTTCCTTTTTTCGACTTTTTAGGTTGTCTAATCCATACTGAGAACACTGAGATTTTAAATGTTTAAACTATGCTATATATACCTGCTATCCAGTGATAATGTACTCTTTCTCAACTTTGTACAATCTGGTCAAATCCATACTGGACCTTAGAACGTCTGAGTCTGCCTCCTGATCTATAGACATATATTTTTAATGTGTAAACTATACTATACATACCTGTTATCCAGTGATACGGTACCCTTTCTCACCTTTGTCCAATCACGTCTAATTCATACTGGGCCTGAGACCGTCTGAGCCTGCCTCCTGATATATAGACATAGGTTTTTAATGTGTAAACTATGCTACATATAATGCATCCATGTTATCCAGTGAAACTGTACCCTTTATCAACTTTCTAGAATCTTGTCAAATCCATACTGGGCCTGAGAACGGCTGCCGAGCTGTTAAGCAAGCTGCAGCACCTGTGGTTTGGACGCGTAATTTTTTGCATTTTTTCAGGAATGCCGGTTAGGCCTAATTCAGGAATTGCGGCTGACCTGCACTTACTGGGAAATCATCGTTCGCGGGGAATAATTGGAATCACAGATCCCCATCACTAACGGTGTTCAGCAGGTTATCTGCACCTTTAAGCGACAAAAGCTGATCCTTTCAGTGTAGCACATATGCAGCCCCGGACACGTAAGGCCATGATAGACCTGTTATTGCTCTATCTCGTGTGCCAGAGCCTCACGTATCCCTCTAGTAAGCTTGACGCGTACCACGGGGGCATGCTGAAGTCTCGTTCATTAGCGGAAAAAAGCTGACAAATCGCTAGCACAACTACAAACGGACATACCACACCACACACAGAATCGACAAAACTTTCAATTTGTGCATCTTTTCTTGAGGTGGCATGGTTGTGGTGCCCTTTTGGACACTCGTTTAAGGTTCAACTTTGCAATCATACTGCCCCCGGAAAGCAAACACTTTGCCTTCATGGACGCTGTTTGGAGGTTCGTGGGAATAACGCCGCCCCATCGCCAGTTGGCATAATTTATTGGTGGGAAGTCTGACGGTATATGATCGTGTTCGATTTCAGAATTTTTTTTTTTGGTTTGTATTTTACATTTTTATTCCAGCCTTTCTTGACTTCATAAGGGCATGACAAGCCTATATCTGTGTCTCCTCCACCTCCTCCTTTTACTCCTCCACCTCTTTTCTAAATGTAGTTGCCCTTTTCAATATGTTAATTTTTGTCTTCTGAGCATTTTTTCGGCTTTGGGGCACCTTTTAAGGTGTTTTGTAATTGTTTTCTATGTGTTTGTATGTGTTTGTGTTTGCCTGCCATTGTTTTCAATGTGGTTCAACGAACTTGCCTCCTGTGCGACAAACCAAAACACTAGCGGGTTGGCTCAACACTACTCCTGATATATAGACGTATATTGTTAATGTTTAAACAATACTATATATACCTGCTATCTGATGATACTGTACACTTTGTCTACTTTTTATATTCTTGTCTAATCCATACTGAGCCTGTGAGCGTCTCTGTGTGAGTGATGGAATATATATGGAGATTGACAATTATCATTTGACTGAATAGAGCTGTACGCTTCTGATACAGTGCCATATATCTGATGTTATTTTGTGTCTATTTTGTGCTAAATTTTGAAGTTTGGTGGAAGAGGCCGCGGACGTGGGCGTGGGGGAGCCAGCTGGTGCTGATGGTGGTGGTGCATCTGCTGGTAGTAGCAAAAGCATAATAGCAGCTAAGGCAGGAGGTGTTGAGCCTGCGTCATGGTCTGGCTCCAGAACGCCTGGAAGGTTACCTTTTCTGGGAGTAGGTTAACCACTTTTAAAGCCGGAGCATAAGGAACTGGTTTTGGCTTACATTGCCAAAACAGACTCCAACAAATATGCCCTCCTCTTCTGAAGTTTCAAAACTGCAAGCACTGAGTCGTCAAGTGCTGGCTCCTGGTCAGGAAGAACCCCTTTCCTTGTGTCCTGCACCCCCACCCAAAGTGAATGATGCAGCAGGCCACACTTCACATTAGTCCATGTAGCTCTTTCTATCATGCCATGCCTGGGTTATCAAGTCAAATCATGAATTCCCCAGTCCAAGATGAATCTGACATGGAGTGTGGGTGGCCAGGCAGGGCAGTGGGGTTAATCGGTACCGGGCCGGTGTCTCACAGGGACGTGTCACGGTGGTGGTGACCCATTCCGTGGCCCTGGGCGTCCATGCAAAGGGGTGAATTACGTTTATAGGTGAATGATACGTGACGCCACCTGTGGTTTATGATTAGATTGACCAGCGCTGCAGTGTCGCTTCTCTGGGACAGATGTTGTGGTGTAGCTAAGATGAAGAAGCCCTGCACAGGTAGGGCGGTAGTCGCAGGGCAGATGAAAGAGTTGGTAGATGGTGTGCAGTGCAGGATGTAGCAGAGCCGTGTGCCAGGCGCAGGAGAAAGATGACAGACACAGTAATGCAGTTCCTTTACCTGTACTTGGTAAGTGCCATCCAGGACCCAGAGTACAGATGGAGAAGGAGTTGGTCAGCCTGGAAGCCAATTTGGAATTCTCTCTCTGCCGATAGGTAGTGTGGCCTCCATTCTAGCGCGTATCTGAGGTACTTGTAGTGCTGAGTTCAATGAAGTTCCCCCTGTTGACTCTCTTTTGGAACTTTCTTGTATGGCAGGCAGCCGTAGCCTTTTCCTTCTGGCTCCCACACGTCGCTGCTGGGGCCTCCAAGCCTTATTTGGGTACAGAGCATTTACAACTGCTACTTCCTCCGGTTTCGGCTGCAGGAACGTCAGTGTCCCTACAAACTCGAAGACCGGAATCCGGACCATGCGCTCCAGCTAGGAGTGAGCCTAAACTCTGCTCATCCTCCAGCTCCCCTTCTCACGTCCACACACTTCCCCTTCCCTTCACAGACTGCCCTAACTTACCTCCTCCCGACCAAAGAGAGCAGCTCCTCAGCAGTCAGGTTCAGAGGTCTCCCTGATGGCCTGGAGTGGGAAATGTGTTGTGTGTTAGTTTAACTGCTAGAGAGATCCTTTGTTGCTCCCAAGCATGACATCACACTCCCTAGGAGGAAGGTAATGCCACTGTGGTGACCGTACTCCTGGGGGCGCCACAAGTGCACTGATGCCCAGCCACTGCTAGATGATTCTGCTGGTACATTGACCCAGACCACTACATTTCCCTCGCACTCTACACAGCCAGAATCTGACCCTGATGAAACTCAGGTTACCCTTCCCATATACTGCACCACCTTACACGTGACAAAGAGGAAGGTGCAGATGAAAGTGTAGGTTCAGCCCACCCACTGTCAGACACACCACAGTACTATGAGGGGCCCTGTGCCAGTGCCGTCACCAACGAGCGGGCCCCCCCGCTTGCTCAGGATCACAGCACTTGCAAAGTTGAAATACTTACCTCTCCCTGTTCCACCGCCATGACGTCTTCCGCGTTTCCTGACAGTGATATTCTGATCAGAGAGCGCAATGACATCACGTCTGTATGCCCAGACTAGTACAGGGATTCCCTAGCAAGAAGACTTATTTGAGGTGACTTATTTAATTGTTTTCAATGTTGGGACAGCAATTTTTGGGGAGCACTATACTCTGGAGAATGATATATGGGGCCCACCATACACTGGAGCATTCCAAAGGTGGACATCAGACACTGGAGCAACATTTACAGGGCCCATTATACACTAGAGCATTAGAAATGGGGCCCATTATATAGAGAGCATTATTTAGGCCCATAAGACAGTGCAGCTTCATCCATGGGGACCAAGCTATACTGTAGCATTATGTGGAGCTCATCATATACTGTTTAAAACATTATATGGAACCAATGATTCTGTATGGAGAAATATATGGGCCTCATTACTCTGTATAGCGCACTATATATATATGCGGTAACCATAATACTGTATGGAGTAATATACTGTCTGTTTTTGGAGCTATTGGAGAATTTAAAATGGATATCAGTCATGAGAGGTAAAAAGTGAAGTATTTTTCATTGTACTATACCGCAATTTCTCTGCCGTATCAGAGCATCATGAGTTGTGCTATGTGTTAAAGGGGCGCTCTTTGGCCCAGGGCACATGAAAACCTGGAGCCAGCCCTACCCCCCCACAAATTTAGCCAAATAACCCCATTTTTCGGTGCGTAACTAGTATTATGAAGTAAATTAAGGTTGAAATGCTTCAGTAATAAGAAGTAATATTTTTGGCATTCAAAAGGGCACTGTAGGTGTGCTTCCTGTCCTCCACTCCCTGACGACTTTGCTTCCACATTGACTTGCATTAGGGTTCGTGTTTCAGTCGGCCTTCGACTTTTCACAAAAATCGGCCGATTTCGTTCGACCCAACTTTTGCGAAAGTCGGGTTTCATGAAACCCGACTCGACCCGAAAAAAGGCAAAGTCGCTCATCTCTATCCTCCACCCCCCTGTTGCTGAGTTCCTGCATTAAGATTAGGCTGATTCTATCTCCTTTGGGCAATATGAGGCTGCAGCCTAAAGGTACTGTCACACTTAGCGATGTACCAGCGATCCCGACCAGCGATATGACGCGGTCAGGATCGCTGGTACGATATATAATGACCCAGCAGGGGGTCGGACAGCGGATGGCACAATACGCACACACAACTGGATGGAAATGAGGAGAGGAAGGCCCTACCGATAGGGAATGAGGGAGGGACACCTCCTGAGCTCAAACCTGAGCCTGTCCCTGCACTCCCCCACCACCAAAATGAACTTCATCCCTCACTGTCACCTCGCAATACCCTGGCTAGTGCACTAGCCAGCAAGGATGCTAGCCTTACCACTGCAGATGGTGAAAACACAGGGAGTAGTGACAAGCAAGAGACAGGCAAAGACAGGGAATAAGGAAGCTTAGCGTCCAAGCCGCTGCTGCTGCAAACTCCACACAGCAAAGGATACAGAAACAGAACTCCAAACTCCATAAATAGCTGATACAGTACTAGCATCAGAGACCTGCAACTGCACGGCTGGTCTACATAGAATAATTCTATCACCAATGGCCCACTGATTCATCAAGTGACCATTTAAAGGATAATGGGAGTGGCCACCACCCACATCAGCTGACCTAGCAACTCTGCAGTTGCAGCAAGCTGCCAGCAAGGGAAACTGACAAACACCCCCCACTAGCCCAAAATGAATAAAGCTACATTTAAATCATAGTGGAACCAGAGCTGCCACACATTCACAAATGGATTGTGACAGTAAGCCTGCTCTTGTAAACATTACCTGCTGGTGCACGAACTGTATATTTTCCTGTTATAGCATACCTTTGTGCCAAGAATTGGCCATTTTGTTTTGAATCCCTTGGAGTTTTATGAAAACAGCAAAACTGTACATAACTGTACATATTTGGGAAAGATTACATTGCCTGTGTGAATTCTATTTCTACTAAGTGTGAAACTATTTATGAATGAAATTAATAGGATTCCATGGAGCATAGATGAATGCTGAATGAAGTCTGCGTGTCCTGCATTTATATGTATAATATTTTCACATATACAAACATAGTTCACAGATAAGAATTATTACAGATCAAATCATCAAAATGTACACTGGAAGTGCCAGTCAAAGGCACACACAGTAAAGCTGTAAATTAACTTTATTGATCTAATTGATATACTCCTTAGTCACCCACCACTTCTGTTTATAATGCTTACCTGTCCCAAAATAAGATTTTCAGACTATTGTTGCTGTCAAAGAAGTCTGCTTGTTATTAGGGCCTGCAGAACGCACCAAATAATATAAAAGGAGATATGAGGTGCGTTCGCAGCCTGGGGTCCACCGTGCAGAGATGGAACCTGCTGCTGATTAATGGCGGAACTAGATGGTGGATGAACACTTGCTCCACAGAGCCGCTAAAACAAACGCTGGAGCATGTTGAACTCACAGAGCTCTGCTGAGTGAGCGCTAATTAGAGGTCACAGAGCTCTGTCCCAGAGGCACAGGACTAGAGCTCCTCTAGACCATCAGTGCTCGGCGCCGCAGCAGCAGTGCCAGCAAAAGGAGAAAATATATACAATTGCACCAAATGCACATAGTATGGCTTCGGCAGACGCCACTAACCACCCGGGTTGGGGAGGAAAGCGCTAGAGGTGCGCACGGCATTGCACTGGTGGTTACTGCTACCTGGCGCGGTACAACAGTGCCCTGAGCAGGGAGGCACAGTCGGACCCAAGATAGTGCAGAGGACTAGGATGCACTGTGGCATATAGCTTAGCCACTGACTGGTGCTGACTCCAACCACTAAGCCCTACCAACAGTCACAACCAAGGGTAGGGGTTTCATAATGAGTCATTCACAGTCACAAACATCAGTCATCATACACACCATAAGCCACAAGAGTCTATACTAGCGCAAGGCTGAGCGGCCATGTGACTCTTTTATAGCAGCGTCCTTCCATGACCTTCCTATTAGTGGACCAATCAGAGCAGGAACGGGACCTGCGCATGTGACCTCCGACTTCCAATGAGAGGTCGGCCCACGGGAATGCTCAGTAGGCAAAATACAGGACTTAGTCCCTGGAGCATCTGCTTGCTGCTGACTCAAGCATGGTGTTACAGCAGAGCCTGAAGGAGCAACCAGATGCCTAGCATTAGCCTGGGCAATATGCCTGCACTGCCGTCTCTGCTGAGCAGGAAGCTTTGTGGCCGCAGAGGAATGGGAGACCACAGAGGACATGGCTTGAGATTCCCCCTGTGCAGTGGGGGAAACTCGACACCTAACACTTGTGACTTTGATTTCCAAGGCTTATGCTTGGAGTCAATTTCACTTGCATATTGATGCCACTACACTTCACATGTGCCCAATTACATAGCAAAAATTACATTAACTAAGCGAGCACCTGTGCTCAGGAGGCAGTGGGGAGCCAGCTGTCAATCAATATGACGTCAGAGGTGATGCCCTGTTGACATTATTTGACTGACAGTCTCTATGCTATTTAATTCAAGCAAAGAAGTCATCAGTCAGGCAGGAGGTGGTGCTGGGCAAGTAATGGAACTGGAGTGACACAGGCTTCAAATCTTCAGCATCATTTGCATATCAATTAAAACACTAATTTCTAGGTAATGGAGGAACCACCTGGCCATGTAAAGGTATTGTAGGACTAGACTTTTAAATAGAATATAAATAGTTTGGGGTGTGAAATACTGCTGACAGATTGCATTAAACAGTACTTCCTGCTGCATAAATAGTAGATGTGCTTAATAGTAATCAAAAGATTATTTTAAACTAACTTAATTATAAAGAATTACAATCCAACTCTCCTTCTACTTTGCATTACAGTTGAACTGTGGAACTAGATTAATATTGTTAATATAATATCAGTAATTTTAAGTTTTTTTCTTCTCTTTTAGTGAACATCAGCAAACTTTGTAGAAATATTTACTAAGCACATCCAAAGGAGAAGAAGCATTGATTGCTCAGCATACCAGAAAATCTTTTATTTTTGCCTTTTGACTGGATTATAATAAAAATGGTCAACTGGGATTGATTTGATTTCAGGCAAAAGAAGAAAATTATGAACTTTGAATTGCTGCCACCAATTTCAGACAATGTATTTTTATAGTTTCAATTACAGCTTAATTTTTAATAGGTGCAACTAAAATGTAAAAATCCATATTGCCATAAAGAGTAGGAGCCAAAAAAGGTGAATTACATCAGTGCTGGCAAGGAACACAATCGGCCATGCCAAAAAACTCAACGTTATTTAATGTTGTGGTTCAAGCCAAGCAGCTTATATGTCATCTTCCATTTCTCATGCTTTGATAATACATTGTTTATGTATTTTTGTGCAGCCTCTGATAACTGCAAATTGTAAATGAAATAAAGGGTGGAACCTAAAGCCATCTGTGCTTCTTTTATAGTCTAAACCACTAGCTTGAAAGTATTTTGCGATGTGCATTACCTTAGGTCACAACTTCTATCATTCTAGTTACAATATAGCATACAACTTTTGCAGTTTACTAGCAATAATTATATGAATAATTCAACACAAACAAAGTAAAAATGCCGAAAATACCTTTATCCTAGATAATTTGAATATTGGAAAAGTGAATAGGAAGCATGATATCAATAATATAATTCTTTGTTTATTATTCCCTAGAGAAAATGACAATTCTTGCTCTCAGCCTCTGGTCTCCCATTTATATTCATATTAATTTATTCTTTATTTTTTGCTTTTGGTCACGTCCAGCATTTTTGTCTTATCTCTCTTTCTTAAATTTGTTCATGCCATTAAGACATATTACTGTGCTAGCAAATGTCTTATAGGATTATTCTGTTATTTTAAAGGGAATCTGTCACCCCTCTTTTGAGATATATAATGATATCATTCAGTTGTGTGTTGCATAAGTATTGTAGTCATACTTTTCCCCCCCCTGTCCCCGCACCTTTGATGCATAAATACCTTTGTTATCATTCTTCAGATTTATGGAAATCGCCGTGGTCCGATCTGATGGGCGTGGCTTATTCTTTCCTCCTCCCAGCTTGGCTTGCTCTGCGTATTTCATTATAGTAAGTCTTGCGTTTACATACGTAGTATGTCAGCAGCTGCTCATTGAAAAGACCGTTCGCGCTTGCACAGCATGCTTTGCCCAATTGTGTGCAAAGCATATAATCGCTACTGTGCATGCGCCAGTATTTTTCCCGGCATCTATGACCCGGAGGTCTTCATATGCATATGAAGACTTCCGGGTCATAGACGCAGGGAAAAATACCGACGCATGCGCAGCAGCAATTATATGCTTTGCCCACAGCTGGGCAAAGCATACTGCGCAAGCGTGAGAGGCCTTATGAATGCACAGGCGCTAATAAACAGCGCCATCTGTTAGATTCACAGAAGAAATACGTCAAGCAAGCCAAGGTGGGGGAGAATAAGCCATGCCCATCGGACCGGACCGCAGCGATTTCCATAAATCTGAAGAGTGATAACAAAGGTATTTATGCATCAAAAGTGCAGGGACAGGGGGGAAAAATACGACTACAATACTTAGGTAACACACAATTGAATGATATCATTATATGATATCTCAAAAAAGGGGTGACAGATTCCCTTTAAGACACTGGTATAAACGTTACATAAATGCCTGATGATTGTTCTTTCACATATTGCAGTGCGAAAAGACCAGCACATTATTTAAATCAATTTTTAGTAAAATATTTTTTTTTCAATATACAGTATAATAAAAATAGTTTCTACTGATACAGCCAGTACTTTATATTGCACATGATAGTCTCTATACATTAAAATGTAAGGCTACTTTCACACATCAGGTTTTCGGCGTCAGGCGCGATCCGGCGTCGTGCCGGAACGCCGAATCCGGCAAATGTTTAGTAAAACCGGATGTGACGGATCCGGTTTTCTGCCGGATCCGTCTTTTTCTTGACAGACAAAACCGGATCCGTCTCATCCGGTTCATCCGTTTTTCTATCCGTTTTTCGACGGATTACGCCGGATCCGGTTTTTAAAATTGACCCTTGTGGCCTTCCGAACGGGATTGGCTACTGGAAAACTATATATAGCATGTTCCTACAGCCCTTCTTTGACAGGTTGTAGAGGAGAAAGTGCAGGTTGGAGAGAAGAGCAAGTTACTGGCGAAGATGGATGTTGTGATTGGAAATATTTTGAAGAATTTGGCGGATTTTATAGCGGAGGCGAATCGTTTGAGGGTGATTGTTCTGGAGAAGGAGAGAGCGAGACAGCAGCGCATCAGGCATCGTAGACGATGTTTGTGGATCCACCCCATCACAGCCAAGAGAATGACGCGTGGTGTCTATTCTACACTCTGCATGGACCTTCGACGAAACCCGGATAAATTTTTTGGATATGTTAGGATGAAAATGGAGAATTTTGATTACTTGGTGGAGCGCATTGCACACCTCATAAGAAAAGCGGACACCTATTGCCGCTTCTCTGTTTCACCCGCAGAGCGTCTGATGGTGACTTTAAGGTAAGCCACATTTATTGGATGTGATCGCATCAGAGCACACTTTCACTGCAATCTTGTTGGTGGTAGTTTGTATCTCCAAGTGTTATAGCTCAGTTTTGGTATGTAATGCTGTGATTTAAAACTAATTTATTGTTTTTTAATTCCCCACAGATTTCTTGCAACTGGAGAATCCCTTTCATCACTGCATTTCCAGTACAGACTCGGGATTTCCACCATATCTGGAATTGTGAAGTACACATGCCGTGCACTGTGGGACTCCATAGCTGAAGAGTTTTTACCAGAGCCCACAACAGAGAGGTGGATTGAAATTGCTGACAAGTTTCAACAGATATGTCAGTTTCCCAACTGCTTGGGCGCTGTGGACGGGAAACATATCCGCATTGTAAAGCCAGCTGGATCGGGATCGGAATATTTCAATTACAAGAAATATTTTTCAATTGTCCTCATGGCCATCGCTGACGCGGAATACAAATTTATTGCGGTTGATATTGGGGCCTATGGCCGCTCCAATGACTCTCAAGTTTTCAAACTGTCTGCCATGGGGCGTAAACTGTATGGAAACACCTTCCAGTTCCCACCACCTAGACCGCTGCCGCAAACATCTGGTCCACCTATGCCATTTGTCTGTGTAGGGGATGAAGCCTTCCAGCTGTCAGAACACCTTTTGAAACCGTACTCTAGCAGAGGATTGACAAGACCAAAACGCATTTTTAATTACCGCCTCACAAGAGCAAGAAGAATGGTTGAATGTACCTTTGGTATTCTGACAGCCAAATGGCGGGTCCTATTGACTGCGATCAACCTCAAGACAGAAACTGTGGACGAGGTGATCAAAGCGTGCGTGGTACTCCACAATTTTGTTATCTGCAAGGAACCCATTTCCATTGAGGACACCTCTGAAGAAACCACCTTGCAAGATTACCATGACATTACCACTAGAAGTTCTGTGACGGTTTCAGTAATGAGGGACAATTTTGCACTATACTTTATGTCACCTCAAGGCAGAGTACACTGGCAGGATGACAGAGTGTGAAAGATTTGTGCCCTAACCAAACTTGTGTACCTTCTGTACCAACAGTATATACCTTTGCCAACCATAGTTGGCTATCTTGTCATGGTCTCTATTTTTAGCTTTAGGCCACAGGTGTGTACCTGGTTGTGTTTTATGCAAAGTATTTCACCTTTTAACAAAAGTTGTGTACATTGTTAGGAAATCACCAACAATAAACACAACTTTTTAGGTGAAATACTTTGCTTCAAATACAACCAGGAACACAACTGTGGCAAAAAGCTAAAATTTACCCACAGTTATATACCTAGTTTTGAATACCATTTCACCTTTTAAATACCCTGTATTTAACCTTTTTCGCCGCAGAAAGAAATGACAGACAACCAGTGTAAAATAATTTAACTTTTATTGAAAAATGTTTTTTTTAGTAAACTTTTTTAAAATTTTAATAAACTTGTTTAATAAAGCTTTGAAACCATAAAAACTGGTCATTTTTATTTAAATACACACACTATAAATCTGTGTAGTGTGTGGTGGAAATACTGCTGGAGGGGCTGCGGGACACTTCGACACTGGGAGTGTGGAGAGAGGACTGGGATCGTGGTGGGGAAGGAACAGTTAGAGGTGAAGGTTTTGAAAAAACTACAGAATGGGTGGACATGTGGGAAGCAGAAGAGGTGGTGGGTGGTGGAGTGGAGGGTTGGGCAGGGACTGTAGGAGCAGATGATGTTGATGGCAAGTTGTATGGGGAAGGAGTTTGGTACGGGGCAGGTTGCTGGAAGTGGGGAGATGTCTGGTACGGGGCAGGTTGCTGGAAGTGGGGAGATGTCTGGTACGGGGCAGGTTGCTGGAAGTGGGGAGATGTCTGGTACGGGGCAGGTTGCTGGAAGTGGGGAGATGTCTGGTACTGGGGAGGTTGCTGGTACTGGGGAGTTTGCAGGTACTGGGGAGGTTGCTGGTACTGGGGAGGTTGCTGGTACTGGGGAGGTTGCTGGTGCTGGGGAGGTTGCTGGTGCTGGGGAGGTTGCTGGTGCTGGGGAGGTTGCTGGTGCTGGGGAGGTGGATGGTATGTAATAGGAGGGGGAGGATGGAAAGTGGCTGGAGGGGGTGCAGATGTAATAGGAGGGGGAGGATGGAAAGTGGCTGGAGGGGGTGCAGATGTAATAGGAGGGGGAGGATGGAAAGTGGCTGGAGGGGGTGCAGGTGGAGGAACTACTGTGGTGGGAGGAGGAGGTTGGGAGGTAACTTGCTGGAGAGCAGCGTGGCATGAATGCATTACATGCATCTGCTGGGCAGGAGAGAGCGTTTCCATGCGCTCCACAACAGACCTGAAAAAGGTGTGGTTTGGCGAAGATCTTGCTTCTGAATGCATGGTTTGCAGAAGTGTCTTCACCTCCAGAATGCTGGAGTTGATCTGCTGATAGCCTGCGGAGATTTGCTCTGACAAGACTTTTAGACAGTTCTGGAAAGATGCATTCAGATGCAAGAACTCTGGCGCATAAGTCTTTTCCTGACCCCTCTGCCGCTGCCGCCCAGTACCCGCAGGTGTACTAGAGGTGGCAGGGGCAGAAGGGTGGGGTAAAGGGAAAGCGATCTCCTCACCAGCAGCTTCATGTAATGTAGGCGGCCACGATGCTCCTGTGCTGGTGGATGGGACAGATGGGTCGAATGTGTGGGAAGGCTGGGAAGGTGCAGATGTACCGGGGCGGTCGAAGTGTCCCTCGGTGCCGGTCTCCTCAGGGATCGCCTCAGAAGGGTCCAATCATGCAGGCTCCCGAGTGCTGCTCACCGTGCTGTGGAATAAAGAGAAAAAAAACCAATTAAAATAGTGACATGGTATGGCCCTGGCTGAAAAAAAAAAGTTACATCTAAACATTTTTTTGTCACATGTGGTGTGTAATATTTACCTTCTGGTGAGCATTGTCTCCCGGAGGAACGACAGGGCTCGTGCGTACTTGTACTTGCTCCTGCGTCCTCCAGATCCACTCGGGGCCCGCATCTCTTTATTGAACTCCTTCTTGAAACGATCCCTCACAGACCGCCACCGCTTCACAATTCTCTCCCCTGAAACGAGAAAGGACAAAGTGGTTAGTATACAACATCAGTGTTTCCCAAACTCCAGTCCTCATGGTCCCCAGGGGTCATGTTTTCAGGATTTCCAAAGTAAATAGAAATCCTGAACACATGATCCGTGGGGACCACGAGGACTGGAGTTCGGGAAACACAGGTTTAAATCAAGCAACCGGTACTGTATATACTTACGCTCTTTAATCTGGGCCCGAGCTTCGAGGTCCTCACAGCGGTCCACAAGGAGCGAACAGATTTCCTCCCAGAGTCGTCGGGTAACGATCAGGTCAGCGTGGCGGCGGTCAGCCATATTCCAGAGCGGCTCCCTTTCTCTGACAAGATCGATGAGGCGGTCCACATCAATCCCTCCATCCTCACCGTCAGAGTCGGTAGCACACTGTGAAGGCTGTTAAAGAAAAAGACAAAAATAACATAATTAGCCTCCACAAAAGAAATGAAATAAAAAGTGCAAAAAAAACAAAGCAAAAATATTTATACTTACACGCTGGTGACCGCCGCGTTGCTGTCGCCGACGACCCTGGGAGGCACTGCGAGGACCTCTTGGCCGAGCACCAGATTGGGAAGACTAGAGAAGAAAACAAAAAATGTTATGTCTTTGGATGTAGGCATTTGTTTGCTGTGTGTGCTCTGCAGAACATTGTTTTCTATGTGTTGTGTGTAGTGTGATGTTGTGTTTCTGCGTTTGATGCAAAAAACTTACCAATTGTGAGCCCACTCCAAGTGTCTGTCCACCCCTTCCTTCTTCTTCTGGGAGCTCCTCTTCATCTTGTGATTCCTGTTTTGAAATAAAAGGCAATGAATACACATATATTCCAGAGATGATGGATTTTGGAAATAAAAACTTACCGTCAAACGCTGACGATGCGAGGGAGGGCTCCCAGAAGATGTGCTGTCTTCCTCATGGCCAGACTCCATGGCTGTGGGTGGTGTTTCTGCTGGTGCCATTGCTGCTGCTGCTGCTGCTGCATCTATTGGGCGGCTGTTGAATAAAGAGAAACAAAGGGCCAATGAATATCTTGATATTCCATAGCTCTAGTTTGGAGGAATGGGGGATTTGATAATTACCGTCTCTCATCTGCTGCTGGACTCCCCTCCCATTGTTCAGCATGCTGCTCCATTTGGGGTGGTGCTGATGATGCTGCTGCTGCAGATGTCTGCTGCCTTCTCCTGCTCCTGGTTCTTGGCTTGGGTGGCATGTTGGGTGTGGTTGAGGGTCCCATTGTCTTGCTTTTATATATGTCCTGTGGGCAGAGCTACTGAGCATGCTCAGACCAAAGAAACCGGATCCGGCCGCCGGATCCGGCTGTCGCCGGATCAGGCGCATTGCGGCGCTCATAGGCTTTCATTGTATGAAAAAGCCGGACACGCCGGATCCAGCGTGTCCGGCTTTTTCGCCGGAGACAAAAAACGTTACAGTAGCCGTTTTTTCCAGACGCCGGATCGCGTCACATTGCCGGATCCGGCGAAAATCGGATGAAACGCATGGCCATCCGGCTCGATCCGGCTCTAATGCAAGTCAATGGGGGGGAAACCGGATCCGGCATTGCATTTCGCCGGATCCGGTTTTAGTCAAAAGCGCCGGATCGCGCCTGACGCCGAAAACCTGATGTGTGAAAGAGGCCTAAGACTGAAATTTATTTTACATGAGTAGTAATGATTTTTTTTCCCCTATAGGTGAGGACCGTATTCCACAGACTATTATAACTTCTACATATAATTAATATAACATATCCAAGTTAATGAAAGCTAGTTTTAAAAGCAGAAAAAGACGAGAAAATTTCAGCTTTCTAAAAGGCAAACTTATATCTCAAGTTGGGGAGCTGAGACCAGTTTCAAGGTCATCGCCTCTACACTTGAGTCCTTTTTTTCTTCATATATAAATAAGCTAGTGCGTTCCTTTGAAAGAAGACTTTTCCTCTTTTTTGTAACCTCTGTTAGTTTGGAATATAAAATTTCAACTTCAAAATTACTATTATGTGCCCTGGAGATATAAAATTATTAAAGTATTTAAACTATAATTGCTAGTTGTTTGAAATAGGATTTATATGCGGCACCAATTTTTATATGGACCTCTAATAAGTTTACTTCATAGTCAGCGTTAAAAGAGTTTTGACTAGAGTTGAGCGACTTTTGGTTTTTTAGGGTCGCGTTTCGTTTCGTGAAACCCGACTTTTCCAAAAGTCGGGTCGAGCAAGATCGTCCGATTATAGGGAAAAGTCGGGGTCGTCCCGAAACACGAAACCCAATGTAAGTCAATGGGGAATAAAAGTCGGCAGTGAGAGGAGGACAGGAAACACACCTACAGTGCCCATTTGAATGCCAAAAGCATCAATTCTTCTTACTTAAGCTTGTCAACCTTAATTAACTTCATAATACAAGTTACGCACTGAAAAATGGGGGTTATTTGGCTAAAGTTGTGGGGGGGAGGGCTGGCTGCAGGTTTTCATGTGCCCTGGGCGAAAGAGCGCCCCTTTAACACATACCACAACTCATCATGCTCCGAGACGGCAGAGAAATAGCGGTATAGTACAATGAAAAATACCTCACTTTTTACATCTCATGACGAGGCCCATCTATTTCTCCATACAGAATCATTGGTCCCATATAATGTTTGAAACAGTATATGATGAGCTCCACATAATGCTACAGTATATGTTGGTCCCCATGGATGAAGCTCCACTGTCTTATGGGCCCAAATAATGCTCCAAACATAATGGGCCCCATTTCTAATGCTCTAGTGTATAATGGGCCCTGTAAATGCTGCTCCAGTGTCTGATGTCCACCTTTGGAATGTTCCAGTGTATGGTGGGCCCCATCTATCATTCTCCAGAGTATAGTGCTCCCCAAAAATTGCTGTCCCAACATTGAAAACAATCAAATAAGTCTCCTCGCTAGGGAATCCCTGTACTTGTCTGGATTCCTCGTCGTCCCCATCTTCCATCTCACTGCACAGTATTTCAACTTTGCAAGTGCTGTGATCCTGAGCAAGCAGGGGGGGCCCACTCGTTGGCGACGGCACTGGCACAGGGCCCCTGATAGTACGGTGGTGTGTCTGATGGCGGGTGGGCCGAACCTGCACTTTCATCTGCAGCTTCCTCTTTGTCACCGTGTAAGATGGAACTGTATATGGGAAGGGTAACCTGAGTTTCATCAGGGTCAGATTCAGGCCGGGTAGCGTGCGAGGGGAATGTAGTGGTCTGGGTCAATGTACCAGCAGATTCATCGAGCAGTGGCTGGGCATCAGTGCACTTGTGTCGCCCCCAGGAGTACGGTCGCCACAGTGGCATTACCTTCTTCCTAGGGAGTATGATGTCATGCTTGGGAGCAACGAAGGATCTCTCTAGCAGGTTAACTGATTGGGCGGCGTTATTCCCACGAGTCATGACCCTCCAAACAGCGTTCATGAAGGCAAAGTGTTTGTTTTACGTGGGCAGTATGGTTGCAAAGCTGAACCTTAAAGGAATGTCCAGAAGGGCACCACCAGGAGTGGAGCCTATGGTTAAATTCGACTCCACCTGGGAAACCTCAACCATGCCAGCTACAGAACAGATGCACACATTGCAAGCTTAATTCCGTTAACGAAGGAGACTCCGACATGCCCCGCGGTCCGAGTCCGGCTTACTAGAGGGACACGTGAGGCTCTGGCACATGAGATTGGCCAATAACTGGTGTGTCATGCCCTTAGGCTACTTTCACACATCAGGTTTTCGGCGTCAGGCGCGATCCGGCGTCGTGCCGGAACGCCGGAACCGGCAAATGTTTTGTAAAACCTGATGTGCCGGATCCGTTTTTCTGCCAGATCCGTCTTGTTCTTGACAGAAAAAACCGGATCCGTCTCATCCGGTTCATCCGTTTTTCTATCCGTTTTTCGACGGATTACGCCGGATCCGGTTTTTAAAATTGACCCTTGTGGCCTTCCGAACGGGATTGGCTACTGGAAAACTATATATAGCGTGTTCCTACAGTCCTTCTTTGACAGGTTGGAGAGGAGAAAGTGCAGGTTGGAGAGAAGAGCAAGTTACTGGCGAAGATGGATGTTGTGATTGGAAATATTTTGAAGAATTTGGCGGATTTTATAGCGGAGGCGAATCGTTTGAGGGTGATTGTTCTGGAGTAGGAGAGAGCGAGACAGCAGCGCATCAGGCATCGTAGACGACGTTTGTGGATCCACCCCATCACAGCCAAGAGAATGACGCGTGGGGTCTATTCTACACTCTGCATGGACCTTCGACGAAACCCGGATAAATTTTTTGGATATGTTCGGATGAAAATGGAGAATTTTGATTACTTGGTGGAGCGCATTGCACACCTCATAAGAAAAGCGGACACCTATTGCCGCTTCTCTGTTTCACCCGCAGAGCGTCTGATGGTGACTTTAAGGTAAGCCACATTTATTGGATATGCTCGCATCAGAGCACACTTTCACTGCAATCTTGTTGGTGGTAGTTTGTATCTCCAAGTGTTATAGCTGAGTTTTGGTATGTAATGCTGTGATTTAAAACTAATTTATTGTTTTTTAATTCCCCACAGATTTCTTGCAACTGGAGAATCCCTTTCGTCACTGCATTTCCAGTACAGACTCGGGATTTCCACCATATCTGGAATTGTGAAGTACACATGCCGTGCACTGTGGGACTCCTTAGCTGAAGAGTTTTTACCAGAGCCCACAACAGAGAGGTGGATTGAAATTGCTGACAAGTTTCAACAGATATGTCAGTTTCCCAACTGCTTGGGCGCTGTGGACGGGAAACATATCCGCATTGTAAAGCCAGCCGGATCGGGATCGGAATATTTCAATTACAAGAAATATTTTTCAATTGTCCTCATGGCCATCGCTGACGCGGAATACAAATTTATTGCTGTTGATATTGGGGCCTATGGCCGCTCCAATGACTCTCAAGTTTTCAAACTGTCTGCCATGGGGCGTAAACTGTATGGAAACACCTTCCAGTTCCCACCACCTAGACCGCTGCCGCAAACATCTGGTCCACCTATGCCATTTGTCTGTGTAGGGGATGAAGCCTTCCAGCTGTCAGAACACCTTTTGAAACCGTACTCTAGCAGAGGATTGACAAGACCAAAACGCATTTTTAATTACCGCCTCACAAGAGCAAGAAGAATGGTTGAATGTACCTTTGGTATTCTGACAGCCAAATGGCGGGTCCTATTGACTGCGATCAACCTCAAGACAGAAACTGTTGACGAGGTGATGAAAGCTTGCGTGGTACTCCACAATTTTGTTATCTGCAAGGAACCCATTTCCATTGAGGACACCTCTGAAGAAACCACCTTGCAAGATTACCATGACATTACCACTAGAAGTTCTGTGTCGGTTTCAGTAATGAGGGACAATTTTGCACTATACTTTATGTCACCTCAAGGCAGAGTACACTGGCAGGATGACAGAGTGTGAAAGATTTGTGCCCAACCAAACTTGTGTACCTTCTGTAACAACAGTATATACCTTTGCCAACCAAAGTTGGCTATCTTGTCATGGTCTCTATTTTTAGCTTTAGGCCACAGGTGTGTACCTGGTTGTGTTTTATGCAAAGTATTTCACCTTTTAACAAAAGTTGTGTACATTGTTAGGAAATCACCAACAATAAACACAACTTTTTAGGTGAAATACTTTGCTTCAAACACAACCAGGAACACAACTGTGGCAAAAAGCTAAAATTTACCCACAGTTATATACCTGGTTTTGAATACCCTTTTACCTTTTAAATACCCTGTATTTAACCTTTTTTTTAAACATATTTCGCCGCAGAAAGAAATGACAGACAACCAGTGTAAACAATAATTTAACTTTTATTTAAAATATTTTTTTTTTGTAAACTGTTTTTAAAGTTAAAAAAACTTTTTTAATAAAGGTTTGAAAAAAAACTGGGCATTTTTATTACAAAACACACATTACAAATCTGTGTAATGTGGGGTGGAAATACTGCTGGAGGGGCTGCGGGACACTTCGACAATGGGAATGTGGAGAGAGGACTGGGATCGTGGTGGGGAAGGAACAGTTAGAGGTGATGGTGTGGAAAAAGCTACAGAATGGGTGGACATGTGGGAGGCAGAAGAGGTGGTGGGCGGTGGAGTGGAGGGTTGGGCAGGGACTGTAGGAGCAGATGATGTTGATGGAAAGTTGTATGGGGAAGGAGTTTGGTACGGGGAAGGAGTTTGGTACGGGGAAGGAGTTTGGTACGGGGCAGGTTGCTGGAAGTGGGGAGATGTCTGGTACTGGGGAGGTTGCTGGTACTGGGGAGGTTGCTGGTACTGGGGAGGTTGCTGGTATGTAATAGGAGGGGGAGGATGGAAAGTGGCTGGAGGGGGTGCAGATGTAATAGGAGGGGGAGGATGGAAAGTGGCTGGAGGGGGTGCAGATGTAATAGGAGGGGGAGGATGGAAAGTGGCTGGAGGGGGTGCAGGTGGAGGAACTACAGTGGTGGGAGGTGGAGGTTGGGAGGTAACCTGCTGTAGAGCACCGTGGCACGAATGCATTACATGCATCTGCTGGGTAGGAGATAGTGTTGTCATGCGCTCCACAACAGACCTGAAAAAGGTGTGGTTTGGCGAAGATCTTGCTTCTGAATGCATGGTTTGCAGAAGTGTCTTCACCTCCAGAATGCTGGAGTTGATCTGCTGAAAGCCTGCGGAGATTTGCTCTGACAAGACTTTTAGACAGTTCTGGAAAGATGCATTCAGATGCAAGAACTCTGGCGCATAAGTCTTTTCCTGACCCCTCTGCCGCTGCCGCCCAGTACCCGCAGGTGTACTAGAGGTGGCAGGGGCAGAAGGGTGGGGTAAAGGGAAAGCGATCTCCTCACCAGCAGCTTCATGTAATGTAGGCGGCCACGATGCTCCTGTGCTGGTGGATGGGACAGATGGGTCGAATGTGTGGGAAGGCTGGGAAGGTGCAGATGTACCGGGGCGGTCGAAGTGTCCCTCGGTGCCCGTCTTCTCAGGGATCGCCTCAGAAGGGTCCAATCGTGCAGGCTCCCGAGTGCTGCTCACCGTGCTGTGGAATAAAGAGAAAAAAAACCAATTAAAATAGTGACATGGTATGGCCCTGGCTGAAAAAAAAAAAGTTACATCTAAACATTTTTTTGTCACATGTGGTGTGTAATATTTACCTTCTGGTGAGCATTGTCTCCCGGAGGAACGACAGGGCTCGTGCGTACTTGTACTTGCTCCTGCGTCCTCCAGATCCACTCGGGGCCCGCATCTCTTTATTGAACTCCTTCTTGAAACGATCCCTCACAGACCGCCACCGCTTCACAATTCTCTCCCCTGAAACGAGAAAGGACAAAGTGGTTAGTATACAACATCAGTGTTTCCCAAACTCCAGTACTCATGGTCCCCAGGGGTCATGTTTTCAGGATTTCCAAAGTAAATAGAAATCCTGAACACATGATCCGTGGGGACCACGAGGACTGGAGTTCGGGAAACACTGGTTTAAATCAAGCAACCGGTACTGTATATACTTACGCTCTTTAATCTGGGCCCGAGCTTCGAGGTCCTCCCAGCGGTCCACAAGGAGCGAACAGATTTCCTCCCAGAGTCGTCGGGTAACGATAAGGTCAGCGTGGCGGCGGTCAGCCATATTCCAGAGCGGCTCCCTTTCTCTGACGAGATCGATGAGGCGGTCCACATCAATCCCTCCATCCTCACCGTCAGAGTCGGGAGCACGCTGTGAAGGCTGTTAAAGAAAAAGACAAAAATAACATAATTAGCCTCCACAAAAGAAATGAAATAAAAAGTGCAAAAAAAACAAAGCAAAAATATTTATACTTACACGCTGGTGACCTCCGCGTTGCTGTCGCCGACGACCCCGGGAGGCACTGCGAGGACCTCTTGGCCGAGCACCAGATTGGGAAGACTAGAGAAGAAAACAAAAAATGTTATGTCTTTGGATGTAGGCATTTGTTTGCTGTGTGTGGTCTGCAGAACATTGTTTTCTATGTGTTGTGTGTAGTGTGATGTTGTGTTTCTGCGTTTGATGCAAAAAACTTACCAATTGTGAGCCCACTCCAAGTGTCTGTCCACCCCTTCCTTCTTCTTCTGGGAGCTCCTCTTCATCTTGTGATTCCTGTTTTGAAATAAAAGGCAATGAATAGACATATATTCCAGAGATGATGGATTTTGGAAATAAAAACTTACCGTCAAATGCTGACGATGCGAGGGAGGGCTCCCAGAAGAAGATGTCTTCCTCATAGCCAGACTCCATGGCTGTGGGTGGTGTTCCTGCTGCTGCCATTGCTGCTGCTGCTGCATCTATTGGGCGGCTGTTGAATAAAGAGAAACAAAGGGCCAATGAATATCTTGATATTCCATAGCCCTAGTTTGGAGGAATGGGGGATTTGATAATTACCGTATCTCATCTGCTGCTGGACTCCCCTCCCGTTGTTCAGCATGCTGCTCCATTTGGGGTGATGCTGATGGTGCTGCTGCTGCAGATGTCTGCTGCCTTCTACTGCTCCTGGTTCTTGGCTTGGGTGGCATGTTGGGTGTGGCTGAGGGTCACACTGTCTTTCTTTTACATATGTCTTGTGGGCAGAGCTACTGAGCATGCTCAGACCAAAAAAACCAGATCCGGCCACCGGATCCGGCTATCGCCGGATCAGGCGCATTGCGGCGCTCATAGGCTTTCATTGTATGAAAAAGTCGGACACGCCGGATCCGGCGTGTCCGGCTTTTTCGCCGGAGACAAAAAACGTTACAGTAGCCGTTTTTTCCAGACGCCGGATCGCGTCACATTGCTGGATCCGGCGAAAATCGGATGAAACGCATGGCCATCCAGCTCGATCCGGCTCTAATGCAAGTCAATGGGGGGAAACCGGATCCGGCATTGCATTTCGCCGGATCCGGTTTTTGTCAAAAGCGCCGGATCGCGCCTGACGGCGAAAACCTGATGTGTGAAAGAGGCCTTACATGTCCGTGGCTGCATGTGCGCTACACTGAAAAGGCCAGCGTTTGTCGCTTACAGTTGCAGATAACCCGCTGAACAACGTTAGTGATGGGGATCACTGATTACAATTATTACCCGCGAACAATGATTTCCCAGTAAGTGCAGGTCAGTTCCGGAATTAGGCCTAACCGTCATTCCTGAAAAAATGAAAAACTTACGTGTCCAAACCACAGGTGCTGTAGCTTGCTTAACAGCTCGCCAGCCGTTCTCACGCCCAGTATGGATTACACGTGATTGCACAAAGGTGAGAAAGGGTACCTTATCCCCAGAAAACATGTATGGATAGCGTACACATTCAAAATATATGTCTATACATCAGGAGGCAGGCTCAGACGGTGTTAGGCACAGTATGGATTGCACGTGATTGCACAAAGGTGAGAAAGGGTACCGTATCCCCAGATAACATGTATGGATAGCGTACACATTCAAAATATATGTCTCAGGAGGCAGGCTCAGACGGTGTTAGGCCCAGTATGGATTGCATGTGATTGCACAAAGGTTAGAAAGGGTACAGTATCCCCGGATAACATGTATGGATAGCGTACACATTCAAAGTATATGTCTCAGGAGGCAGGCTCAGATGGTGTTAGGCCCAGTATGGATTGCACGTGATTGCACAAAGGTTAGAAAGGGTACCGTATCCCCGGATAACATGTATGGATAGCGTACACATTCAAAATATATGTCTCAGGAGGCAGGCTCAGACGGTGTTAGGCCCAGTATGGATTGCACGTGATTGCACAAAGGTTAGAAAGGGTACCGTTTCCCCGGATAACATGTATGGATAGCGTACACATTCAAAATATATGTCTCAGGAGGCAGGCTCAGACGGTGTTAGGCCCAGTATGGATTGCACGTGATTGCACAAAGGTTAGAAAGGGTACCGTATCCCCGGATAACATGTATGGATAGCGTACACATTCAAAATATATGTCTCAGGAGGCAGGCTCAGACGGTGTTAGGCCCAGTATGGATTGCACGTGATTGCACAAAGGTTAGAAAGGGTATCGTTTCCCCGGATAACATGTATGGATAGCGTACACATTCAAAATATATGTCTCAGGAGGCAGGCTCAGACGGTGTTAGGCCCAGTATGGATTGCACGTGATTGCACAAAGGTTAGAAAGGGTACCGTATCCCCGGATAACATGTATGGATAGCGTACACATTCAAAATATATGTCTCAGGAGGCAGGCTCAGACGGTGTTAGGCCCAGTATGGATTGCAAGTGATTGCACAAAGGTTAGAAAGGGTACCGTTTCCCCGGATAACATGTATGGATAGCGTACACATTCAAAATATATGTCTCAGGAGGCAGGCTCAGACGGTGTTAGGCCCAGTATGGATTGCATGTGATTGCACAAAGGTTAGAAAGGGTACCGTTTCCCCGGATAACATGTATGGATAGCGTACACATTCAAAATATATGTCTCAGGAGGCAGGCTCAGACGGTGTTAGGCCCAGTATGGATTGCACGTGATTGCACAAAGGTTAGAAAGGGTACCGTATCCCCGGATAACATGTATGGATAGCGTACACATTCAAAATATATGTCTCAGGAGGCAGGCTCAGACGGTGTTAGGCCCAGTATGGATTGCACGTGATTGCACAAAGGTTAGAAAGGGTACCGTTTCCCCGGATAACATGTATGGATAGCGTACACATTCAAAATATATGTCTCAGGAGGCAGGCTCAGACGGTGTTAGGCCCAGTATGGATTGCACGTGATTGCACAAAGGTTAGAAAGGGTACCGTATCCCCGGATAACATGTATGGATAGCATACACATTCAAAATATATGTCTATACATCAGGAGGCAGGCTCAGGCGGTGTCAAGCACAGTATGGATTTGACAGCCCAGACTACACAGTGGAGGAGCAGGGAGAGGTAAAGATTGCAAATGCTGGGGCCCTGCCCAAGCAAGGGGGGCCCATTCGTGGGCGTCGGTACTGGCACTGGGCCCCTCATAGTACGGCGGTGTGTCTGATGGCGGGTGTGCACCACCACCGTCAGAGACACTTGATTGCACTATGAAGGACCCTGTACCAGTGCCCGCGCCCAAGAGTCGGCCTACCCACCTGTCCAGGGCAACGGCACTCGCACGGTGTCGTGCGCTAGGTGGTGACCCCGGCCATGGGGGGGTAGGCAGCACAGTTAGGGAGTTTTAGAAAGTGGCATATGTTGATGTTGGACATTCAGCTGATGCAAAAGGTGAAATAGGTCAAGTACCAGGAAGAGGTGGACCAAAGCAAGCCATTTTTCTGTCACCCTATGTGTCATCAGAGGAAGGTGGGACAAAATCCTTGGAAACCCATGCGTGGTTCATTTTAATGAAGGTTAGATCATCCACATTTTGGGTTGACAGACGGGTCCTTTTTTCTGTCAGGATTGATCCAGCTGCACTGAAGACTCTTTCCGATAGCACACTTGCAGCTGGGCAAGCGAGCTCCTGTAAGGCATATTGTGCCAATTCAGGCCAGGTGTCCAGTTTAGCGGCCCAATAGTCAAAGGGGAATGACCTGTGTGGGAGAACATCGATATGGGAGGAAAAGTAGTTTGTAACCATAGTTGACAACTGCTGTCTCCTGTCACTTTCCATCGATGCAGTATTACCAGTTGTGTGAGCGGTACTTGAAAAATCAGTCCACAACATTGTCATGAATCCCCTGTCTCCAATGCCACTTCTGCTGTGTGCACCACGAACACCTCTGCCAAGCTGCCCCCGGCCCGTACGGCTCGTGTGAGAACCATCACCGCTGCTGTGTGCTGGGAATGCCTCAAGCAACCGATTTACCAGAGTTGCTTGTTTATTAGCCAATATTAGGTCAAGGTTCTCCTGTGGCATGATGTTTTGTAATTTGCCTTTATAGCGTGGATCCAGGATGCTGGCCAACCAGTAGTCGTCATCGTTCATCATTTTGGCAATGCGTGGGTCCCTTTTTAGGATCTGCAAGGCATAATCTGACATGTGGGCCAATGTTCCCGGTGTCAATGATGCACTGCGAGTGATGGTTGGAGGAGCACTTTCTGGCAAATCCACATCCCTCCAGTCACGCACAAACCCTGTACCAGACCTTGCCACGCCAACATTTTCACTTGCCCCACGAGATGCATCCTCCTCCCCTAAGTAATCATCCCCATCATCCTCCTCCTCTTCTTCCTCCACCTCGTCCAGGAGAGGTCCCTGAGCAGACAATGGCTGAATGTCATCAAGGATTCCCTCCTCCTCTTCCTCCTCATCAACATTGGCTGCAGACGACTGCTCCTTAAGGTGCGTCAAAGTTTGCATGAGCAGACGCATAAGTGGGATGCTCATGCTTAGGATGGCGTCGTCTGCGCTTACCAGCCGTGTGCATTTCTCAAAACACTGAAGGACTTTACAGAGGTCTTTCAGCTTCGACCACTGCACACCTGTCAACTCCATGTCTGCTCTCAAAGTGCCTGGCCGTGTATCCTCCCACAAATGCATTATGGCCTGCCTCTGCTCGCACAGCCGCTCCACCATGTGCAGGGTGGAGTTCCACCTTGTTGCAATGTCGATAATGAGGCGGTGGTTGGGAAGGTGGAGCAATCGCTGCAGCTTCTGCATACGAACGGAGTGTACAGGCGACCGGCGGATGTGCGCGCACAGTCTTCGCACCTTCTGGAGCAGGGCTGTTAACTCCGGATAATTTTTGAGGAAGCACTGCACCACCAGGTTCAAGGTGTGAGCCAAGCAAGGTATATGGCTGAGTTTTGAAAGGGCTATGGCTGCCACAAAATTACGGCCGTTATCACTAACTACCTTGCCTGCCTCAAGATGTACACTGCCCAGCCATGACTCAGTTTGTCGCTTCAAGTACTCGGCCAGCACCTCGGCGGTGTGTCTGTTGCCCAAACACATCATCTGCAACACAGCCTGTTGACGCTGTCCATTAGCTGCTCGATAGGGGGACACATCGTGTGCAACAGTGGCAGCTGCAGATGGAGTGCTCGTATGACTGCGCTCTGTGGACGAGCTTTCGCTTCTGGAGGAGGAGGAGGAGGAGGGTCGAACGCCTACAGCCAACTGTTTCCTATACCGTGGGCTAGGCAGCACTGTCCCACCACCGCTGTCCCCTGTGGACCCTGCATCCACCACATTAACCCAGTGCACAGTGATGGACACGTAATGGCCCTGGCCATGCCGACTGGACCATGCATCAGTTGTGAGGTGCACCTTTCCGCTCACTGACTGCTTGAGTGCATGGACAATGCGGTCTTTCACATGATGGTGGAGGGCTGGGATGGCCTTGCGAGAGAAGAAGTGGCGACTGGGTAGGTCATAGCGTGGTACTGCATAGGCCATGAGTTCGCGGAAAGCTGTGCTTTCCACCAACCGAAAGGGCATCATCTCAAACGAGATTAGTTTGGCAATGTGGGCGTTCAAACCCAGTGTACGTGGATGAGAGACTGAGTACTTTCTTGACCTACTCATAGTGTCTGGGAGGGTGAGCTGGACTTGAGAGCTGCATATGGTGGAAGTAGCGGTGGACAGGGCGGACTGAGAGAGGGTTGATGATGGTGATGGAGTTGTTGTTCTTTCTGATGGCCTAGAATCAGTCTTTCGTTGATATAACAGTGGGATTCCCTGACTGCTGTGGCCTTGCAACGACACCTCAACATTTGCTGCTGTGCTAACCGGTGGGCTTACAGTGGGGGAAACAATGTAGCGTTGCTGACTACCTTCGTTGTGATCAGTTGCACATGTGGCACTTGAGGTTTGGTGTTGTGTCCACGCTTGCAAGTGCATGCTGGTTAAATGTCTAAGCATGCAACTGGTATTCAAATTTTTCAGATTTTTCCCTCGGCTAAAGGTCTTTGCGCACTTCTTACAGATAACCTTGGCCTGATCATGAGGATTTTGTTCAAAAAAGTGCCACACTGCACTCTTCCTACTTTGGCAGACATTTTGCGGCCTAGCACGCTCTGATCTTTTGACCCTCTGGACAAGCTGTCCAGCAACTCTTTTGATGTTTGGAACCTGTCTTTGGAGTGCTCCGGGCCTGCCAGATAACAGCTGTTGCGATGTCGATGTCTGCTGTGGATGCTCCTCATCTGAGCTATTGGAAGCAGCACCCTCTTCCCCCAATGGATGCCAATCTGGGTCAACAACAGGGTCATCCATCACCTCCTCTTCTATGTCATGTGCACCTTCCTCTGTGTCACCGTGTATGGTGGTATAGTGTGCGGGAAGGGGAACCTGAGTCTCATCAGGGTCAGAATCTGGCTCTGTACACTGCGAGGACAATGTAGTGCTCTGAGTGAATGTACCAGCAGAATCATCCATCAGCAGCTGTGCATCAGTGCACTCCATGTCAGATTCATCTTGGCCTGGGTAATTCACCATTTGACTTGATAATCCAGGCATGGTATGTGAAAACAGCTCCATGGAGTAATCAGTAGTATGGCTTGCGTCATCCTTCAATCTTGGTTGGGGTGAAGGACACAAGGAAAGGTGAGGTTCATGAACATGAGCCTCCAATGACGACTCAGTGCTTTTACTTTTTACAACTGAAGAAGAGGAGGCGATAGAGCTGGAGGCTGAGTCAGCAGTGTAAGACAAAACTTTTTCCTGATGCTCTGGCTTTAAAAGCGGTTTGCCAACTCCTAGAAAACTAAGCGTTTGAGGCCTTATGTAGCCAGCCGATGACGCAGGCTCAGCACCTCCTGCACTCGGTCCTATTTTGCTCTTGCCACTACCATGAGATCCACCACCAACACCATCATTACCAGCTGCCAACCCCCGCCCAATTCCACGGCCTCTTCCACCAGCCTTCCTCATTTTTGGTAGAAATGTAGACAAAATCCAACAAACTATATAGTAATGTAAAACAAGGTACATGGTGTCTATAGGACAGGGGAGATTTTGAATTTCTGCAGACACTTGTGGACACTGGACACTTTTGGATTGTGTGAGGCCCACTGATATCTGAGCGCTATGTCACAGGCTCGATGGCACAGCTGTGACCAAAGTGACTAGAGGATAAGGGAGATTTTGAATCTCTGCACACACTTTTGGACACTGGACACTTTTGGATTGTGTGAGGCCCAATGAATATCTGAGCGCTATGTGACAGGCTCGATGGCACAGCTGTGACCAAAGTGACTAGAGGATAAGGGAGATTTTGAATCTCTGCACACACTTTTGGACACTGGACACTTTTGGATTGTGTGAGGCCCAATGAATATCTGAGCGCTATGTGACAGGCTCGATGGCACAGCTGTGACCAAAGTGACTAGAGGATAAGGGAGATTTTGAATCTCTGCACACACTTTTGGACACTGGACACTTTTGGATTGTGTGAGGCCCAATGAATATCTGAGCGCTATGTGACAGGCTCGATGGCACAGCTGTGACCAAAGTGACTAGAGGATAAGGGAGATTTTGAATCTCTGCACACACTTTTGGACACTGGACACTTTTGGATTGTGTGAGGCCCAATGAATATCTGAGCGCTATGTCACAGGTTCGATGGCACAGCTGTGACCAAAGTGACTAGAGGATAAGGGAGATTTTGAATCTCTGCACACACTTTTGGACACTGGACACTTTTGGATTGTGTGAGGCCCACTGATATCTGAGCGCTATGTGACAGGCTCGATGGCACAGCTGTGACCAAAGTGACTAGAGGATAAGGGAGATTTTGAATCTCTGCACACACTTTTGGACACTGGACACTTTTGGATTGTGTGAGGCCCAATGAATATCTGAGCGCTATGTGACAGGCTCGATGGCACAGCTGTGACCAAAGTGACTAGAGGATAAGGGAGATTTTGAATCTCTGCACACACTTTTGGACACTGGACACTTTTGGATTGTGTGAGGCCCAATGAATATCTGAGCGCTATGTGACAGGCTTGATGGCACAGCTGTGACCAAAGTGACTAGAGGATAAGGGAGATTTTGAATCTCTGCACACACTTTTGGACACTGGACACTTTTGGATTGTGTGAGGCCCAATGAATATCTGAGCGCTATGTGACAGGCTCGATGGCACAGCTGTGACCAAAGTGACTAGAGGATAAGGGAGATTTTGAATTTCTGCAGACACTTGTGGACACTGGACACTTTTGGATTGTGTGAGGCCCACTGATATCTGAGCGCTATGTCACAGGCTCGATGGCACAGCTGTGACAAAAGTGACTAGAGGATAAGGGAGATTGGATTGCTTTTAAAAAAGCAGTTTGCAGAGCAGTGGGTAAACAGCAATGCCAGCCTGTCAGGAAGCCTTAAAAGGCAGCCCAACAACCAACACCACTGATACACCACAATATAGCCTCCCCTTGCACTGCACACACAGTGACTGGTGTGTTGTGCAGGCCAAATTGCTAGCAACAGAAGCAGTTTTTTTTTCTTCTCAGCAGGACAAAAAAAAAAAATTGGGATTGCTTTTAAAGAAGCAGTTTGCAGAGCAGTGGGTAAACAGCAATGCAGGAATGTCAGGAAGCCTTAGAAGGCAGCCCAACAACCAACACCACTGATACACCACTATATAGCCTACCCTTGCACTGCACACACAGTGACTGGTGTGTTGTGCAGGCCAAATCGCTAGCAGCAGAAGCAGTTTTTTTGTCTTCTTCCCTGCCTAACGCTCTCCCTACAGAATCAGCAGCAACCTCTCCCTATACTGAGATCGGCAGAAGTAAGATGGCGGTCGGCGTGCACGCCCTTTTATACCCCCTGTGATGCCCACCAAAGCAAGCCAATCACTTGCATGCCCTTCTGAAAGATGGTGGTGACCCCTGCCTATGTCATCACGTTGCCCACAGTGTCCCTGGATCCTGATTGGCTGAAAAAGAGCGCAAAACAAACTTTTGAAACGCGACTTTGGCGCGTAAGTCGCCGACCTCGTGGCCGACCTCATCCTAGGGTCGGGTGTCGTTTCATGAAACCCGACTTTGCTAAAAGTCGGCGACTTTTGAAATTTTTCGACCCGTTTCGCTCAACTCTAGTTTTGACCTTTCGTGGAGCACTCTGACATGTCTTTTTAATCATTAGTTTAAAACTGTGCATTCTAATTTATACGAAATAAGGGAATACAGTGAATAAGATAATATCAATGTCTTAGAAAAATGCCGTTGAGTTTTCATATACATATGTGCATGTGTTTGGCATTACTCAATCATTAATTATTTTTCATCGCTTTAGATGCAAACAATTTACCATGTGGAAAAGCTGAAAGAAAAAAATGACAGCGTTGGGGAACGGTTCCATCAATAAGAAGTATGATCACAAAAATATGAGCCTCTTCCTGAAAACAACTGATTAATGATCTTTTTCCACAGGCTATGAAACACAAGATACGTTTTAGCTTTCCCTATACTGTTTTGTTTTGTTCTTACCATGTTATTATACCATGAAATATTGTGCAAGGGATCAAAACAAGGCACAAAATCAAAGGTGTTTCTGTCGCCTGAAAATGCTGATCAATGTTTTTTTTTTTCTTTTGAAGAAAAGAAATGAGAATAGAAATCTTGTGTAAAAGATTTCATGGAGGAGAGAACAAAAGTGACAAGACTTGAGTAAGAAACTGAAACAAAAGTAGATCATGTTAGTCATTGATTTATACAGACAAGGTTGAATAGCATATAGAAGGTAAATGGATGCGAGAGAATCTAATGGAGAAAACATGAATATTTTTTTCTTCAATTCATGAGAAATGTTTTCCTCTCTACTGTTTGTGGTAACACTTTATCTATCTATCTATCTATCTATCTATCTATCTATCTATCTATCTATCTATCCCCTCACCCACAAAGCACTCCATGGCTCAGCACCACCCTACATCTCCTCCCTTGTCTCAGTCTACCACCCTACCAGTGCCCTCCATTCTGCTAATGACTTGAGGTTAACATCCTCAATAATCAGAACCTCCCACTCCCGTCTCCAAGACTTTTCACATGCTGCACCAATTTTTTGGAATACACTACCAAGGCTAATATGATTAATCCCCAATCCCCACAGTTTTAAGCGTGCCTTAAAAACACATTTGTTCAGACTGGCCTATCGCCTCAACACATTAACCTAAATATCCCTGTGTGGCTCATTCAACATTTTTTTACCATAACCAGGTTCCTCGCATCTTGTTCTCACATGCTTTATGCATTTAATAGCCCTCTGTGTCTGTACAGTTACATATTTAGACTGTTAACTGGTTCATGCAGCAACAGGAAAACCCGATTCTTACACTAGGGATGGTCCAAACAATAAAAACAATAAAAGCAATTGTTACCATCCACCTTTTGTGTCCCCTTTTTCCTTATAGATTGTAAGCTTGTGAGCAGGGCCCTCATTCCTATTGGTATCTGTTTTGATCTATGTGTTTATTGCTATGCTATGCTGTAATGTCTATTGTCTGTAGAAGTCCCCTCTATAATGTAAAGTGCTGCGGAATATGTTGGCGCTATAGAAATTAAATTATTATTATTATTATTTATAGTGTAAATTTAAAGTACTAAGCAATGGTTTCATTTTGCAGCACCATTGAATCAGAAGCAGTAATATACTGTATGTTCCTTATGTGTAATAAAATACTTACCATTTGTCATATTCTGCTGTTTCCCCTTTGGTTCTTTTCTGCACTACATGACTGGAGTTGTGACTGGTTAGTTCCCTCCAGTATTTACTAAGAGGACCAGAAATCCCTTCTCAGTACGAGGCTCTCATAGACTTATAGGAAGAGAGATAGTATCCATTAGCAGTGACTTCTGGCTAATCAAAACTCTGGTAACAAGGTGGCGTAGAAAGACTGGATTTGACCAGAAACATTAGAAGCTAGTCACTGGAAAATTTCTTACTACTCATAAACAGCACCATGGAATCAGTGGTGCTATATAAAAAATAATAATAGTAATACACACATTAAGCATAAATTTCTGATACCTACCCAGTGATGAAAAAATGAGCCAAAGTGGTACTTCAAGTAATACATTTTAGGTCTAAATTCAGGTGTCAAGTTAGATTTTAGATTGCAAAAAGAAAACGTGATTTTTATGTGATATGGCCAGTCAAAAAAATCAAATGATAGCTTTTATTGATTAAAATAACTTGTTATTTTTATACTCTATTAGTTAGTCTAGATTTTGTTCAAATATTAATGTGGCTTTAGAATCACTGATATTTAGTTTTTATTTTCTTTTTGAGAAAGGACATAATCTACCTACAACTGAACTGAAATTTACAGTTGGTGCATTTGTGTTTGCCGAAGTACGCCAGGTTGTCCCAATGGCAGAGAAAAACAGCTAGTCCATCTTGACATATATACTGTAGGAGTGATTGCCGCTTCCTTGGCTATTTATTGGAGCTTGATTGCTGGCAAAGATGGGGTTATGTTGTGTCTCCGTGAATCCCAGAAGGGTTTCTGATCTGTTGTGTGGGCAGCAAGTGTTGACAAGGGAAAAGCTTTACAGAGCAGGTAACAGAGTTTAATCTAAAATTCCATTTATGCTGTATTTTGGAAGCTGTAAAAAATAACCCATTATGCTTTTATAATGAGGGTCTAAATACATGGCTAGTCACTACTCCCAATACTTTGGTTCATGTTAATTATACACATGCCCTCCTGTCCTCCCACAAGCATTGCAGCACACAGTTTGCCTTGCTTACCAGCACAACCAAGGGACCAATTATTTCATGGTAATTATGTTGCTACAAAGGTTGTTTGTCATGGCCAGCATCATCGTAATCATCACTTATACTTTGTCTGCCTTGTTCCCTGCCTGCACTAAGTCTATGCCCCTTTCTGCATCCACTAGTTAGTGACCATCTTCTTCTTCCTCCATATCCCCCTTCAAATCCTTTCGTGTGTGACATAGACCTTGAGTGTCCCAAACAGACACTGGCACTGAACAGGTGCAAATTGATGTTCTTCCTTCTTCCCTTCTTGTATGCTCTTGAGTGCTTTTTCAGTTTAAATATTGGTGTGATTACATAATTGATTTCACATGTGTCCCTAATAACAAATGTTGTCACCTCTTTGAAAGGCTGCAGTTGGTGACACTCATCCCTTATTAGTTCCCAATGGCAAGTCTCAAAGTAACTCAAGCTTAAGTTTGACTTCTGTGAGATGTTGTGTGCCACCTCTACACACTGTTTGAACAAATTTCCAGCATTTTGTGACATCACAAACCAGGAGGCGGTCTGACAGGAAGTGAGGGGGTTTTTTTTGTTTTTTTTTGCAGAGCTAGGAGGTGTTGCTTTGTTACATAAAATGTATTAGAATTAGCTGACACTTTTTTGGCTATAGCCACCACCACCATCAAGCATGTTAAATAAATGTTGCACTATTAAGTTCAGAATATGAATCAAGCAGGGATCTTTGATGCAGCCAGAATGTTACAGACATTTGTTGCTTATGACAGTTCCAAATTGCAGTTTGTATAAAAGCAGACAGCAGGAAATTTGCTGCTTGATGCTTAGCAGCGACTCTTTTGCCATATATGGCTTTTGTCTCCCAATCTTTCAAGCAGTTAGTGATGGGGATAACAGGTCGGAGTTGAAGATGCTCCTGGTTGCAGTCTTGGAGTCAGCAGATTATGTTGATGAGATCCAAAATGAGAGTCTATAAATTACTTTGTATATTTAAAGCACAATATCTGTCACAAAGGGATCCTCTGCGATAGTGAGTCAGCACAATGTTTAAATTCCCTTAAGTCAAAAGTGTCAAGTGTTTACTGCCTGCAGCATGTGTGCTCCTGGTCCACAGACATGACTGTTGTGCTGCCCCTCCATCTGGCTACTGGCGCGCACATGCTAGTGACCACACCTTCAACTCCACCCTGTTGTCCCTATAACTCAGAAGAGGTCCAGCCTTGCAACATTAGTCTTATTAAGACCACCAAAACTGCAGAGAATAAGGTGAAATCTCATAAGCTGTCTTTCAACTACAAGTTTGATGTAACGTTTGGGAATGTTCTATATCTGCTCTTGTTTGGACAGTGGATCATCCTGATCTATCTAATTATTTAATTTGTCATGTGTATCTCCATTATATGATTCCCATATGGTGTGCTATGTTAAAGGTTTGTAATTTTCTTTGTTTTGCCATTTGCTAAAATCATTTTTCAGAATGATAAACGGCACAATAGAAAATGCCTTGTGAGGTTCTAAAAGTGTGAGGCTACTCCAGAGATTGATGAGTTGGAGAAGACTCTCCTTATAGAAAAAAGTGACAGACTGCATGGACCTTCCCACGGTTGCAAGGTCAACTACTGGATGCATCTCAGAACTTACATTTGGCTATTAACAAGATATCCTGTGCTTGCAGTAGTCCATGGGCTTGCCTGTTTAATTTCCTGACTCTCAGTATTTTTCATCCCTGTGGTTAAGATGAATGGCAGTGTTTTATCAACTGTGCTTTTAACCCCTTCACTACTAAGGGTGGTTTTCACGTTAACTCCCGGGCCAATTTTTACAATTCTGACCACTGTCCCTTTATGAGGTAATAACTCTGAAATACTTCCATGGATCCCGGTGATTCTGACATTGTTTTCTCGTGACATATTGTACTTCATGTTAGTGGTAAAATTTCAATCAAATAACTTGTGTTTATTTGTGAAAAAAACGGAAATTTGGCGAAAATTTAGAAAATTTCGCAATATTCCAAATTTGAATTTTTATGCCCTTAAATCACAGAGATATG